>NC_132817.1:20803671-21173870 GCF_048594095.1 Paramormyrops kingsleyae
AGTTGTGATTTATTATGCAATAACACGCAATAAGTTATTGCTTCCAGTATAACGTCAAGAGCTCATTGAGCTGGAGTAATCGACAAGAAGCACACCCAGGTTAGGATGCAAGGCTCCAGGCTCTTCTGATTCACAGGGAAATCTGCAAAGCTTTTTCCAATGGCTTGTACCTTAGCTTACAAGGCTAACTTGCAAGCCTCTAAGGAACCTGAAAAAATATATCTCATAATAAGTATACTGTACATATACTGGGATGGAAAAAAAATTGACTAGATTGTGGATTCCTTTGTTTTCAATCTTTACTTCAAAACCATCTATACAGCACTTTAAGAATACGCAGTAGCTCAGTTTTAATGTATGTCTATAGTGTCTTCGGTGTGTTTTTCAAACTTTTACGTCTGTACCACTGTGGTATGGGGCTACTGGAAAGTAGAAGTTCCCTCTGGGATTAGTAAAGTTGTCCGTCTGTCTGTCTGACTGATCATTTGCAAGCTTCGAGTAATTGAAATGACTCAAAGGGGAATGTGTGTGTGTATACGTGGGTGTGGGTGTTGGGGGGGGGGGGGGGGAATGTATTTAACAAATACAAACAGACTTCAGAGCAAACATCTCCTATACAACTGGCATTTTCCCCTTCCTGCACTAAGCATTCCGCCGGATGCTCTAACATGGCTGCAGACGACTCCTTCTGAAGTGCCAGGTGTCTGATCTGCCAAAAGTCATAAACAAGTACAGTCTGAACACACTGCTGCTGCTTGTGATTATCAGGCCGGAATTGTAGAACGCCTAAAGCTACGACTTCCATTCTCACTTACAGTACCTTGGTCTTCTTGGTGCACTCCAGTTCACATCCAGGCCCTCGCTGACAAACCCCTGTCAGATCCTGCAGTGTCTTAGTCTGACAAACTGTTTGATTTTTTTTGAATACCTGCATCATATCTCCTACAAAAGGTGACACCTGTTTCAGGCAAAATAAAAGGTGATTCCATGTTTCCATGACGACACGTCTTCTTCTGAGGAATGCCTTTTGGAGATACCAAAGAGGAATCAAAGTGAAAGGAAAATGAACATATTTTGCTATGTTCGCTCTTGGGAACAGACTAGTTCAATCGTGTTGACACCTGGAACCACAGGTGACTGGTAAACAGGATTGTTTGTGTCATCTGAGTTAAACCAATAAGCAAAGGCCGTCTTCAATGCACCGACACCACTGCTTGTGAAAAGGACATGTTAGAGAAATACACCAGTTAGCAGTGTTGGGCAGTTCAGGTCCAGACGCTACAAATCCAGACCAAGGTTTTGTTTCTACCAACCAGCTGAGTTCTCTGTGACTGTGACTCTTTGTACTCAACTGGTTGGTAGAAACAAAATCCTGGTCTGGATTTGTAGCTTTCAGACCTGAACTGTCAAACACTGCCAGTTAGATGACTAGCTAATGTGACAACAACCTGTTCAGCCACATAATAAAAAAAATTAAATGTATCATTTAGAGCATAAAGCACATGTACTGTCTTGTAAAGGAGCCAAGCGACTTTGTTCATCTTAAGTGAAGCATTAAAAAATGAATACGACTGACATGTAAGAGACACTGTTACATTATAGTCTGAAACTGTGCCAAAGAATTCTTTTCCTGAACACAACCGCAAAGCTATTAAAATGTTGTTTAAATATTTTTGCGAATACGCTTGTATAAGTGACATCGCGTCCAGGGTGTAATCTAACCGCCTGCGACAGACACCACCCCACCTCTCCCCTCCCCCACGACCCCGATCGGGATTTCTATGGGCTTGGGGGGGGGGGGGGGATGTTTTACTTGAATGAGCGGGATGGATTTTATACAGTAATATGCTTGTCATATGCTAGTACTTTTGGCAATTCACTGTACAATACAGAGAAAGTATGTGTCTCTTCTTTTTCGATCTGAGTGTTCATGTGGCTTATTGTCTCCTTCATACAGTTTGACTCTCCCTGCAAACCTGGACTGGAAGCGACTGGAAGATGAATGCCGGTCAGTACTATTCCTCATATTTTTATGTGCAATAAGAAAATGTATGGCTTTCCCAAATAAGTGCATTCATCATGGGGAACTCTTGCAGGTCGTGTCCTTCCTCTGACTAATACAAGTACCGTTTAGCAATTTTCCAAAATACCTGAACCTTAAAGAGATTGGTCAGGGGTGCAGAAAAAGGTCCGGTTGAGAGAAACACTAACAAGTTCCCCACTTGACTGCCTCATTCTGGACTGAACTGACCCCCCAGGAGTGGGGAACACTGTTCTGCTTCCATGCAAGGAAGCCTCATTTCATTACACCACGCCTTGCCTGCCGCAATACATCACATATAACCTGGAATCCCATCTTTCCTGCAGACCCATATATATATATGTATACGTGCATGTTTTTTTTTATTGCTTTTGCAATGTTCCCATTTCACTGTACAATTACACCCCCCCCCCCGCCCCAGTCCCCCATTTATAAAACGTTAACAAGTACTAGCATGCAGGGGCTGGTATCTTCACATCACATCAACTTGGCTTTTCCACATTGGATCAGAATGCTGAAATTCTATGGTTTGAATATCAAAGTCCTCCACAATGGATGAGAGGGAGCCCCCTGGTGGTGACTGTGGAGAGGCCTTCCGTCCTGATGAATCAAACCGGGTGCTACATATAATGGCAGCATTTAAGCTGATGCCAGGGGAATTATTCCTGCGAAGGTCATGTTCTCAAAGGACCTTCATTTGGGCCACAAGCCAAAGATACATTCAACGTTCTTATATTCCAGATGTCATCAGCAGCGAAGCCCTACATTCTACCATCTGAGATCCGCAGAACCGGCTCTTCGTTCACCGGCAGACCTAAATAACGCCTTAAAACATGGCAGCGTGCTAAATAAGGACCGTGATCCACACCCATCCATCACCATCCCGCTACAGAGTGTGAGATTCACCTTGTTCCCCACATCCATTTCCATAAAATCCGTTACACGGCAGCATAAAACATGGAATCCGTTCCATGTAAAAAAAAAAAAAAAAAGTCTGCAGCGTGGATGAATGGATGAAAAGGCGAAATAACATTAAACATGTCAGTCCTGTGTGAAAAATATGTCTGCGGCTTGAATGAAAGGATGGATGCCGTGAAGACATCCAGACCCTACCCCGCGCCGTGTACAGACCTCACTTTGTTTGTAAAAAGACGTCTTTCACAGAAGGAGCGGCGAGACGGACGAGTACGTCAGCTCCCCCCCCCCCCCCCCCCCCGCCGTTCTCTTTTATCGCGACCGGCCAGAGCGTCAGTTTGATGGGCTGGTTAGGCCGGGGGGGGGGTGGTGTTTTACTTGAACGAGTGTCACTTACCTGCCTGTTCCCAGTTTCCCATTCGTAGACCTCCTCCTGCTCCCCCCTCTGACAGATGGCTTAGTCTTTCACCTCTAGTCACATGGTGTCACATGATCTGAAAGACAGTTAACAGTTTACAGAAATCACACCGTATTAGTTTCAGGATGAGTCATAAAACAACACTAGTACTTATTACTATTTGTAAGCCAATAGCACAGAACAGCACAAGCATCTATATACACAACGCTCTCTCCCCCCACCCCCCACTAGTTTAAATGATTAAATGCCATATTCTCAAGAATCAGCCAGAATTTTCTGGTTACATGCTCTCTGACCCCTGCAATGACACCACAATCATAATTATAAACCCAAAATATTTAAGCAGGATCAGGCACACAGCCCAGTTCATCAGATTATGCTAATCAATTACGACTAAAGCGTTCATTAAATAAAGACAACCGTAGAACCTCTAATGTTAAAATCTAATGGACGGGGGAGATTTTGATATCGAGCACAGAGACTTCCTTTGCCTATTCTTTACATGTTTGATATATTTCATCTTTATTATATACTAATCAAACTGACGGAATCAGGACAACATGGCAGGATCTATGTAGGATTAAGTTACATGAATAATTAGCTTTTGTGATATTGGTGTCGGACATTGATGAATACTGGTGTCGGGTATATAGGACGGCAGGCTTTATGACAACTGGAATGAGGTGAAATTTCATTGCGGCTTTTTGTACATTAGTTTACATTCATCGTTTTTCTGCCATCGTTACTTTGAAAATGCATTTTATTCATCTCGCACTGTGTTTGTCTCGGAGCTTAAATGGCCGTGTGTGCAGTGTGTGTGTTTCTGAGCTCTGTAATGACAGTCATTTCAAAAGGGCCCCTTCCTGTCTGGAAGTCCTGCCCACCCCCCCCCCCCCCCCACACACACACACACGCAGAGACACGCCTTATCTTCTGGCAGCTTTAGCACAGGATAAGAACCCCGGTTTTGCTTAAACTGAAAACGACAAGGGATTTTTCTTGGAAGGGACTCATTTAGCAAAATCACGGGCTGGTGACTAAGCGAGAGGTTCCCTCCAGAGATCCCAGATCTTTGTTGTGACTCCAAACTCCCATTCCTCTCTCTCCCTCTCTCTCTCTCTCACTCACTCACACACACACACACACACACACACACGAGAGTTCATTGTCTGCTTATCTACAAGCACCCCCCCCGAAATGAATGTACTCTCCTCTGATTAACCTGGTGGGGCTCTGGGTGTCTCTTAGCTTACAACAAACCTTCAGAACAGCTCCTTTCGTAAACACAGAACTTATCTATTTTTGGCTCAAAAAAAATGCAGGAAAACAGCCTATTAAAAGCATCCAATTCAGATTTATTTCTGTATGTGGAGATTTTTTTTCTTTCTTTCACATTACATGAAACGAGGCAGCTGAGCCCATTTCTTAAAATACATCTCTGCGGGCAAAACCTTAAATTCCAAATTACCCCAGCAAAGGCGTCATCTTTCATTCCCCCGCTTGTTTACTCTTACTGTAATTGCGTATTTCTGCAGTGCGTATTGGCAAATGAGGAATCAATGGTGTCCTATTAATGGCAAGGCTTCCTCTGGTGGGAGATAATGGCGACTGACAGCAGCCAACCAGCAGATTAATTGATGGTTTTAACAGATTCACCGGCCCTTTCAAACGCCCCCCCCCCCCGAATCCTCCACTGCTTCACTCACAATATCAACAATTGTTCAAAGTCACAATAATATGAAAAATCAAATGGACCAACCCCTCCCTCCCCCCAAAAAAACAATTTTTACACTTGTATGACATTACGCGCCGATCTAAAGGGAAATCTTGAGCAGCCCGCAGTGAGTTAACGCTTCATGTTGTGCCTTATTCAGGTCCATGACCTCTGCGGCTAAATGGAGACAGAGCCGCTGAATCACACAGACCCCACTTGTGCCGTTTCGGTGGTCGGCCTAACGCTTGCAGGAATATATAGAGAGGGATTATGCGTAAGCTTCACTATTAACCTGCACATTTACCAGAGTCACTTCCAAATAAGCACAAATCATGCAGAGAAACAGAGGAATCACATCACGTGGGCGGGCCGGGGCCGTGTAACAGGGCGTCTGATCCTTAACGTGAATGGATGTGGCCGTGGCGATAGGCTAGCACGTTAAATACAAGGGCAGCCTTCGAATGCGGAGCCCCCCTCCCCATGACAACCACGGTGCCAGCAAGGCATTCCTTAATCCCCCGGGTTCAGTGTTTATGAAGGGGAGGGGCTGCATATGGGAGGGGAAGGGGGGAAGAGAACTAGAGGCAGACCCCATCCTGCGCCCAATATTGTGTTTGGGTGAGGGGGTGGGGGGATCGTAACAGTCTTGCCTAAAAGCTAAGCCAAGCTGGGGGCCGCGGTGTCTTGACACGACACAGGGAACAATATGCAGCTTGGCTGAGATCCCGGGGGGTGCGAGAGGTCAGAGGTTATCTCCTTAACATACGGCACTTAGCATGTTCATGCCCATCATTCGAATAAAGGACATTAAATAAGCGGTGGACTCATTAAAGCTAGTTTTACACCAGTCAATGTATATATGTATTATATATATTTTCCCCTCGAGAACTATTCCAAAATGCGACTGATTATGACATGTTAGCTAGTGATGTCACATTCTGTCTGACGTGACCCGCAAGCGTGAATGGTGTGGGTTTTTTTTTCTGCTTTCCTCAGCAATAACAACAGAAAGTGTCTTCAGCTCCAAGGGTTACTCCGTGGAAGGACTTCACCAGCCAATTGTCACGTTGAATATACTTTGCTTGTTAACCAACACAAAATTTTTGCGTAAAGCAGGAAGCCAAAGCAGCAGGTAACAGACACCATGCCTTTTTAATTCACTTCAGATTAAGATTCACTTTCCTTACCAAACCCACAAACATTAAATAATCAGATACACAAAAAAACACTCAGCACAAGATACCACAACCCCCATAACTGTTGCAGCTCCTCCCATCTTGAGCAAATTGTGGTGTTTATTACACCCAAAAGATATTTGATGTCATTCATTACACCCTCTTCTGCACAACACTGCTTGTGTTACTACAATCTGAATCTCCGATGTATTTTTTTTCTTAAGCCCAAGTCGTAGGAGCCTGACTAAAGACGTTTTCCCGCAACTAGGGGACGATTTCAGCTCTGTGTTTGACCATCTAGCATAAGAATTGACAAAGGCATGAGCTTGTGTTTCATTAGCTGACCAAACACTGTATGTCTGACTCATAAAATGCCCTGCTTCACCCGACATATTCCACAAGCTGTTACTGAAGCATTCATGTCGAGGTGCAGTGCGCTGGATTAAAAAATATGGACGGCGGCTGCAGATCTGCCCATTAAGCCCCATGGGACAGCTGTAAATCCATCAGCGAGGCTTATGTACAGGGTACGGAGGAAGTTCTAGTCTCTTAACTTCGCTATCAGCATAAACGTCCAAATAAACATTAAGGGTGGTCTGCTCTGGGCAGCAGGAAAATGTAAGACACGTGTACATTTTTAATCACTCCCAGATTTGTATTTTTTTTTTTTTGGAATTACACAAAAACTTGAAGTAGATGTGAAGAGGAAGGACCCCATGCTTGCAGTCTCTCAGACTTCTTTTTTCTATCCTTCTTGCATTCTGACTTTCTTCAATTAACCATTGAACATCAGTAAGAGGTCTATTGTTTTCATTTTGGTTGTGTCGCGTGAAATAAAGGACACAAACCTTTTTTTTCTATTTTAATTTCGAATTTACTCGCTCAGAACAAGCTTTGATTAAAAAGTTTTTCAGATGTAACACTGAGCAGATATAATATTGGGCAGGATTTCTTTTACGGCGAAAAATCAAATAATTGGCAGGATATTTATGAGCTGCTGATACAGACAGTATCAGTTTCAGTTATACAGAAGTAAAATGCCGATGGGCAAGCTTGGCAAATATGTAGTAGCATGAAAACATGCTGGCTTAACATGATTTTAGTGTCAAAATGGCGCGATAAGAGATTTATAAAAGATTTAAGTCAGCATGGTTCTTCTCCCACCCATAAACTTGAATTTGTCTGTAAGTTTAATCATTCAGACATACAATACTGTAGCATTAAGATTGAGGCAGGAATATGATACATTACCCTACGTAGCCACAGAATATTATATTTAAAAATATGGTTATTACGAATTGAAAATACACAGAACCCCCTGACTAACAGGGATTCAACCTGTCAGGAGTGTCAAACTTAATACCTACTGGGTCATGAGTGTGTGGCGGTTCTTATTTCATCCCAGTTGCCCGCTTTAACCTGCCTAACAACCATTAATCTGTACTATTATTCCAATGCCCCCTCCCCACCCCCCCAGAAGGAAACGCATATGTGACATATTACTGCCAGAATAGAAAGTAAAATCACACCAGTCAGCAACCATACCTGAAATGTACAGTTATGGTTAAAATTAACCGGTTATGGAGCTAATTTTGGGTGGGTGGGGCAGCGCAGAGCAGAAGGCAGCACCGGAGGCCTCGGAAACCCAATGCAGCTGGTGCCGTCTCTGGAGGCTCTGTTGTTTCAGAGCGACTTTGAAGAAGAAGAAGAAAGCCGGCGCACAATCGTTTGTGAGGGATGTCTCGGGCCGAGTCCCGGACGGCGCTCCGGAGCCGGAACGTCCGCGCCGCTCAAGCCCCAGTCGCCCGTGTCGCTGTGGAGCGCATGGCTCTTCGGACTCTCTAAGGCCGCTCACGTACACTAACCCATCCAGTGACTGTCGGGAGTGTCGAAAAGACCCATCGCTCAATACTGCCCCACAAAGGCAAAACACAGTAACTACGCTGACACTAAAACTGAGAAAAAGGGCTTTAATGTTTCCACCCATATATAGTAGGTAGGTAAGTAACAAAGTACTTACCGGAAGTAAAACAGCACCTAACAGACCTGATTTCGGTAATAAAAGTTTTGAGAAAATATGCAGTTATGGTGTTTTGCCACTGTATGGCAGTATCACAGTCACTCCTATCTTCACATACAGATGGATGCTGTTAACTTCAGCTATTCAGGTTAACTGTCAACCTCAGAGGTATAACAACAGGATGCCCACAGGGACTGAAACGTTTAGCCTTTTGGCCACAAGACCTACTGCTGTTTATGGTTTCGTGAAGGAAAAAAAGAAAAACGCTTCCTGTAATAAAATTTCTAAAAAAAGACAGCGCTGCAGGCCTTATCTAGTAATATTCCTCATAGCAGTATAAAAACTGAAATGATCCACTTTAGTTTCAGTTTCTGTAAACTACACGGCACATGCAACGTCAAAACACAAGGATCTGGAGTTAGTCAGAACTTTGGTCTCTTCGCCTTAATGACAGTTCTGCTTCATATGTAAAATGGCTCTTAAATGAAATTAAAGCAAGCCAATTACATTAAATGGGCAAAAAATGAGAAAAGGGAAAGAAAATTAGAAGAGTGTAGGGAATAGTTCCTAAACTCATTATTTGCCTGGTTACTTTATCACCCCACACTGAGGGCAATTGCTGTTTGCACAACTATGTAAATTGCCCATCTGCTTTGCATACAATTCACCTTATACAGTCCATCCCATTCAGTCTGTTAATAACTGTAAAAGTTGATTGGGCATGTGAGTTTTTCTCTTCTTAATGTATGTTTGGGAATTAAGAATGATTTTATCTGCTTTTAATTAGTATGAAGCCACAGTTTAATTGTTCCGTTTTTTTTGTCGTCATTTTTGATGGCAGGAGGGTGTGTGTGTGTGTGTGTGGGGGGGGGGGGGGGGGGCTATGGTAGTGCCACAGTGAGTTGTTTCCGGCATTTCCAGGGGTAAACGAGTGAGTCCAACCGGATGACACTTGATCGTCATATCTGCATTTTTTAGCCCACCAGAATAGTTCTCTTTTCTTGCCCATCGATTACGCGACTAAGGAAAGTACGTCAAATCACGATCGTGGGTTGCAAATCATACTCAGCCTGTTTCCTTATTTAAAATATATATGTTATGGTTAACTGGGACATCCTAGATGACATTAATACTGCGCAGGGTTGTACACAATAGACAAATAAATTCAATAAACAAATAATATTTAAACATATGAAACTGTAACTGCATCATGAACTGCAACACAATGCACAGACCTCCATTTATATGAAAAACTGGAAGAAGGCTGCATTTTAAATGAGACGAGTGGTCCGTAAAGAGGTACTGAAATAGAAAGTATTCAGTTCTGGGAACATGCCATCTGTTCTCAGCTATGGTTACCAGTCTATCTGAATCATTTCCTTCCCCCTCGTTCTGATAAAGGCTATTAACGGTTTTTCTCTTTGGCGGCCTGCTGTCCGAGCGATTGAATTTTTTTATTTTTTTCGTTTTAGCAAGTCAATAGACAATGAAGTTTCGTGAACATTTCCTGACATCCCGATCGCACAAATGTTCTTGTTACGAACAGATGAAACCCAACATGACAGTCGCTTCAGTGGATGGAAAGAAAAGCAAACAGGAAACATCTTAATTATGGGAGATACTCTATTAAGGATGAAATAACCATCATTTATCTACCAAAAGGTAATTCGGGCCCATTACCAGCTGGAGCGGTATTTACTGTTACATCCCCTGGCAAATCTACTGAATCAGATGCACTAAAAATAGGCAACGTGGCGAATTTTACTTCAAAGTGATGACATGAAATGCTGCCTAAATCAAACAGTGCACAGGGGTAGCCAGCAAGATGAAAGGACCCAGCACAACAAAGACACAGACGTCGCAATAAAGGAACGTCCGCTCCAATGAGGTGTTTTGGCTACACGTCTTCTCTAAGTGTGTAATTCAGAAAGGCAAAGACGGGAAAAGCCATGTAAAGAGCCACAGACAGAGTGGGGGTGGGGGGTGGGGGGGTTTGACGAGGCCTGGTGGTCTGCACTTAGACCATAGCCTTTGATCCTTGGCTAAATTAACTGCGCGTCTCGTTTGAACGAGGTTAAGATGATGCATTATGGCAGGAAACTGCCCCATACAAATGATACGTGTGCCCTAACAATTCTGCCTCACGTCACATGAACAAATGCATAAGATCTGCTCTGCGCCTATATTACAAGGTTTACGTTACATTTTCCTCCACTATGCTGGTGCAAACGGATACAGCTTTTTGATCCGTACGCTACAAAGATCCAAAATGGGAACCCACAATTTCTTCTGGTTGTCAGCTGTTTTTAGATTTAACTTCCCTATAATAACAAAATATTAAGAATTAGTCTGGTGATTTAAAAAAAAAAACAAAAAAAAAACCTTTCTTTAAAGCATTTTCTTTACAAAGGCTCAGTTGCTCCAGTAGGGCAGGGATACATTCTGAAAGAGGCGTTAGTTACTTCCTCCCTGCATGCTACATATTAGTAACATCCTTTTAAGGGATTGCAAAGCAGCTAATGATCCAGAACTGATATAGCTAAGCTGCTCCTGGCAGTCAAACAAGAAAGGGTCAGTAATCTAATATATTCTTTATGCACAACCCAGATGGGGGCAAATACAGTTGACGGTAGGTACATTATGGATCCTTCTGTACCAATTTAGTCCCCGATTTAATGAGGGAGAACGTTGGCTCATATTGACGCTCCACGTGCACATGCCACCAGACCTCGATGAATGACAAAGAGAGCACTAAGGACTCCTGATTTCTTCGGGAATCCGGCCAAAGGGGACGGTGTCCTCCTGCAGAAGTCTTCCCACACAGTGTCTGCGTGGCGTTTCAAGCCAAGGCCTACTTTTGCATGCTGATCAGATGTTTTTATCCACAGCCATATGGAAAATCATATGCTTTGAAACTTTAACACGGGAGATCTTTCTGGAAACACCAAAGAGACCCCACCCTGGACAATCTCCTTAACCACTGTTGTTCTTGTCATCCTATAAATTTCCCGGCCCTGGTCAAAATCTCCCGCTCGACACCTATTAAATTCAACCATAATTCAGTAGGACAAAGACAGTCAGCGTAAGGTTATCTTACACGCTGGTCTGATTAGGCCATGCGTCACCTCCAGCATGTACAGGTTATCTATCTCCCTGGAAGCCCCCTATATGTAGGCAGAAACTGGAGTTCAAATTCAAGCGTATTACAGAGTGTTTCTCATGCCAAAAAAACGTAACTAGTGACCACTGAAAAAATGTGTAACATTTGTGTATTTTAATAGAGGTTGTTTTCAAGTGGGTGATCAAGGTACGTGGTTCTCAATACTGTGGCAGAGGTGTCTGCTCAGCACTAGGGTGAACCTGCACTGGTATGAAACTTACGTTTGCTGACGAGGCACGCGGGGTGACACAGGAAATAATTTCCAGAGCAGTGGAGTTGCCGGGCCTGATTCCCGAGGGTTGCACCCCCTCTACGTGGGTAAGGGGCAGGCGGCTTGAGTGGGGAAAAAAAAGCGAGGAGAGGAAGGGGGGCCAATCCTTGTCTGGACACCCCTTCAATGAGCTGACGTTTGGGATGGCTGGCTTTAGGGAAGGAGCTGCAGCACTCAGGTGGGACATGAGCTTACGGTAAAAGTGCTGGTTGACAATAAAAAAAAAAAGACCTTGTTAAAAAGAGAAGGAGGTGGGACCGTCCACTCAGTGTGCTTACTAAGGCAGTTTCCCATTGTAAATGGGAAGGTGCCCAACCTTTTCATCTCTCCCCCCCCAAAACGGTCTTTTGTCTTCCCCGAAATTGCACGGAACGGTAATCAAAGGGATTCACTGTTAGCACGGCGTGGAAGAAGGTAAAGAAAGAAAGGGGAAAAAAGGACAGAACTAGAATCTGTGTGTGAATGAGGAACAGGAAGCCAGAGCGGCTGGGAAGGCCTGGCTTGTAAAATGAATGTGGCTTCAGAGCAGTTATTAAATCTAAGGAGGAAGAGCCAAACGAGGCTGACTAGCAATTAGCTTTGGTGGCCCAAGCAAGACCCAGCATTGGAATCTGTGTGTGGTGTTTATAAACTAGCCCTCCCCTTCTGACAGCCAGAAAAATGGAGAATTCTGTGGGGAAAAAAATGATTACACCCTTATTGCCGTCTATTTTTTATATCCCTCCAGTTCCAGCCTGTCTGACCACTTGACAGACTAGAAATTATTTTGTCACTTCTAGCAAGGATAAAATATGGGCTCGGAAGAGCGAAATGGCACCGGGATAAAATCGGCACTAATTTCCACTTGTATGTGAAATTAGAATAATTTGGAAGCATTTTGATCAAAATTGGCAGAATAATAGATTTTTGTGTCCCGCTGAACGAGAGCTGTACCTTGTAAGTGCAGAGAATAAAACACAACAGAAAAAAAGGTTTAAGATCATTTTCCTGCATTAAACATGAAATTAACCCATTTAAATTACTGTACAATAATGAGGTTATGACAAGTAAAATTAATTTTAATGCAAATATTTTAAAAGATTTAATTATAGAATGTGCTTACATTAAGCTTTCCATCACATGTAGTGCATTGATACTTTGTACCATAGAACAATACAATTGTAATTTTCATACCTCATTTTCATATTGGATCGAGGCAATGGACACATTGTTTCACGCATCCTGAATACGCCACGCTATCCGTCCCTCCCACCGACAACCTGGGTACAGAAGAAGACAAGGGAATGACAATAGGTATTGTGGGTGAGACGGCTGTAGGAGGAACCTCATGCTCCGGCGCGACGTCCTTTGGTATCCCTGTACGATTGTTATTGCCACGTCAGTTGTTGCGCGATTGAGGTGAGTGGATACACAAAATAGCGGCATTGTGATAAATAACACTGAACTTAGTGTTATTTGTGGAGGACCTTAGCTAATTTCACACTCACTTGAATCTCAGACAAAGAGATGTCTAATATCTGAGAGCACAAAGATATTCCTGAAGTGATTATTTAGTCAGAAATATCCCAACTCTGTTTGGATGTAGCCTGTTATTCAAAGATATGCCACGCAATAATTGAAATAGATTGTTTAACAAGCTACATGCAGTAAATTACTAAAAAGACAATAAATTAAGCTATATCGCTAATACGCTAATGCTAGCTCGCGTTTCTTAAACCTGTCAACAGAATACAATCAGCTATCAGCCTCCACTGTGTGCTGTTACTAGTGAAAGTTCCCGTACTCCTGATTTTGTCTGGCTACCACACCCTGCAAGATGGTGACTTTAGCAGCTAGAACCCATCATTCCGGCAAAGGGAGCCGTTCCGGAAGCATCCGGAGCTTTCCATTACTCCTCTGCTGAGCAGCCTTTGACAACTCTGGCACTTGATATCCCCCCAGCCACGAGAGAGTGTATCCGGCACAATTTAGAATGATAACAGGACCAAAGGACGGGGTGAGGGGAGTGTGTGTGTGTGTGTGTGTGGGGGGGGGGGGTAGACTACATTTGCAGTTATTGCATTTGCTTCCTCACTCGAGCACAGTGTTTCAAAAGCATCGAAATTCCTGTAGGTATGGCGACAGACATCACGGGTGCTTTTAATGAGAAGGAACTACGCAAGGAATGGGCATCCAGCTTCTGAGTTCTGCATGTTCGAGATTGCAGATTGCATGACTAAAATTCCCGGGGGGCGGGCAGGGGGGCATACTGCCAGGTCCCCCTCTGTGATTCTCAGTGCACGTTTCTCCATATCCAAACTGCATTCATGAACCTCCTGTCCTGGTCAAAATAGAAGAAAGAATGTCGGAGGAGAAGGAGGAAAACAAGGACATGAATCATGACTGTGCCTTATGTCGCCCTTTGTGTGTCTCTGGTTTTTGCGTGTCATCGCAGGACTGGGGGGGGGGTCTCCCTGGCTCGTTCTGAGCTTCTCCCATTTCTGCACTTTTCTGTTTAGTCAGCAATACTGGGGAGACTTCTAAATGGACCACAGCAATAGATCTAAAGGCTCTGGCTAACAGCCCACAGACAAAATTACAAACACAAAGCAGCAAAATAATAAAAAAAAAAGGGGGGGGGGGGGGACTGAATCCACGTGGCACCAGATCTGGAAAACGAAATTATGCAGGCTTCATCTCCGTGGCCTCCACATGGAGATGTCTGAGAAAGCCTAGATGAGAAGCATCTCAGGAACTTCCTTAACCAACCATTTTTAAAAGATATAGAACATCCTTTTAAAATTACAGGAAAACAATCAGATAACTAGAAAATGCATTAGCTTTAATTAGGTTTCCTCTCTCAAGTATTAAATCACCGACTAAATACCCAATGACATGTTTCATTTCCATTGCTTGCTACACCAGCTCTAAGCTTGTTTTAATACATGCATTTTGTTCGGTGCTTAATATTACCTACACGAGTGCTGAATCACCCGTCCCTTTGAGTTTGCGATTTGCTGGCTGATTCTACAGATTGCTGCCAGGATGATCTCTGATGGACGGCCATTCTGACTTAGACAATACATTCCCATCAGTATGCAACACAGTTTGAGAAATGTCCAATACAGCTACACTGTGAGAATCTGCTAATTTTATCAGCAGTGGGTTGGTAAATGCATATTTTGGTCACTTCTGCACAAGGCTACAATAATTACCCATTGGCTTAATAACATCACACATGCAACAAGCTGGTCTGTTATTACAGAATGACTGCCACGTTCTGTGTGCTTCAGACACCAGTACCTTGTTATTTCAGTTCAACAGATGCTAAAAATAATCGCACAGATCTTTTAAACGTACCTCCTCTAAGACTCAGCTGTCTGAAGTTAACTAAGGGAAGCTTAAAAATCAGTTGGGCATAAAAGAAGACAAACTGCAACGGAGAAAAGCCGGATTCTCATCCTAAATGCACAACTTTCGACATCACTATTAGGGAACGGTACAGGACCAGACTCCCTCCTGGGACGTGAACTGAAAGCCTGTTCCCTGCCAACTGGGATATGAAATCGCAAAAAAAGACGTTCGCAAAATAGGAATATTACGACGTACATCCCAGCCATTTTTACTGCACCCTTTGTTCATACAAGAATATACAGAATTACAAGTAAATGTTAAAAACACCTTTCAACGAATATGATGGTAAGACATGTTATTTGAAGCACATTTTCTGTCACGGGGGCCTTCACTGAAAATACAGAAGTTGTCATCATTAATCTATACCATCATCACACAAATGGCTGCTCCCCCCCCCCCCCCAAAAAAAAAAAAATCCTCCAATCTGTCAGAGTATGTTCCACGGCACACCGAGATTCGTGCAGCCACACCCCCCAGAGGCCCCCACGATGGGGGGCAGGAGGCCACCGTGTACGGAGCGGCGGTGAAGCAGAAGGATGGCAGTAAAGAATGGCCTCACCCCCCCTCCCCGAAGCTACCAAAATTAGCGGCTCCACATTTTTCCTTGCAATTCAAACAGGAAGTGGTGCATTTGTGTTTATTTTCGTACCGTACAGAAGGAACGAGAGTATCGGTACCCCCTCCCTCGCATCCGCGTTCAGCTATGCAGGAATACAGAGGGATCGGTCGGAGGATAAACAACCTTTCCAAACAGCCGGCTCCACCGACACGGAGAGGGGATTCCAAAAGGACCTCAGCACCCTGAGGCTGTCTGCCAGTTCCGCTTTCATCTAGTTTGGGGAAAACGATGGCAGGTGGGGTATGCACAAAATCCGAAACGACAGAGAAAAACTGACCGGGTGCTGAAGTAAGAACATTTACTGGCGTTCTCCGACTCTGCCAGGGTCACAGCAAAAGCACAGGATTACTCCAGGACACACTTCTCACATAAATTACGTGAACAGAAACCAGTGAGACTCAAAGACGGGTTCTGCCTGCTATTGGCGCTATGTAGCCTCAGGAGCGGCTGCGTGTGAAAGAAAAGGCGCCCGACGGATATTGTTTGGCAGGTACGGTGTAATGTATCGGGATGCGGGAGTAGCTATTATAGGGCCGCACAAAAGGGCAGCGTCGGGCCAGCCGAGACAAAGAGACACCAGCTAATTCTGGGCAGGGGCGGGGGGGGGGCTGTCAAGGTCGAGCCATTTCAAGGAGCTGGTGCATTTCCGCAGGCTCTCGGCTCGCTTGCGGCTTGTGGGGTGATGGGGCAAGTGCAGACAGGGCCCCCGCCCCCTCCCCACCCGCTAATCAGGTCACGAGCCCCCAGAGATTACTGGGGGTCTCGTCTTTCGCGTAGTTTCCGGGGTTTTATGGCGAGCGTGCTGAGGAAACGAGCCACCCCCCCCAAACCGAAAAGACCTCGCCGCTGATCCGAATCAATTCATCACGTAGGAACTAATTATCGCGATCTCCGTAATGCAGTGGTACGTTACGCGTGTCACCCCCACTGCCAAGGAGCACCCTGCCTGGTCGGGAGTCATGTGACCCATAATTACGAACAATTCAGAATTAATGTTCCAATTGCGCCCCTGGAGCAGAATGATGGGAATCAAAACTCGATTATGTTAGATCGCCGCCGCAAATGGGCTCGAAAACACTTAGCGCGTCTTAATGGCACTTTCAATCTTTTTAAACTTTTAACTGTTTTATTTAAAAAAAAACATGGGGTTTCGTGGCGGAGAGTGGAGGGGGCGTGGAATCATTAAATCCACCAACCCATACACCAGCTGATAATGTTGATGTTTAACATCAATACTTAAAAATATCAACATCTGGTGTCCGTAAATCTGCCAGTCACCGCACCTGTAGTATACCCTGGTGTCCGTAAATCTGCCAGTCACCGCACCTGTAGTATACCCTGGTGTCCGTAAATCTGCCAGTCACCGAACCTGTAGTATACCCTGGTGTCCGTAAATCTGCCAGTCACCGCACCTGTAGTATACCCTGGTGTCCGTAAATCTGCCAGTCACCGCACCTGTAGTATACCCTGGTGTCCGTAAATCTGCCAGTCACCGCACCTGTAGTATACCCTGGTGTCCGTAAATCTGCCAGTCACCGCACCTGTAGTATACCCTGGTGTCCGTAAATCTGCCAGTCACCGCACCTGTAGTATACCCTGGTGTCCGTAAATCTGCCAGTCACCGCACCTGTAGTATACCCTGGTGTCCGTAAATCTGCCAGTCACCGAACCTGTAGTATACCCTGGTGTCCGTAAATCTGCCAGTCACCGCACCTGTAGTGTACCCTGGTGTCCGTAAATCTGCCAGTCACCGCACCTGTAGTGTACCCTGGTGTCCGTAAATCTGCCAGTCACCGCACCTGTAGTGTACCCTGGTGTCCGTAAATCTGCCAGTCATCACACCTGTAGTATACCCTGGTGTCCGTAAATCTGCCAGTCACCGCACCTGTAGTGTACCCTGGTGTCCGTAAATCTGCCAGTCATCACACCTGTAGTATACCCTGGTGTCCGTAAATCTGCCAGTCACCGCACCTGTAGTGTACCCTGGTGTCCGTAAATCTGCCAGTCATCACACCTGTAGTATACCCTGGTGTCCGTAAATCTGCCAGTCACCGCACCTGTAGTGTACCCTGGTGTCCGTAAATCTGCCAGTCACCGCACCTGTAGTGTACCCTGGTGTCCGTAAATCTGCCAGTCACCGCACCTGTAGTGTACCCTGGTGTCCGTAAATCTGCCAGTCACCGCACCTGTAGTGTACCCTGGTGTCCGTAAATCTGCCAGTCATCACACCTGTAGTATACCCAGTTAGCTCCAGGACTGCTGCCTAGTTCATACACCCCGTCTGGACATTACAAGTCAGACCTCTGGCTTTTGGCACTGAAGGCACCCATTTCCTTCTGCTTATAAAAATATGAACACATCACCATTCCCCTCTTCCCCCAATAACCTGTCAGGCAATGCAATCTGGGCACATGGATGGAAGATGCAGCGCAAGCTTTGAATGCATCACACAGCAAAATGCAGCTCAGCAGATGTGACAGTAATGAAACAGAGACCCCAACCCCCAACACCACATACACACAGTGCTGCTGTTCCCCAGATTCTATAGCTTAAAAAAACTAAGCAACTACATAAGAATGTCTGAAATGAGCTTTCAACTTCAGTTTGGGCCAGAAAAAAAGAATTCTGTTTCAATCGCATTTATTTCCTTTTTTAGATATTACATTATACAGTGGTATTGAATTTAAAAATAGCACGTTTGAGCTAATCCTAGTCCTGTGTTTAACTCTGGGGGGGGGGGGGAAATACTATGAACAGGAAGTGAGACCCCCTCTTTCTTCCATATCCCTTAAAGGCACAGGCCCCGCCCCTCCCTTGCTGACCCCGCCCCTGTCACCGGTGGCTTCCCACACCAAGGAGGGGGGGGGGACGACCTCCGAAGTCATGTGGTGTGGAACAAAATGGCTGTCTCGGGGATGCGAGCCGTCGTTTAGGAGACGCTCGTTCCGCACAGAGTTAAATCCAGGGTCTGGGAAGATAAATCATGTGTTACAATGAGCGGCTCTCAAGCTGGGGATCGACGGCGCGCACACAAAAGGGAACACCTAGAAAAGGGGGAGGGAAAGAAAAACCACGGGAGCAAACAAATGAAAAACCTAAATCACACTACAGCTGATGTCCGCACACGGCACAGGGTTTGTCACGATTACTGCCGACTTTAATAGCTTCGTCCACGAATAATAAATCACTGTTGATTTCTTTGATAGACCGGCAGTAGCCTAAAATTTTGCCTCCTCCATCTGACTAAAACACCCATATTCTCCCAAAGCTGCGCACTTCCTATGGGATTTCTGTGTTTTTCTTTTTTTTTTTAATCACTCTGAAATAACGCAGAATTAAAACGATCATCCCAAGTTCAGACAACGGGGATTTAATTCTCCGCATCACATCCCTTCTGTCTATACACACAGTGGGGTTTCTGGCCTCATCCCGCGAATCCGCGTCGCTCCATCGCGACGGCTGCATTACACGCTTCTGGGCTCAGCGTCGCATTTAGTGCAGCGCCTACATGTGTTATTACTCAAAGCCGGTAGGAGGGCTATACTATAGCAAGCAGCAGGGAGACTTAAGATGAAACGGTCTGAAGACTACTTCTGTGTATGGCCAACACAGTAAGAGTGAGCTTCAACCACCTATAATATATTTGAATACAGGATTTTTAATATATATTTTAGTGTATGTATTTACAGAATTCGCCAGTCATTTCCTGGATCCCCCCCTCGCTGTGTAATCCTGGCCTTGTCCAAAATAGTTGAGGAAATTCCGTATCCAGTATATCCTTCAGGAGTCAAACTTCATTATCTCCAGCTGCCTGAGTGGCCGGCTCCACTGCATGCAGCTGCGGCTAATCAATGCGACTGCCGCTTTAAGATGTTCAGGATAGTCGCATGTTTAAGAGAATCCGTACATTTATTTAAGGGCGGTTTTATATATATTCTAAAAAACATTACAGAATGAAAAGATTTTATATCCAGTAGTGTGATGGAAGTCAAGAAAATGACAGTTGACAACTATATAATATATATATGTATCTGAAATCAGGAACTGAAACATTTATACGTGTGTGTTTAACAGGCTGGGATAGTTACATTTTATCCGTCTTCATCTCCCAGCATTGGCAGCTGGTTGAAGCCCATATGTTGATTAAAGCCTAGACACTGGCAATCAAAGGCCATCAAAGGAATGTAACAACATCGTCTTGCCTACGGAACATCAAGCCCTCCATCATTCCAAGGTCAATATGGTTGGCAACACCAGAACCCCCTAAAAAGCTGGAGAATTGATCCCATTCCCCATCCGATGTGGTTCCCCTCAGACTCAGGTTTCCTGTGACTCCCCAACAAAAGCCCCCCCCTACAATCTGCGCTTGATCCCAGAAGGCTTCTGGCTGGAATTCTGCTATCCCAAAGAGTGTGCTTTCATATCTTATGTATATACACTCAATTCCACCCCGCACCTAAAGTTTCACAGCGCATCTGTTTATTATTTATTGTCTCTGTTGACGTAAACGACATCGCTGTCTGTTTTCAACATTCGGATTGGCTCACGAGGCACATAGCACAGGAGTGTCTTCTGGGTAAATGAATGCAAATGCAAGATGGGGTGGGTAATTGCGTGCAAACAGCCCAGGCACTGACGTCTCGCGTTATCAAGCTGCGCCGCCTGCGCGGAATTAGAGCTAATGTGAAGTGGCTCATTAACCGTACCGCGCGTAACCACTAGGCTCGCCTAAGGCCCATAAGTGCTTCTATTAGGGAATTTTAATAACACATGGGGAGCCAATCAGCAGGTCCGGAGGTGATGTGGCGTGGCACTCTGATCTTTTCAGAGCCTTTCAGCGTGGTATCGCCTCAAGTCAAACATATCAAAAAATACAACACTTGTGTATGTTCCCTTGCTGTGTCCCATCCGGATTCGCTTGTGCATTGTGCGGACCTCCGCCACGAGAGCACCACCTGGAACAGGGGAGGGGCACTCGGGGACAAAGGTCATCCTTTCAAGGGTTTCGACTCAACAAGACTTAAACACTCCCAAGTAAGTGCGGACAAAGGGTGGCGCTTCATCTCACGACATGCATTCTCCATCCAGAATCGTGGAAATCTAAAGCAACAGCGACCCAGCATAATTCTCCATTTTCTTTTTTCCTTAACCCATTCATGGTACTCCTGTCACCGACAGAAAGCACAGTCGTAATTTTAATGTTTCGCTCTGGACTGTAACAGTGGCTGCATAGTTTCAGATCAGTATTCGAACTAAACATTATGCCAGTGTTGGCATTAATTTAAAAAAAAGCAAGCAAATCTAAAATTTGACATTATAAAATATATTTGTAAGATTTCTACCTATTCCAGCGAAACAAAAAAATATAATCTGTAGCCCTGCCACCGCATTCAAAAGATTTAATTAAGTAAATGAAAGTTTTGCTAATATTTTCACTGATATAATTAAAATATAATTAAATATACAAATTATAAAACAAAAACAGAATATAAAATAAGTCTTCAGCCCACAGGCAGAGTCAAATTTAAAGTAGACATTTTACTCAAAAGAGATCTTTTAAGACGTCATGTGTAAATAAAAAATAAAGGACTAACATTTAGCTGGAAGGAAATGATAATCCTGTAATTACTGCTTTAAAAGTGAAACTTAAAACCGGTACGGCAAGGCGAAGACCTGCTCGCTTTTTCTCAAACGTCTGGCTGGCGGTGCAGGCTTTGCCCCCGAATTCTGGAATGTGAAGACGTTACCACAAGCGGCCGTTTCCGCGACAACATGGCGGGCCCCGCGTGTAGCCCGGGCCACGCCGGCCTTTGACCGCAGTTTCCCCTCTCTCTAGGCCCACTCGACAGTCACCGCCAGAGGAAAAAAAAATTCAGTGGGCCCCCGCCCCTTCACCATTCAGTTTCAGGTAGCGCGCCTCAGACCCCAGAACAGCCTGTTTTCTATCTCCTTTGTCACTGTCCTCCCTCGACACATGGCGGATGGGTGGAAGCCATAGCGCTGCTGACACCCAGTCCCGTTTTTCCATAGACTGTGCCGGAATTACGCCGCAATAAAAATGAGCAATAGCGATTTAAATGATCGATACAGTAAACACCGGCTCTCTGACTTTTAAGATCTTAAACCCTAACCACTCTGCTTCTAACATATTACCTGAATATTTTATAAGATTACACCAAGCATGTCAGTGCAGAGCAGTCCATTTAATAAAAAAACTCGTGAGGCCTAATTTCAATCCTGAAGGTAGTTCATTGTGACAAAAACAAAAAAATAAAGGCTACGGAATTTTACATCTGGTTTTGATCAACAGGCAATTAGATATTTTTGTAGCATTTCCTCGACTGATAGTTTTGGGGTATAAATGAGTCGTCCTAAAAAGTGCCTGCGATGCGAAAACGTTTAGATTAGCCTACATTTCTCATTTTGTGGCAGGCACAGAGAGTAGGCTTGATGCGTGGGGCCCTACAAAGACTTCACTCACCAGGCCCCTTCCTGTACACATGGCGTATTAGACCCCAAATGGGAGTGCTTTCATTTGCTGGAATTATTAAGGAGGCCGAGAGGAAAGACATTATCAAAAGGGAAAAGTCTAATCTAAACATTCAGAAGCCACATGCTCAATCGGCTAATAAACAAACACAATTGAGACAAATATACATACATGTGTTTGGAAGGGAACTGCTTTTACCTAAAGTATAAGTTGTTTTTTTTTGGGGGGGGGGGGTGGGGTGAGAGAGCATTGAAAAATGATTTAATGCTGAGAGGACACAAATTGAAAATGAAAGTAAATCTGCAGCTAACCAATGGACAAAGCCATAAACAAAAGAATAGGACACTAAGACTCAGTAAAGACTTTATTATAATGTTTACAAAGTAAGCCAGACCAGTGAAACCATTTTTTCGCCATCAATAGTAATAAGCTAAAAACTATCACACATTTTTACCTGTTTAATCCAGTTCACAGTTTAATTTTATTTAATAAAATTTAATTTAATAGCCTTATTCTTGACTTACGCAGCATACAAGAAATGCTATTGATTTTTAAATGCTGTCCCATTTTTGGCTTTACTGCATGCAATCAGTCAAGAGCATACGGATACAGATTCTGACAGAGGACACGAAACTATCCTGATACCCTTCCTCAGGTGGGAACAGAAATGAACTGCCTCTACTTATTAAACCTCAGTTTCCCTTTTTAGCAATTCTATATGCTGCTGATAATATATTTATATATGCATGTGCATGTAGAAGTAGTGTAGTACACATGCATCCATATGTAAATATAATATATATGCATGCATGAAAATATTACACTATATGTTGCTGTGGATTTTTTTTAACTGTTTTGAAGCACAACTTTGCTCAAAATTGTCTCCCGGTCCCCAAAAGACAAAGAGCCCCGTCTTTGTGCTTCCGCTGCCCTGTATCTCCATATCCGACCTGGACCCTGTGGCAGAATTGGACCTGTGCATGCCAGTATCTTCATTATAGAAAGGGCTAGACGGTGTCAGAGCAGACCGAGTCGGGCTTTGCTGATCATTATGTCTCGCCTTCAGGTGTCTTTGCCTGCTGAGGGCGGAGGTGGGGGGAGGTGTAGATAACTGAACTGATAGACAAAGGCAGTGCATGGAGGGTTTTACAAAAAAAAATGTCTTTTCAAAAACTTTAATTCAGAGACCCTCAACTAGAGTGGATCTCTGTGCTCTGCGTTTCAGTCCGAGCCCCAGATCGGAAGGGAGCAGATTTTTATAAATCTTAAGCATAGAGAACTGGAGCTTCACAAAACTGAGGTATTTGTTCATATTCTAATAAAATATTAATGTGGAAAGATATCTTTTACACCCAGACGTGTTCCTCTTATGTTTATCTATATAAAGTGATCAAACAGTAAACATTTTCATTCATATTTGAAGAAAAATCAAAAGCTATGTGCAAATATGCTTGAGTTTAGAAAACTCGCCGTTCACAAGTGCACACTTAGTATAATTGCAAATAGTGCTCTGGAATCGCCATTCTCGGAGAAAAGAAAGCCGATATCTGTAAAACGCATTTAAAACCTATTTTAAAATACCATTAATAGAATAATACCGCATGGATCATTAAGTAACATGAAGCCATGTCCCAGGTGGCAACATCACGCCTTTTCAAGACGGACAGGATATACACTTTACAGATATGTGCTCGCATGCCTTCCTATACTTTTGTAAGGGTAATTAGAGCAGCTCAGCCGTGTCGACCCCGTGGACAGCTGAGCGCCCTTGTAAGTAGGGTCAATGGGTTCGCCGTACTTATTTATTTCATAAAACCGCGCCTGTTAGACACCCGCAAGCGAATAGGCGACATCAGTAAAAACACACGAATGAATGCAGAATTCTGGAACAGCATTCCTACTGAAGGATATACAAAGAATGAATGAATAAATAAATAAATAAATAAATAAAATTATATGAATAATAATTCGATTAAAATTGATTTTAACAAATACTTTATCTGAACTCAACGATGTGTGCCAGCGCAATTTCGGTGGTACATATGAATCTGCGGTCACATTTCCACATGCAACACACAGACATATACACCAACTTCAACAGTAGTAATTGTGATCAGTAAGATTTAAAAAAAATACTTACAATCCTTTCTCATAACGGCATTTAAAATGCGTCGAACCTTATGACAGCAGGGGGGAAAGTCCATTCGAAAGACATAAAGAAACATAATTTTCTACTGCTTGTACTGATCTCTTTTGATTGCGCTACTTCTGAATTCAGTTGTCCCGTTGCTGTACTTTGGCTCCCGTCTGTGTTTCCAGATTGAAGTCTTCGGTCCAAGTAGATAGACAAGGGACGGGGGGGGGGGTGCGGTCACGTGATCTACAAGTAGGCGCGCTATTGGCTAAGCCGGCGCCAATTCGATTGAACCGGTCTGCGCTCTATTGGACCAGGAAGGAAACGAGGTTCGTTTAGTGTGTGAGAATGTGCGAGCGAGACGGGGCATTTACAAAGAAATAATGAAGCTCTGAAATAATGTCAAACCCAAGGGAAGGAGGGGGGTACACATGCATTCATTTTGGTTTTTTTTTCTTGAGGAATTTTAAAATTTAAAACCCCAATCCTGCTGCTTTTGAATGTCACCGGGTGTTTTATTGGCTGTTGTATGCATTGTGGTATTACTTCACGGTGTTATTTTTGCAGAAACGCCATCACTTTCGTGTAGTCATCATTTTCGTTATGGCACACATAATGCAGTGTAGCCTTGTGATCAGAAATCCTTGAATAATAGTAGTGAATAATCCAAGATTTTTTCTCGATAGCCTTAAGCACGAAATAAAAATTATATTGCTTTTGGTTTAATAGTATCTAACATAACTTTTATCATTATTCTTGGGAAATATAGTAAAGTTTCCCCTTCATTTTTATGATGAATGGATCCAGAAGATGATGCACCATAAAACCGCGACCAACGACCTTTGGAGAGGACATATGTATTGTGACGTGTTAAATATAGTAAACAACTACTAAAATTTTCCCTTAGCTCAGGAGAAGGTGTAAATATACTATAAGCTACAGTCATTTTATTTATATCCATCTTCCATTTACGTGAATCATCATAAACATCCATTAAGCCGCGTCAGTTCTATTGCTGTGTGAAGACTACATATATATTAATGTAATATATTTTAAAGCTTTTGCAAATGCAAGTGCACAATGAAAGATCGCTATAAACATTTAATATGACTCACTCTAATATACAGTTGTTTGCTCATCGTGTTACTACACCACAAAAACTAGCTATTATTAAACGCAGGATAAATTAGTCAGAGTATGACCTAGCGATGTGCATTATCTTCTAAATGGGGTAAGGAGATGCAACATCTATGACATAGTTCTGGGAAATAGAGCGTGGATAACTCGGGCTATTTTCTGAGCTGCGTGAATGTGGCACAGGGGTCCCTACGCCATAAAAATCCGTGTGTTGACTTCTGATTTCTGCAGCATTTCCTGTTCTTTACTGGGGCCACGGCGATTAGTATATTGTCTGCCCACAGGCAACACAGAATTGGTGGGCTGCTGTCAAAGAAAGGCGCACAAAACACGATTTAATTATAGTTTTTTTTTTTTTGTCTTTACAACTGAAAGAGGGAGAGAAAAAATTCTGAATTATGCTGAGCTGCATGTAGGCTAACCTGCACGCACACACGGCACGGTTATTTAACCCTTAGTGTCGTGTGAATTGGAATGTCTGCACAGAAATGATGACTGGACAGCCTCTGGCGATAGCTGTCACGATGAGAATGAGCGTTCAGCTGCCGCGTTTACCAGAAACACGATTCACACTTCCTTTCAAGATTTAAGTCATTTGCCGCAGTTTCATGCCTTTGTGAGCTGATGCAAACTGCACACAGATAAAGACAAAAAATCTCCATTCGTAGTGCTGACACGAACATATTAGTTAAAGTCAACTGCCTGAATGAAAATTTCACCACATTTTAACTGGTATCCAACATTTTAACACCGCGACTCATCTTAATGGCATGCTTGCTGACGTTGTAAAAACATGCACGTATTATTACTAATATATAGGCCTATTACTATATAGTTAAGGATAGAAATGTTTTACTTGTGAAGACTATTTAAATTGGAGCTTTACTGTAGCAGAAACAGGAAAAACAGTTTAGATGGCTTGGATGTGGATATTTCGAACTTTTTCAGGACAACATTCTGCATTTTTCTTGATCAAATTTAAGTTAAACCTCAGTTTTTATTTGGAAATTCATTAATGATGATGACGGCATCTGTTAATATTTGTCTCTGCCTGTGTGTAGCATGTGTGGAGGTGTTGGGGCAGGTGTGCATGTAATTAGCTACATGCCCTTCTTGCAAAAACGGTTTAACTAGTCTTTAACCAGCCACTTTTAAACAGCAATTAAAGTCGGCCCACCTCGCTACATGAGTTGTTCTTGCATCTATCACCACTGAAATAATTTCACTGTGGAATGTGTCTGATTTGCTACAGTGCGTTTCCATGGCAACGCATCAGGGTGATGGATTTGACCGCTTCTGTGTGGTACAGTGAGAAAATGAAAAGCAATCCCCCACTGTTGGAATTATTAAACACACCGACAGTTTTGAAGTGCTGATGCTTCACATGCTGAAGAACTTGAGGATCCCTGTTGACTTTGCTTTTTGATGGAAAATGAATTTATCTGACTTCAGTACTGCTTTGGTAGGTATGGCTCAGCTGACAGAAGTACAGTACGCACAGTAATGCCTTATTATGTCAGTTATTTAATTCTGCGATTTCAATCACCTAGTGTCACTTTGGGGCAAATCTAAGAAAATGTAATCTCTGGGGCAATCAAAAGATTACGGAAATGTATTTGTAATGAAATTACTCTCAATTTACTGTCATATTGAGTCTGACCATTGCTCTCACTTTTGCACACGCTGTATCCATATATGACAAAAAGTCTCAACGTTAAATATACCCAGGCTAGCATTATTCAAAATATCTGATTTGAACATTTTGAAGCATTTAATTCATGACATGTTAACCATTACATGGTTAGGTTGTCGAGGTCAGTGGTTGGCAGCAGTGGGTAGTTAGGGGTTAAGGGGCTCAGGTTTGGGTTAAAGGAGGTTCAGGTTCGCTTGTTGTAGTTCCCTGGACTGGGGTGTATATTTTTAATGGCTCCAGTAAAAATACCCACCTGTGCAAATGGGTTGGAAAAAAAAGAAGAAAGAAATCAGCAAAGCAGAAAATCAGTCCAGGATGACAGTGTCAGCCGGGCATTTTAATGTAAATGTCACGGCTGCTGCAGGTTCAGAACCCCCACAGGTTCAGAACCCCCCGCACAGCGTGAGGGACTCGTGTGGCATCTGGTGATGCTCTGTGCCAAAACCTGCCGGCAGTGTGTGGCCCTACAGCGCTGAAAGAGGCACCTTGGATACCAGCACGCTGCGTCTGGCAGATTCAGGGAGCCAGCCGACAGCCAGCGACGATGCTCACGGGATCACGCGCCTGCTGTATAAAGATCGCCATTGTTTGCTTGCATTTGCTAAGGTGGCTGTTTAAACGGGAGGCTCTTGAACTGAGTTTGGGGTGAAAATCAAATCCATCTGCTGAGTGGACCACAGAAATTTTAATTTTCGCTGTTCGGCTCCGTCATTTTCAGTTCTTGTGAGGAACCCCACTCAGAAATGCACCCATGTCGTTTGAGACACTTCTCCTAAACATCATCAGTGTTGGTCAGGAAAAGAAACAGTTTGAAATTCCTAGGAATTTTGTTTGATGTCCTGGGAGACTGGGTGCAGAGATAAAGCGTACCCCCCTCTTTGAAACTTCTGAGATATATTGTTTGTATCCAAGTGAACCTTCTGTGATATATTCAGAAATGATTTGTGTCACCGTTGTGTAGCGCTGATTTTACGTAGGTGGAATTGAGATAAGACCACAATACTTTTCCTGTGAGATTCTACACCAGAATAGCATATAAAAATATTTAGTCATCTTTTATTGTGAGTTTACAGTTCTGTTTGATTTAAGTAACCTTTAGAATAAAACTACGAAGAGAGAAATACTTTGGGATATATCTTTGACTCACTGCTCCTGAGAATGAAACCGATTAATACAGATTCAAAAATCAATATCGAAAGAATGAAAATGATGGCCTTTATTGAGTTTAATTGGGAAATATAATTATTTGATATCAAGGCAGCTCTTTGATGTAAAATGTTTCATGATTATATGAAATCGTTTGAGCTAAGATCAGAAACAATTTTTACTCCCCTTCTTGCATCAGCAGCAGACCTTTCTCCATTATCAGCTTTTATTTAAAGAACAAGTAAAGCAAACCTAAGATTAATCTGTCACCATATGTTATTTTTCGCCAAGATGGCTAGCAGGCGAAGGCTAGTGTCATTGCTGCTGATTTGGCATTCATCTTTTAATTTTGCATTCAGGGCTTTTCACTTTGGGTCTGGCTGGTAGCTGTACCCATCTAAGGATGCAGATTGCCCACTTTTCCTCCCACGCCATGCGCCGAACGACAACACAAGCCGTCGGAGGACCTGATCGATTCTGCCATTTACATCATCCCCCATGTCAGGCTTCTATTCGCCGGCATGTGCGAACGTTTCAATGGAGCTAATCGCTCAGGCGCATCTAATGAATCCTTGGGAGCAGGCCTTGCTTTGGCTGGGGGGGGGCGATGCACGTTCATAATAATGGGTGTCTGCCAGCATCCAAAGCTGAGCTATATGAACAGCAGATGTCTTCTAATTGCTGTTATTACACCGAACAGAGTGGGGGGGGGGGGGGCGGGGGGGGGATAATAATGACCTTCCTGGGGCTTACAGACACAGCAGCCAGCTTAGGCTCTGACGCCACTTTGTCACTTCAACACATTTGAGTGAGACGGGGGGGGCTGGTGGGAGAGGGGTCGCTAACTCAGAAAATCGATGTACACTTGCTGTACGTAGACATTTACTGCAGGTACTAAAAAAAGACATGCGACTTAACAGTACCGCACATACAGATCGGACATGGGTGATGGTCTCCTCGGTTGCACAGTTCTTGTGATGTACTGTACATTAACCCTCATAAAATCTATTTAAAGAGCAATGTGACGCTGAATCGTTTTTTGGCGCGGGACTTTACTGTCGAGGCAGCCTGGACATCTTTCCTCGAATCCTGGTGATGGACAAGGCTGGAATATTCCAGTGCCGGAAAAAAAAACAAAAAACAAACGTAGCATGGCATGTGCTTCAGCATGGAGGCTGGCTGAAAGTTACTGGGACTTGGATCCTGGTGCGTGGTGGGGGTGGGGGTCTCAGGTCCCTTGGAGGATTCACCTGACGTGATGGGAAGTCCCACAACCCCACGAGAGATTTGTGCTGCAAAAAGCCCCTCTCTGAGGAGAGATCAGCAGCGGGGGCGAGGGCGGGGTTTGGGGCTGAAAGTCACCCGTGCGTGCAGCACTCAAGGAATTCTCCCCGATGACGAATCGCTGTGCACACGTGGGCATCGTCTTTCTCTGTCACCTCCCCAAGCTGTAATTACAACCACTGAATTCCCTAATAAAACGCAGAATCCCCCAAAGTTAGCAAATAACGGCGAATTTAGAAGCACAGAATTCGGTTAAATGGATTCATTCATCTCACGATTTTTGACACAAAGAGCTTTTGTCAGATGAGAACGCTGAGTTCATGTAGGTCGCAAAAACATCCTATTTGCGATATTTCACATGGAGGTATTAGCGAACCGTACAAGCTATTGTGTCATTATGTAACGAGGCAAGGGCAAGGTTTATGCGAGCCTTCACTGCTCATGCACACTCTACATAACCGTTGTTATTATATTTATGCGTGTCAATGATAGACCCTCTTTTCCCATGTCCTCTTCCGAGGGTTCGACACCGCGTAAAGTGTGCACAGAAGCACAGCAGGAAAGGCCTGTGATGCATTGGCCTCCTGGCTAAAGCAACAGACCCAAAACCACAATCTTTAATAACTTTTTCCAATGTTTTAATGTTTGGTGTACTTAGCTGTCATCAAGGCAGCTCTGGTATTTGCCGATGAAGAACGTTGGGGAACGGCAGTACCAGGTGCTTCTTGATGCCGTGCACCACAGCTATCTTGGTGGGAACGATACCTTAGCGCTTCTCAATAATTCATACCGAGCAGCTGCTTGTACCTCTGACTGTACTGTATCCCCTTTGGTACAATTGTCCGTTCTATATTTAATTCTCTTTTCCCAGTGGAAGTACCCTCAGGTCACCTTTCCTGTTTTTGTTCTGGTGATTTTACTTATTAGGTTAATTTGTTGTCTATTTTTAATTTTTTTGCATATGTGGAGGGGGGCGTTGCTTAGGAACACATAACCTCAGTTTTAATCAATTATTACCCGGGACACACATAATAATAAAATGCTAACAAGAATAAAGAAAATAATTCAGCAATTTTAGGGGAATCGTGCATCATTTCAGGAAATATATACCAAAAGATTTTCTAATGAAATAACTTTGCAATGTTCACCAGATTTGAGTTTCGGTAAAGCAGTAAAGTTTTTCATTAATCATGCATTAAGCAGTGCATTTTTGACATATGCTCCCAGTAATAATTTAGCATATTTTGTGCAATTAATCAGAGCTCTGGTGGTGGGTTTATGCAGGTATATGGCATACACCCTTATCAAAAAATGCATTCACCATATACACATCTAAAAAGTGTCAGAAATGCATGTAAGTCAGAGAAGTGTGCATGCACAATTATACTGCATATCCACCTAACAAGACACCACTACTGCACTGCATTTAATCTAAGCTCACTGGCTATTTTATTAGGAACACAAAGCTAGTACCTGGTAGCAGGGATGTTATTAGGGCTATTTTATACTCCACTAATAAATGTTTATTTATTGGCTAACGTCATGAATACTTTGCCGTCACACCCCCCCCCCCAGTAAAGACTAAGTCCCCCTATCCATCCATCTCTAACTACGCCCCTGCCAGGTAAGTCATACTTTTGCCTTAAGATCTGTTTCAAGGGTGGGCGAGTTCTGTGTTCAGAGAAGCGATTCTGCGCTGCACCATTCAACTGAGCTGTTACTTTTCACACTTGTGTCCTTCCTGTTAGCTGTAATGAGTCTGGCCATTCTCCTCTGACCTCTCTCATTAACAAGGTGTTTTTGCCCACAGAGCTGCCGCCGGCTGCGTCTTCCTTTACACCATCCTCCGTAAACTCCAGACGCCGCAGTGTGTGAGAATCCCAAGAAGATGGCTGTTTCTGAGGTCCTGGAACCACCACGCCTGGCACCAGCAGCGATTCAACGCCACTTAGATCACGTGTCTTAGCCAGTCTAAAGCTTAGCCGAACAATAAGAGAACCTTTTGACCCCGTCTGCATGTATGTATTCAGTTGCAGTCACCTGCCTTGTTGTTTGGTGGGTCAGGCTACTTGCGCTAACATGCCACTCAATGTTGGTGCTGCGACATTGTATTTTACAAGAGCACTCAGATCAAAGAAATAATTCTGCATTTTTAAGTCCAGATGACATAAAGAGGCTTCCTGTATGGTACTGGGAGGATCAAGACATTTGTGGAATATCTCTCCAGTCCCCTGAGGCCACCAAGACAATGGAGCCTTTAGCAATATGGCTGGAATGTCCTGTTTCCTTTGTAGTTTTATTTCATAGCATCTAGAGGATGTGCTTAAAGTCTCCCTTTGCATGCCTCCAGCGAAAAAGGACTTTGTCAGAGGGAGGCTGCCTATTGCATACAGCCGTGCTCCATTAAGCGGCCTGCGCTGCTGGCAGGCAAGCCGCGTGAAGTGCGCGAGCTGAGCACCATGGCAGGAAATGACATCACGGGGCGATGGGGCCTGCTGTTATGCTTGGGGTGGCTGGGCTTGCTCGACTGGAGAAACATTCCAGGGCCACCATACTGGCACAGTTCTGAAAAACGCACAAATGGGACTGAAAAAAAAGGTGCAACTACTTACATTTAGAATTCCAAAACATTATCTGTTTTTGTAATGTTAATAATATTTCACATAGGCTCTCTCTATAGGGTATGTCTTGTGACTACATCTTGCAGATACTGGTGTGCTGTCTTTGTTCCACTTCCATTCAACTCTATTGAGCTTTTTATGAACAATATATCGAATGATTAGTTAGGACCTACAAGGCCTAAGCAATATTAGTATTGTCATTATTGCTCATGGATGTCATGTGACATGGTTGCCCGCAGGTTCAATTCCAATCAGTGTGTCAAGCTGATGATTTCACTTGCAGGTTCTCCCTGCATTGACTAGACCTTTGAGTGTGTGTGTTTGTGTGTGTTGCGTTTATATTACATTGTGGGCATCAAATGTCCCCCACAATGTGATAAAAACCTGTTATTTTGACATTGTGGGGACAATTTTTAGGTCCCCACTAGTGTTGGCCGCTATACCGGTTCAAACCGAAAACCGCTTTTTATTATTATTATCATATGAATTTTTCTTATACCGCAATATTGGTTTAAATAGCCTACACAACGTTCAAAAAGTGGCGCTGCTGGAAACTGTTTAGGGGGGACCTTTTTCACTGCTGCACCGCTAAAAATGTACCGCGAAAGATCCGAAACGGAAGATATAGCTGACGATATTAAAAATTAGTATCCTCATTAGCACAACCACAGCGCAGGCGCGCGTGCACGCCTGCACGCACACACTCGCGCAGCCCCTCCCCGTCTCTCAATAGCCGCTGAACGCGCTTGCGCTGGTTAACACGCACATACCGAGTTGGCCGAACATGGTACATGCTGCAGTAGAAGGCACTAAGCAAGCTGCTTTAGTAAAAAAGAAAAAAAAACGCAAAAGTGCCGTTTGGAAGTATTTTGCAGAGGAGCATGGAAAGGCTAAGGGTGTCAATAAGCCTCTATGCAAATGGTGCTACAAAGTTGTGGCGACGAAGTCAAGTAGCACGTCTAACCTGGCGAAGCATCTTAAAGACCGACATCCCGGTCTTTATGAGAAATTTCACGAGGTCAGTAAAGCTCTCGTTCCAGCAACACTGAACTATTAAACACTTATAAAAAATGTTAACTTGGCCGCCGCACACCTTTACATTAGCCGTTTATCTATAAGCAGTTAGCCAACAAACACGTTAGCCGGATGTTATCATTAAGGTACCGGATTGGCGCAATGGATTCATGGAAATGGATAATAATAAAATAGTATAGTTAATGTGGGAACAATTAAAAAACGTAAAACAAAAATGTGTCTTGTAAAATGTGGTAAACGCCCAGTCATACTTAAAAAAAAAATACCGTCGTATACCGTGAAACTGATTCAACTTTGAAAAATACCGTGATATCAATTTTTGGTCATACCGTCCAGCTCTACTTCCCAGAAAGATATGTGAATACAATCAAATAACTAAAAATGCCCGTAGTCTCGTGTTTAGTTTGGTTATTTATGGTTAAGTGTTGGGCTGGGTAGGGGTTGAGGTTGTCATAGTTGGGATTATGGTTATGTCCATAGAAATTAATAGAAAGCCTCCATGAAGATGAATATGATTGCTGTGTATGTATGTGTTTGTGTGTGTAACTGATAATTGAAATACAATCTTGTGGTTGGTAAGTGCTCTGTCAGACTCATTTTGATATGAAATAAGGATTGGGGGTCCTTTGAACCTCGCCCCCCCCCCCATCCCATCCCAGAAGGGGTCCTCGGTTTGATACATGTATATGTGTCTAAATCTATCGGTGGGGCGGCTGCTTTTCTTCGAAGCAGCCTTACGGGTGAACACGAGTGGCAGGCGTGTTAAATGAGGCAGGAATGCAATGAGTAAGCGCAGTACGACCTGTGCTGCTTCCGATGCGCTATACATGCATCGCAGATAGATGAAAGGAGAGCAGCTGCTGCAGGATGGCTCCGAATGAGCTGCGAGGGTGCCGGTGCACTACGGTGTCGCAATCTCTCCATGCGGAACAAGGTAGCTGATGTTACATGAGGAGCGGGCGCTCACGGGCACACTCTGCCTAGCTAATATATAAACTGCTATGCGGCAGCCTGTGGTCCCTTCATTTTGTCCCCCCCCCCTGCATGGAATGGCGCCCTAAGGCACTGTTTTGGAGGGCCCATTTTCAAGTCCCCCAGATTTAAAAAAAACAAAAAGTGAAAATACTTTGCAATTCAAATGCTGTATTCTTTGAAATGTCATTGATTTTAGATCAGCGTATAAAAATGACATGGAAACAGTGCACGAAAATAACAGTACAGCCTTAGGGTAAGTGCCGAGTAATTATAATAAGGGGTTTTAATTAATTTAGCGAAGTCGGCAGGCTGTTGAGGATCTCACAAACGAAACGGCTCGCGGAGCAGTTCCGAGTCACGTCGAATCAACTGCCGTGTTAGCAGAGCACGGTGCGAAACATGGCAGCGACTCGCGAGTCACCCCCCCCCCACAAACGCCACCTCCGTCGCCTGTCACATCTGTTTCTACTTTTCACTGCTCACATTTGTGGGAGACTCCATCCCTGGAGGCCCGGAAGGCTTCAAGGTTTCCCTGCGCGATGCTATCGGCCGTTTCGGCTCACCGGCGGCGGCGGCGGGGGGAAGTGGTAACAGAAAAGACGTTGAGGAGGTGGAGACGTGGTGGAGGAGGCAAGGCCATGACCTCGTATGGGAAACTGCAGCCGATGGGGGAAAATGCCCTCCACCCCTACCCTTCCTCAAACCCCATCCGTGGCCATGGCAGTGGCTGAACCACGCTGCTGCTTACGTATGACTGGTGGATGTTTTAATTCTTTGCAGTGGAAGTGGTCACCTTGTGAAGTGAGGCGTACAAGCAACAGTATAGGAGAGCATTTGATATTGTTGGGGGGAAAAAAATCAAAACCTAAAGACAAAAGTTTGTTTATTGGCAGGGGGTGAATCCAAATGAAATATCAGGGGGTGTACATCACCCCCAGTTCCTGTGCCCCTGCGTTCAAGAATAAGCTACTGGAAAATAATAAAACTTCCCACCCCACCCCCCCAGCGAGTTGAAACCTCGTGGCGTCAAAAGTCACAGCCGTTGCTGCCAAGTGTGGTAAAATAACAACCCGATATATGGGCTTCCCGACCAAAAGCAACAGAAAAAAAATATCTGCTGATTCTGAGAAATGCGTCGGGTTAGAGCCGTATGTCTGACTGTAAGGCGATGTCAGACTGTGGAGTGTGTGGAGACTGGAGAGGGTGCAGCGAGCACTGATTATTGGAGAAAAAAAACTCAAACCATAAGCAGATGATTGCAATCAAGCTGCAACACTTTTAGTGCATAAATAGATAAACTGTACATTATCTGTGAAGTAATAGCTAAATCTCTAAACTTATTCTGCCTATAGAAGGGTTATAGACGTAAAAATAATTACATTTTAAATTATAATCACACTTCCTGATATAAAAGACTTCAGTAAGCCTGGTGTGATGTTTACAATATGCCTTTTTATCCTAAAACTGAGGATTTTTGTATGGTCAACATGTAAAGACAGAAATTACTTGGGGAAAATAGACAAGGAGGAGAAGGGAGAGCTTTAGGTTTGTGACGACAGCGGCGGAAGGATACAGAAATCAGAGAGATGCTATTTATCACAGCATCTTTGTCTCTTCTTGTTCTGCTTTGATTCGTCTCGGAAAGAACATTACAGCTTGTGGGAAAAATTAATTGCTGACTGAGGTAGAATCAGTGATGCAGTAGGTGGGTTCAGCCTTTGAGTTGTCCATTTTGTTTGTGGACTGTGAGGGACAGGGTGGGGGGTTTAGCAGGGCAGCTGTACTACTGTTATTATAAAGGGGTCAGCCCCCTGGAGAAACACGGGATGCCCCCCCCCCCCCCCCCGTTACCCCATGATTCAATTTGCCAAGGGGAGCGGTACGAAATTTATACAAAAAGACAGGACAAATCGCTAAATGGTCATATAAAAAATGGTGAAACTGTTTTGCCCCCCTAAGATCTAGAACTGCCTTTGCTGCACAATGAGATTTATGCAAGTCCGACCATGAAGACCGACCTCCATGAGACGCCCTAAAGACCACCTGTGGCGGGGCTGCTACAATTACTTCCGCCCTTAAAACTCAAGGCTGTAACTTTTTATTTTAAACCTCGCTTATCTAACTGAAGCACGGGTCCCATGAGAAGACCCCCCCCCCGGGTGAAACCATCTGAGGTTTCATAAAATATACTTAAAAAAAAAAAAAAAACATTTATTTAAGGATTAACCCAGATTTTGCTGCATGCGAGGCCCATGAAAGCATCAAGCACTTATACAATTATACAGGGGAGTTAATATGATGCAGATACTATGTAAATTAATTTTACTTATTCTATGACTGCATGTTCTGATATCTGTGGTCTTTTTAACTCGGGCTTAAAAGAAAATGCAAAAGCCCCTTAAGATAAACAGATAAACGTGCAAGCAGCCATGCTTAATTTTCCAGTCCCCCCCCGACCACGTGCATTATCCTTAATATCGATGTTCGAGGGGTTTACAGCTCCGAGATGAAGGCAGCGGAGCTCTTGTTGATAAAATTCCTGGCGCCCATTATGCCTCGGGCTGGTTACTGTTAGTGTGGCCTACATGCCCAACCAAGCATGCTGTCGTAATGACCGTCCCCGTGACACAGACATACACTATACCATTTCCCACGCTACTAAATAACAGTGTTGTTTCATAATCGAGATGGATATTTCCTATATTTTATGATGGTAGAATCTTTACTCCTGAACTGCCATTAATCAGATATGAACATTTCTATAATAAGAAAAGTATAAAATGGGATATGTTTTGATAGATTTGTTCTGTTATTGGCAGCATGATATCAAATTTAGTATGTAGGTTAAAAAATGAAATATACAATTTCACAGTTTGTGGGAAACGCACATTGAATAAAAACAGAATCATATACAGATATTGATGAAATTGTCCACACACACACACACACCATATCTTTGTGGGGACCATCCATATTCATTGCTATGGGAAAAACCCTAATCCCAAAAATGACAACCTTACCCCCCACCCAGCTCTAGCCTTATCTTTAAGTAACCAAAGTACAAGACATTTATTTTTTTGAATGCAGTCGCAGATTTTCATAAAATTGAGTTTTTCCTTGTGGGGATGGAAAAGGTGGCCCCCACAATGTGAAAACAACAGGTTTTGATCACAATGAGGGGACATCTGGTCCTCACAATGTAATATGTACATAAACACCCCCCCCCACCCCCGACACACACACACACACAGAGACCTGCTTATTTGAAAGGCCGTGAACACAGATTCATATTATTTTACTAAACTTTTATTGTAGTATTGAGCACAAACACACATTCCAAAATCCTAAACTTAAAACATTTGCCCCATTCCCAAGAATGTTTACAACATTCCCACTTTGTTTAGAGTTTTTTTCTTAAAGACTGAGTCAGGGTGCAGAGACTGTAAATATTTTTGAGTGCCTGTAAACCATTGTTTGCTGTTCCACAGGGATTCATAACCAGCCTGAGATTTTGGCATCCCTGTAACGGTATAATGTGTCACCAACATCTCCTTAGAATTATTAAGTTCCTTTTAATTTGGCCTCATGTTTAACCAGATTAATCGTCATTTAGTAGAGGATGCGAGCCATACTCAGGATCTGATCCTGGACTGGCAGCCTCTCTTCTCACTTGTTTTCCAGTGCTCTGCTACAGACAAGTGTCCATAGTAGGTCTTCTATGCATAAGGAGGCGGTGACTTAATTTACGGCGGGACCCTGGCGATCTGCCAGCTAGCTACAGCCAGCAGGTTGTGTTTACTAAGGGAGCACTGTGGCCCGGGCCTGTCTGTTTACGTGTGGGCTGCTCGGACGCGCTCCAGCACGGAACTGCACGGACCTGCAAGTGCTTTGTCGTTTCAAGGTCAATAGCGCTCTTAGTAATGTCAGTATTCCCTATGACAGCAGTGCTGACTAGGTTGTCTTTGGAAATGCACTGTCCGCGTGCGCCTACGACGACAAATACCTTTCAATTTTCAATCTTGAGGTAGGGGTAATTATATATGCTTTGTATAAGATTGAGAATGACAAAAGCATCATGCCCAGGCCCTGTAATCAAGAAGAGTATGGGTGGATTGATTGATGGGTTCCACTTAATTGATTTAAATTTACAACTCAGTTATTAAGTTCTGTTTACAAATGTACTCATTTAACTTAAGGTAAGATGCTACTAATCACCTTTCTCGAGGAACCACCAGTGCTATAGTAACACACCGTGAGGAGTCGTGGAAGTATTTTTGCTTGCCGTTGGAATCAGCATCTTCTTGACTGATACTTTTTGCGACACCCTGGCAGTGCTCCCCCCCCCCCGACTGTCGAGCAGCCAGGCTACGTTTAAATGTCTCCCGGAGAAACGGACAAAGACGCGCCAAAGGCATTTTGCGGCATGTTTATACATGTTTATCGGGTTACTAGCTAGCAGTCTGGTTGCAGGGAGACGCTGTGACGCCTTAGCGAATATACACCCTTCTTTTTTCGTTCTCATCTCGACTGGATGAAATGAAACACTCCGGCATGCAGTAAATGACAATGTTTATAATGAGTCACTCTATAAGTGACGATAACAACAATAATAATCAAACGGTAATAAAAATAGCTATTCTGACAAGCTTTTTGTCTTTTTTAAATATTTACCGACTACCTTGCAGTGGCATTGTCAGATTATTTTTTTTAACATCTCTCCTATTTATGAGGCAAGAATAGCTATTCTGTCATGCTTTAACTGATTTTTAATATTTACCAGAGATCTTGAAGAGCCATTTTTAGTCATAATTTCTTATTTTTAACACTTGTCCTATTTATGAGGCAAGAATTGACACATCCGCTGGTTTCACTGGGATTCAGCACACCAGTGTTTCATGACTGTCTTTGGTGACGTGTTTTACTCCTGGCAAAATCAGCTGCAGTATTTGCTGAACCGAGCTACGGGTGAATCACGGTTTTTCACTCTTAATCGTCGTACTAGGAAAAAAAAAAAACAAAACAAAATAACTCAGAAGCATAAGCCCATTCTGAGATAGAAATGCTGATGTCTGATTTCATTTTTACTGGTGGAAGCATAACATGTTTTTCACTGTACTGGTATGAATGGTTTCTTAGCTTCAAGGCCCAAATGCGCTAAGCCTTACCACACTTAGTCAATCAATGCTCTGGGTGTGAAATGAACCAGATCAACAAACGTACAGGAAGATGTTTTATACTCTCTCTGAACCACCCAGCACTAGAACATCCAGGAAATTTTTAAATGTCACTGTATTTTTTGTTTATAAATTTGAGTTTTTCCCTATACCTTATAAAAGTTTCTATTTGCACAACCCATAAAACTGTAAGACAATACATCAAAACTATTATTACTTTTATTATTATACTTACTGTTTTTTGTACATGTATTATGCATATTGTTTTGTATTTGTCTGGCAGATGGACCAATCGATTAGTAAAATTCCAAGGACAATAGACAAAATTTGCTTCCGGCTGTTTCTTCAGAAGAGGCAGCTCACAAAACCGTATTTTTACCTTAAAAAAAAAAAACCTGACGATGGAAAAGTAACATTTCTAAACTTTTGCCTGCATGCCCACTGTTCTCACAGTTCTCCTTAACTAATCTTGAGCACATAATTCTGTTTGCTTTATATGATGCGTATCCTGTGTTGGAAGGCCCTGAAGACGGGCTTCCTGAGCCTTCCGGAAATGCCAGGGGGACGGCACTCCCGTCTGCTCATGGCTCGAATGTGGCATGACTCACATCCACCACGTGCAGCAATTTTATGGGGTTTATATTTTTATAATGATTTTATATTAGTACTGGTTCTTATCCTGGGTTATAAAATGACTTGCATAATTCAACAGCCTGACACAAGTTTTTGACGTACTATAATATGTGGCCGCTGATTTGGCCTGGTGTGTTGTTATTTATCTAATCTATTTTCCATGCAAAATTTTGGAGAAATTGGGGGGAAAGAAAATTCCCTTTAATATTCAATGAGCTGTATAATGATTCTCTTGTCTTCTCTGACAACGGCTTATTTCAAATAGCAAATTTTTACAACCATAGTCTGGGTCGCAGCAAAATAAGAGTCAGACCCCACGTAGGTCAGGCCCTTTTAATTACCGAAAGGGCCTTTCTAAGATGAGCAAACAGGAATGGACGGGAGCTGGACCATTTCGCTTTTCTGGTTTGTTCTCTAACAAAATAAAAGTGACTTAGCCTTTGGGTTAGGGCATCTGGGAAGGGGCACGTGGGGCTTTGGCCGGCCTGACGAGGCCCAGCTGAGGACAGGGGACCAGAGTGGCCCCCTGGCCCCCACCTCCCCCAATAAGGTGAGATCTGGCGTGCAAACGAGCGTGTTAACAAAACCTCTGGGGGATTGGGATGAAGAGCCATTCATGGGAGCATCCTTAAGGAGGAGCATCCTCTCCTGTTTTCGTTTCAAACTGTAATGCAGTCGTTTTACAGTCCTTTGGAGATCCAAGAATACAGAGATATAGAGCACAGTTTGGGTTCTCTGTTCCACGTTGTTTGCAGCGGCCTCGCCTCCCCGCCTCGCCCCGTTATTATTTTGCATTGGGCTAATGACCCCCTTGATGTTCGTGCTCCGAGGGCTGGTTAAGGGACACAAGCTGCAGCATGCATGGTGGCACAGCACGTGTCAATAAGGCTGCGTTTCTCGCAATAAAGCTGCGTTTCTCGCCATCGCTTATTTACAGTGACGCATGCAGACGCAACACGCCGGGCCTCCGTCGTGCCGGCATTTTTCGTCAAGGGCGTCAGGGCACCTCTCCCGTTTGGTTACACAGAAGGGGCTTCCTGGAATCCACTGCGGTGGAACTGGTATCTGCCCGGTCTTGTGCGTGCGTCTCGGTAAACAAAACTAGAGCACGAAACCAGTGGACGAAACAGATGAGTAATTGGCCCCAGACGGGGTGTGCGTGCAGGTGCGTAAAGAAAAAAAGCAGCATATAAAACAGTTATTATCACGTTACACAAATCTGAAGATAACGAGAGAATCTGTGCACCATGTAACAGACTCTGAAGGATCATATCGGATCAGGATCATGAAACTTACAAAGAAATAAGGGCCCTCTTTTCGTCATTTGAAGGCATTTTTGTCTGCCTTAAGTCATATATTCTTTTTCATTTTCATCCTTTGACTTCAAACAAGAAGAGAACGAGTAAAACATGAATAAAAATGTAAAACATTTTTTTCTTTTTATCACCTTATCTCATAGTGCTGTCGTTTTTGTTTTCTTTACTTCGGTGCCCACATATGTATGACATATCTATGTATGACATATCTATGTATGACATATCTATGTATGTATGCTATATATTTATTTTAGATTTTATGTATGTATATGTTTATATATATCAGACAGGCTTCAATAAATAATAAATTCTTATTATTAATATTATTATTCATAAAAAACAACAATAATAAATGCTTAGTGCCTTGTACAAATTAGCAAAGAGCTTCAAGCATGTGTGGTTGTGCGCTAAAAATTACTACGCAAATGTGTTACTTTTGTTTCTTGTCTCCTGCTGCATCCCTGAGATAAAGTCCATCTCCGATGATGCAAAGCGGCTTCCGATTAGGGGACGCAAAGACACACCCGCGTCTCTGTCCGCCCGCCTAGGTCTGTCAGAAGCAGGGAGAGTAATTCTCTTAGCATGTGTGACTAATTCATGTGAGGTGGGGAGGGGCTTAGGAGGACCCCTGTATCCAAAGTGATAAAATATTGATTGGCGCTGAGTTCTCCTCGGCCCCTCTCGCTCCCACACTGAATGGAGGTGGCGGCGTGGGGTCAAAGGTCAAAGCCCAAGTCCAACCTCCTTCATCTATATCTAATACTGGCCACTCATCGCTCGAAAAGATCCCTTTCACATTTGTTTACAATAGCCTAGTCAATCACAACCCTCTGCCCTGGCAAGCTGTGCCCCCCCCCCCCCCCGCCTGTCTCCACGGGCAACAAAAACAATTAGCGAAAGATGATAATGGAATCTGTAAGACGGGATGCTGTGCTCAGTGCCATCTTACATTCAGTGTCAGAGAATGTTCTTGAAATATGCATTCTACAGTGAACTTAGTCTTGGCTGAAGATGCATTATGTGTGTACTGTGTGTAAGAAGGTTGAAAGTTGTTACTATCATAAACATTCAATGCAGTATAATTAAATGCTTCATTTCGGTCACATTTATTAATCATTTTATATTTCTTTATTCAGTGATTAACCAACAATTTTAGCTATGCCATCGTATTTAGCTGTGGGCCAGCAACCAATGCTAAATGTCCGTGGCACTTGGGCTAGTAGCTAAAATATATATGTACACCATTAGCTGATATGCAAGGTTGCACCTTTAATTGTGGCGTAACTAAGAGAAATTTAACAGGACAGGGTTTTGCTCTGCAGTCCGACAAATCTCGGCGGCAGATTGAAGCGGCCTGCGACGCAGCTGCGTGTCATTGTCCCCAGATTACAGGATGTGACACAGCTGTCAAAGGGGGTGCACATCACTCAGGGACACGCGTGGTCTTCGCTTTGACAAAACCCTCGTCCTCAAGCAGGGGAAAGGCTCCACAGATAGATCAGGAAATCAATTACACAAGCCTTACACAAAGATCGAAATATCAGATGGAAACATTCGCCAGTCATGCTGCTTACGGATATTGACAGTCAATATTTTTTTTTCATCGTAGCTAGTAATTCTCCAGCGTTTTCTAGTAATATTGTTACTTTGGCACATTATTATTTTTATAAGTAATAATAATTCTTCTTATTGCTATTGTTTTAGCACTAATGGTATTTGTAGTAGAAGAGGAAAAAGAATATAATAATACTGAACAAAAATAGTTTCTTATTATTACTGGGCTTATTAATCCTTTTAACATTTTGACCGAATTCTTGTTTTTTTGGGAAGGAAAATCCTTCTTTTATTTTCCGCTTCAGTGAATAACTATTTAGTTCCAAACTGGAGCTTTTGATGAATTTCCTGGATGCTCTCCACGTTGAGCGAGAGATTGTGAACAATATTCACAGAGTTGTGCAATTTTGCTGACTCTAATGCCCGCAAATAAACACGGTGAAGTACTGTGTGGAATTCAATACGCATCGACAGGTATGAATCCAAGCTGAGAAAATAAACATTTGCCTACATGAAATGTATTTCATTATCACATTACATAGACAAACAAAAAAAAAAGCCAGATAATTCAAAGGGAGCGTTAATTTTCTGCTCTTGATCAGATATCTGCAGCGCTTTGACCCTGGCAATCTGGAGATATTTAAAGACAAAACGACACAGCCCCCACTGAAGCGTGTATGTTTTTGAGACCGTCCCAGATGATTAGGGACAGTTGGCAGTTACATAAGGACGATTTTAGGTTTGCTCAGTCGTGGTGAAGATTCCAGAAATTTGTGGGTGTACCGTGTTGGTGGGGGGGGTGGGGGGCAACAGCTGCGACGGGGCACATGCCAGCTTGTACAGAAAGGGAAAAGATCTGGCCACGGTCAACCCGGCTGCTCGCGGCCCAAATCTACCGTGCCCAGATGCTGCCACTTCCGATCCCAGCTCCAGACCTAACCCCAGGTGCTCGTCCCCGTTTTTCCAGAAGCTTATTTCACATCTATAAGCTCAGTTCCCCGCTGCAGTTGCGTAGATTCTGCGTCTTTCAAACCCTCCTTATTTGAGTCACAGCGGGTCAGGAGATGCTGTTCTGTGCTGAGAGGCACGACAAGAAGAATCTCAGCAAATACTTCATGTTTTCAATGTACAGATATAAGATGAAGATGAGACAGCAGGTGGCGTTGTGATGAAAGGCATCCCAAAATTAGGTATACGAGGTTTTTAACCTGAACCACAGAGTTACCCTGCTGTATAAAGGGGTAAAATTGGCTCTTTGGCAAGAAACATCACCCGAGCAATGAACTAATAACGTGAATTAACTTGTCAACTAGTTGCAGCTTTGGAATGCAACACCAGATGCGCGGCACGTGGCGTCCAATCGTCGCCTCACGCCACGCGACAACGTCAAGCCTTGATGGCAGAGCTCCGGGCGAGAGCCAACACGGCGCTGCAAAGGGATAATCAGGGGTTACTGAAAATACCCGCCGGCCGCTGAATGGCACATTGTGGGTGCAGCTGTTTTACAACAGCCCAGTGATGCATTCGGAGATTTCCCTCGGATGAGAGGTGCTGGAGAGCCTGCTGAAAAGGCGGCCGGCGGTGGATCGCGCACGCCTCCAACCGCGCGGCACCAGCCGCAGATGTGCGCCCCTGCGATCGCTAATGCTCTGAGTCTGACCATGTTTCCATGGCAAATAGCTGTACAGGGTGAGAAGAAAGGCAAGATGAAAGTTTGCCGCTACCTAACCCTAACCCTAATTCCAAATCCGAAATTTTTTTAATCAATTTTTTTTTTTGTCGAAAGTGCTAGCGTAGCTGGCGCTAACAGGCTAGCATGGCTCCTCGTGCTGATCTTTGTTTGATCCACTGCTTTGTGAACCACTTATCCGGGTTACGGTGCATGCTTAACGCCGGGCCCCTCCGATTCGGCCCGTTTGTGCTTCTGCTTGCTGAAGCCCCAGCAGCATGACGGCGGTTATCGCGCACCGAGCGAAAAAGCCCAGAACAAGCATTTCTGCCCAGGTTATGGCTTCGGAGATTCGCTTAAAAGGCGCGAGGAAACTCAGCCACCGGCTCTATTGACGAAGTGCTGCCACCGAGGTTTTCCGGCCAATCTGCACTAACTTGCCGGATTTGAGTTTTTAGCTCGCGCGCGGATTGCAGTCGCACTAAGAGCGGATTTTGGATTTATATGTATAGCGCTGGGACTTATGAGGCCGTGCTGCACCATCAGCTGTGCTCTCGGTGTACATCAGATAACGTGACATCACTGCCAAAGAGGTGAACGGCACACAGAGAGAGTATCAGCGCCCTGGGACTATTTCACATCTCCTGACAGCTTCCTTTTCAGGCGTTCAGCTGAATGCAGCACATTAAGGCATCCAAATCTGCCACTGATTTCAATGTTGTCTTCAGCTGAAAGAGGCTACGGTTAAAACGGATCAGGAATCAGGAGCAGTAGCATTACCCTGGGTGTCTTATTTGTCCAGGGTTTTAAAGTTTAGACTCAATTAGCATTAATTTTATGGAGTTATAGTTTCTGAGTGTTGACATTCCTGCCGATTATATCCATCCATCTATCTGTCCATCTACCATAATTAGTTTTGCAGTATTGGGTCATAGTGCTGATTTTTTTTCATTCTTTTGGTTGGGGGAAAGCAGGCAGATGTCTAGTTATCTCCTTAACATCAGATAATTGGTTCTTCTATTATAAAATTCTGTCTTTTTCCAAATGTTTATAATCATAAATCTACATGCATCCAGCAGTTAAAGTTGAGCAATTTCTCCCGAATTATTCAACAATGTTGAATTGTTTACACGTCATGTGTCTGCTTGGGACTGCCCATGGAGTAGGATTCCCAGGTATTGTTCCGAATTGTGTCCTGTGCTACATCAAGTAGATGTACAACCTGTAAAATGGATTTACATCATTGTCCTTTTTTCTATGGGACACGGTGCAAAACATCTTTGTGGAGCACATCGCCACGTGGCTTGAGATTCATTTTGGTTTGATTAGTAATGCAAGACAAAAGCCCGGGGATTCTAATACACCCACATAGGAAAGAATATGGAAAACAAATATGTTTAATTAGTGTAACAGTTCATCAAAAACATGTATTAAAGAAATGACAGTATGTAGTCCTGAATAGCATTGAAGGGGCATCCGATGGTGTGGGGATCCCCAGCCGTTACCAACAGCGTCACCAAAAGAGATCACTGATTTACTAAATGACAACCAATGTTTTGCATTTTAAATGCATCTTCAAAACCAATAATTAAATGGCAACATAATTATACTCTTTACATAAATGTATCATGGCATGTTGTGTCTTCAAGGTTGTCACAAGTAACGATTTGTGCAACAAAATAACTATGTGGAATGTTAGTTCTATAAAGTAGTAGATGTGCTATATGTGGTGCTATTTTATCCAATAAATCACCCAGCACACTGGATTGTGCAATGTATACATGTTCAACAAAATTTGCATTTTATTTTATGAGCATGACGGTAATAAAACACAAGTGCATAATACCTGCAGTGTCTTTTAAGACATTTAATAATCGACATTCATCTTTCTTGGCATGTGAAAACAAGGGGTTTCATAGGAGAGTGTTTTGGAAACAAAACATACGTCATAATTAAACACCTCAGCCCCCTTCTAACTAAAGTATGCCAATGGTAATACGGAGGGGGAGGTGGGAGGTGGGGGGGATTTAATTTGCACCTTTAAGAAGTGATGGCTTGATTCAAACCTAATAGCAGCATTTTCACCTTCTGCTTTGATGTGCAGCCTTTTGGATATGAAGAATAATGAGAGCAGGAAATAAATCCTCAGACTTCAATCAGATCTTGCTTTTGAGGTCAATGCGTCCGTAGCCAAATTAAGTACATGAAACCCAAAATCGGATTTCATTATCTTGGACTGCTCTGGTTTTACATGCACCGCTAATATCACTAATTGTACAAAGCAGTTATTTTCAGAATCTTTTGGGGAAAAAAAACATCTTTTGGTTTTTTTTTTTGCTGTCATAGCAGAGCTTGTCAATTGGGATCTGATAATGTATCAAATCAACTATCTGGGAAAAAGTACATATTTTTATAAGAGTACTTGTTAGTTAAAGAGAAATGTATCCACTACAAATGATTTTTCCTGAAAGCAAATATTGTGTTTAAAAACACTCCTAAGAAACATCAAGCCAGACTGATATCAGCAACATCTAATGAGAAGCCAGTAACAGGTTTCGTCCAAATGAGGGAACTCCTACTGTAGTATTCTGAGGGAAAAAATGCTTCACCTTCAGTATTATGGTTGGAAACGATACTATTATTTATACTTTATTTACTTGTGGATATAAGCTATGGGAATTTGAATGGCAACAGTGATAAATCCTCTCCTGTTCTTAGCTGGCTGCTACTTTATTTAGCTGTTAATGATGTGGCAGCTAGCGACACAATGTTTCAACGACGGCATGAAAAGGATACTTTGTGTTTCAGGGAGACGCGGGACTTGCTCCTGGTGTAGGGCAGACTAAAGTCATGAAAGCAAGCTGTGTCTGAGCGCACATGTGTAAGGGTGTCTCCATGCAAGTTGTTTACGATGACTGATCAGTGCAATTCGGGTCAGAGAAGACCCACTCTCTCTGCCTCTTATACTGTCAATCACACGGCAGGTACATTAAAATGAGGAACAAACAAGAAAATTCAGCCAAGAACCAAACATGGAACACACCAAGGATGTGAAACACTGCGGGGATTTATTTTGGAAAAAAAATATAAACCCTGGAGATGTTAAATAATGTCAATAAATATTCAAAATACACCAGAAAATAGGTGAGAAGCCTTTCATATATATATTTTTGCTCCCAAGTCAGTAAGCACATGTGTTGCCCCTTCAGGAAAATGAAAAATGGTAATTTGGCAAAATGGAAGAAAGCACAAATTTACAGTTTGTGCTGCTGTAGAAGTCTTTTAGTGGCTATGTTTACACTGGAGGACACTGCGGGTATTGGGTAGCAGGGCAGCGAATTATGGGTTTGATTTACTGTGTTGAAATTTTGCACTTTGAAAATGTTCCCTAAATATTTCTTGTTTTATACGTCCTCTGGGGTTATTAATCAAAGGCCAGTTGTTTTTTTTTTATTTCACTAATTTTTATTTTTATTTTCAAAGTTCCTGAGTTTAGCTCTATACTGCTAACAATTATTGCTCTCCTACAAGAGAAAAAACAAGTAAATCTGATGACCATTTTTAGTTCGGGGGCTGTTGTTGTGTATGTGTAGTGAAAAATATATTTGTTCGTTTTATTCCATTCTTAGCCAGTGCCTTTATCCGAAGTGGATTGCAAACATTAGTCGTTTATACAGCTGGATATTTCAATAATGCGATTCAGGCTGATTCCCTCACAGAATGGCTCAGCCACAGACCTTCTCCAGACTTTTGAACCAGCAGCCATCAGGTGATAAGCTTTCTCGTCATGCTGCCCGTGCGTGGGCAGACTTTGAGTCTCGTCCATCGAAAACTGTGGGGCCATTCGAATTTCTCTTTGTTTCCCTTGCTGGAATTCAATTCCTCCACAGATTTGTTCTTACATTTCAAGCAAGGAGTGTCGGGGACTCGCCACAGAAGGGAAGGCCTTGCATTATGCATTAACTCACAACAAACATCAAGGATATACAACTGAGAATTGCAATCGGTTTAATTAGGACGCATTTACAAATTCAGGAAAATAGTCTCATCATTGACCGTTGTGCATTATTATTTTGGCGAGCCACAAGTATTTTAATATGGTTTCTAGAACATTAGGGGAATCTCGTATGATTTTGCACAATACATCTAAAACCTTAAACATATTTAGCCTGTGAGTTCAGGCCAGCATGAGACGTGATCTAAAGTACCAGCATAAAATAAGCAAAGAGACGAGATGTCTGCTTTGGGGAAGTAACAGAACCACCTTAAAATTCTGAGCAAGTACCATAGTTGCTTCACTTAGAAGCTTTCAGTCCGAAATGCACTCAGCCAGCCTTAAATTATTTAGCATTGTTTTCCTTCTTCCTCGCAAGTTAAGGCTTCGTTTTTGTGGTGCAGGTGCCCGGAACGGAGCGTGCCGTTCGGTGCTGGGCGACTCCGTCCGCCCCCGGTTCAGCCGACAAGACCCAACTGGGAATTTTCCTGAAGCTACTGCAAAAGTCAAAGTGGGAGGAGTCAAAACACATGAGCAGTGGCATGTGTGTGTTTGTGTGAGACGGAGAGATATGAAAGGTGTTTCAGCAGCTTCCATCCATGACGCTTCCTTCTACTGTCCCCAATCAGACTGGTTTCTCATTTTTGCTGTGATTCTATATAATCTTAAATTATGTGGAATTTCAGAACTGTATCCACATTCACTTTTTGAAATTCAATCCCCAAACTTCATGCAGCTCCAGAAATGAACAGGTAGTCGAATATCAGTTCTGACACAGGTAAGGCAAAGTAAACTCATAATTCTTGGCATAATAATTATTGGGGCTTCCATTTGCTCATAGAAATAGGTTCGGTAGGGAATGATATGCAGGGTGATTTTCAGTGTTAAAGGATTGTTTTGATGGGGGGGGGGGAATCGGGGTCCAACATCCACAGAAAAACTATGTCCATTCCTCCACCAACATCCTTTGCATGTGCTAAGAATCCAGTCTCCAGTAGAAACTGAATACAAACATTTTAGGGATATTTGACTTGAGTCAGTTGCAGTTACAACTATTTACATCTAACAAGGGATTGCCTTCTCTGTGTTTCTGTTCCTCCTGCCTTTCAAAATGTAACGACTGTGGTGGTTTGGAATCCGTAACCAAAAGCCTGCCAGGCAAAGGGTTAGGGGAGAGGAAGTGCCTTGTTGTTGATCCATAAATATGCTTCAGTAAATATTTCTACATAAATTATAAAGTGTAAAAATATCATAAACATTTAAGTAGCAGCCCTGCTCTGAATCAGCCCAACTGCCAATAACGATGAATCCCACATGTGCGGCATCAAAGCCTCATTATCTCCTTTGTGCTCTATTCCAGAGTAAGAAAATAAAACGCTGTACCTCACAGGTGCTACAACTTGCTGTAAAGCTTGCATCACAAACACATTTTAATTATTGTTTAATTTATCCACTTCTCCGCTGGTGTCCTTTGAATTGCCTTCACAACCAAATAAAACAGACCGAACGCCACGACATGGAAACAACCCTCCGTTCGAGGGATGAGAAAATATTTCATGTAAATAACGCATAAATATTCCACATTTTTGAACGTCGTTCCGTCGTCTCTGTTCCAGAGACACGGCCAGGCCATGGTTTTCTAGAATCTGGTTGGCTTCAGGATGGCTCTCTTACAGAACCATAACTTAAATGTTTAATTCTCTTCGTAGCTGCAGTGCAGAGCCTGGTTCCAATATGGACATTGGCGCGCGCTGGGGAAGCCACGCATGACTGTGGAGCTCACGCAACCCAAGGACCCAGTGGCGTCTGCTCAGAGGAAGCCTGGCACGCGTCCATCTCGCCTTACTTGAACCCCCGTTCAACTACTCCCTTTGAGGTTTCTACAAGCACAAAAATACTGGCCATTAAATTCTTGCCTCTCATGGAGTCTGAACCTGGAAAATTCTGAAGGGGTGCTCCCTGTAAACATTGGTGTTCTCCTTAGTATGTACAAAACTGAGAGCTATAAAAGCAAGCATCGTACGGGACTTTGTGATGACCTTATTTTATTGCTTTTCTGTAAAAAGGGATACGTCTGGAGCAGCATTTAAAGAGCTGTGTCAATGAAAAAAAATGCATAGTAAAAATTAGAACTTGGCATCTTCCATACTGGCCGATTCCAGTCCAGCCCGCTCTCAAAACAAGGCAGTATGAATGCAGTAGGCTGTTCAAAATGTGATGTGATCAAAATCAAGCAAACTGATATAGAAATATTTTAAATGCCCTATGGCCACACACTTGATAAACTGTTGGAATATGGGTAGATATTTGAGAGACACAAGAAACAGACTGATCTGTTTTTGTAGGGCTTGTATTTTGTATTCACAATGCATCCCACCTTCAAATTTCTGCGAGGTATACAAAATACTCATCTTAAGTATGGATCAGTTGCTTTATTGTGATTTTAAGATTCAATTAATCAAAAGTGGAGTATGGCTTGAGTATTTAGTTCTGTTGGTTATCCTACATCCCTTTTGTTACATTCTTTAGTCACCCTAGTCCCATATTTCCATACAATTTGTGTTACTTCAGTTTTTCGAAAGAACCCCAAAAGTTGAAAATATAATATTGATCACCTCCTATGCTAATAATTCACTTCTGTCATGTTCCTTAGTAGTTGACCCAAGGGATTTCAATTTCATTTTACGAAACAACTTTGCAATGGTAGCATATTTTCAGTGGGTCAAAGAAACTTTAAGAAACAGAGGTGGACCAAGCCTGCAGTACAGTTTCTGCCTATAACAACACTATACGTTAAAGTTAAAGACTTTACGAGCGTAACTGAACTCAAGGAACAGGGCGAAAAAGTGTCCCAAATGTGGATATACGCTGTCTTCGATTTAGCAGGCCTGTTAGCAAAATCCGTGCTAACTGTCACTCAGACGACGCACGAGCGAACAGCAAGGTGCGTCGCTGTCACCCCAGCGCGAGCCCCCCCGGCCCGGCTAAAGGTTACACCGTGCTAAGTGCTGAAGAGAGCGCTGTGTTCCAGACGGGCGCGCCATGTCTGAATTTCCTCATTGTGCACTTTATCGCTGGACAGCGACGGCATAATGGGCAGCTGTGTGGTGAACGCAAGGGAAAATGACTGTATTCCCATTGAGGGGTGGAAACACTGCATGTGTTGTGTGGCGGTGAAGAAAGCTTTTGTATGAGATATGTATGCTCTTTGTGCAGGGAAAGGCTCTTTGCATGATAATGCCTTGCTGAAGCTATTTAAAATCACATGAAGTGTTGTCCAGGACCTCCAAGATACGAAATGACAGCAAGCTCATTAAAATTCCCCTTTTCATGAAAACTAAGATGCCAATATTTTGGAGCTAGGCCCCTTTCCTATTCAGTTCCATGCCTGGAATTATCAAAGACGTCTTTAGGCGTCTCTGGAGTTTTTTTTTTTTTTTTTTGCTTTTATTTTTCTAATATCCAAAGTACCGTATTGAACTGTGAATCTGTAGGTTCTTCACTGCTTGACCCAAATAGGCTTTCTTAGAATGATCTCTCTCAAAATATCAAGAAAGAGGGTCTCATACACTCATCTAGAACACTCCTTTCAATGTCTTTTTTGTCTTGAAACAGAAAAAAGAATACCCTGTATACTGACAGTAAATTTTGAATATTATTTCAAATTTAACAACTAATTTTCATAATTAATACAAATTTTATTCAGAGTCAGTGAATGTTATTTAGTATCTGGAACTATTTGCGATTCGTTAAAGAATAACACTTTAAAGATTTTTAAGGCTGATTCAAATCGCACACATTTCATTCTTCATACGATAACCTTAGTATTTTAATATTATTAATAAATAGGCTCACAAAAAAACAACAAATCTCAATCATTTCATTGCATGTATACGTATAAGAGGCAATACATGGAAATTAAACCAAGGAACATGGATAATTAGACCAAGGCTTGTCTACTAGCAAGGATATGCACATGGGCGTATACTTAATTATTTGTATACGTGATGTTCAAATTCCTGTTTCATGGTCATTATAACATAACAAGCTCAAATACCTACTTCTGACTATCTCCTTATATTATCTTATTTCACTTGCTGTACTGATCGTGAGTTCTTCAGATATTTATGTGGGAAAAGACAAACAAAAAACCGATAGCATCAGCCTGCTCTAAGCATTAAAGCATACTTCTTCTTAAAGAAATGAACAACAATTCTTTACGCGGCAAAGGGCATTTACAGCGTTCCGTCTGTTTCATTAATATAATTGTATGGATTGTAAAGTATTGTAAAGCCCAATGTGTAAGGGTCAACGCCAGATCTCTGGCCCCTCGTTTGCACATGGAGCCATCCTTTAATTAAAGAGAGTGGAACTTTTTCCATTTTGGAAGGTCCTTTTGAAGTCACAGATAACTTAAGAACAGAAGCTCAGAAGCATCGCCCTGGTCACAGGCTAAGTCAGTGCCGTTTGCAATACCAGACATGCGGGGCAATGAATAGCAACTAAGAGTTACTTGAGATGGTGCAGATTAGAACAACCGCTGGGATGAGGCATCCTATTAAAACTGTTGGAAAGGGTCATTAAAGATGTCTACTGAATATTGTGCATTATTTGAAGACCTTCAATTACATATACATAAAATATAAAATGGTAATAGGCTAATAATTATAATAATTATGATGATAATAATAATTGATCTAATTATTTGATTTTGTTAAGGTTCATTTGAACTTAATAAGGCTGGACTGTTAGATGCTTTTTTCATATGCAGAATCCACTTATCATGCTTCTTGTAAATTGATGTTAAAACAAATGAACAGCACTTGATATTTTCAGCCAAGCAGAAACCGATGCCTGTTCTTACAGCACGTTTAACAACTTAAATGAATGCCTTATTTTATAAGAATATATTACATTGGACAGAATAAAAGTATGCTACATTAGTAACCCACTCACCAGAATAATTACCGCATCGAGCAAAAGCAGATGAATAGGTTCAACACTACGAATTTACTTTAGGGGTCAACATCGCCCTCAAGAGGTGGAGAAGGACAATTGCATGTGTTGCTGAACGCGTGGATGTTTCTTGCCAATCTTGAATATACTGAACAAGTATTATTGATCAAAGTACTTCAAGTCAAGTTATGATAACAAATCTAATATTCTTGCTATAAATACTACCCACGATAGGTTCTGAGTGAATATACAGTATGTATATACAGTGAATATACAGTATGCCTCTGATTGGCGTTTAAGGAACATGAACAATTTGAAAATGAGTTTTGTATCTAGGTGATGTTCCTAACCTCCGTGGGATGTGATATACAGGGATATAAAGGATATAGAAAAACCAATTTAGATTTTTCCTGGGAAAACAACCAAGAATAAGTACCTAAAAATGGGTGTTTTTGCTTCTCATTGCAACTTTCAATATCCAATTAGACGTATTGTGGGAAATGATATAGAATGAACAACAGGAAGATAATTAGACACAATTAAGCAGGTAACACGACTGCATTAAAACTAACAATATTTACAATATGGTGGAACATGGGGTAGGCTTTGAAATTATGGAAACAATAATTTGCATTTAGGCAAAGGAAAACAATTTTAAAATTACATATAATAATCATTGCAATAAAGTGATTGAGAAGCTTATAGTGATTTGATCCAATAAACTGTAATGCACAATAAGTAAAAAATATTCGGTATTACGAATTACTGTACTACGAAACACGAGGCCAGGGGGACTCTGGGTAACTGTTAGGCTTATTGCTGCCACCTATTGACGTCAAATATGTCTGCATCTCTGAAATGCATGTGCCACGGTGCTGCGACTTCCTAACCTGCAGTATCTGTGAACAGTGGGCGTGAGTCGTCTCCATGGAGACCAGGAAGATGTCCACGTGGAAATGCCGCTCTCAACCCTTCGTCCCCTTCATCCTGAAAGGGCTGAGTTAAAAGACTTCTGCTCCATCCTGCCAGGCACTATTCCTGTGTTTCCCAACCCGGTCCTCAGGGACCCCCAGACAGAGTATACTGGGAGGGAGCAAAAATGTGCACTGTCTGACAAGGAGCTTGGAGGGAGCAAAAATGTGCACTGTCTGACAAGGAGCTAGGAGGGAGCAAAAATGTGCACTGTCTGGCAGGAAGCTGGGAGGGAGCAAAAATGTGGACTGTCTGGCAGGGAGCTGGGAGGGAGCAAAAATGTGGACTGTCTGGGAGGGAGCAAAAACCTGCACTGTCTGGCAGGGAGCTGAGAGGGGGCAACGAGGACTGTCTGGGAGTCCCTGTGGACCCAGTTGGGAAACACTGCAGTCTTCAATCTGTAAATTGATGTTCCCAAGCATTGTCTAGCTGCTTTAATGATCCAGAGGGCTCAGTTCTCCTGGGGTTTTGGGGTCACGTGGGGATCAGGGGTGTGACTTCGGATGATACTTTGGATGGGAACTGGCTAAATGGTGCAAAGCTGTATATCGTCTTTGCCTCGAGCAATTTCTCTACCAAAATGAAGCGAATTGAGCCACAATAGGAAGAGTGCAGGATTTTAAGGGGAAATTGCATTTTAATTTTAGCTTAAATTACGTTAATTTGTATTTTGTATGTAATCATTCTGGTAGGGTTTGGAATGACCAGGGGTGCTGTTAGAGACCTTGGGCCCCATGAAACCATATCATATTGGGCCCCCAATCCAGACCAGTCCCATTATGTTCCAAATTATTTAGGGCTCCCATTATTCAGGGGCCCATGGAATCACCCTAACCTCCCCCTCTTTACAGCAGGCCTGCACACGACCTATCCTTCCTGTTCAGTGCAGCTTACGAACTTATCCTTTGTATCTAGTGCAACAATAGTACAAAAATACTAAGGATGGTAAACAGTTAGAAAAAAGTATTTATTTATTAGTAAGTAAATTTATATTATAAGCAATGTATACTTGACGACAGTCTTTCCTTGATGCTAACAGGGCTGAATATGTGGAAATATGTTATGACCCGCTCCATCTTTATATTTTGTATTGATGAGAAAACCTTAAATTCTTAAGGGGGGCATGGATGAGGGTGACCCCACAATGACCCCCAGGCAGAGGTCAGGCATGTCATTTTATAAACTTCAGTTATGTGCAATGGCATGAGCTGTCAGCTCCCCCCCTAAACGCACAGGGGACCCATCTCATTGGTTCCAAAACACTGAGCCCGCCCGCAATATACATGATTGACGGCGCTGAAGGGCCATTCGGGGCTGAACGATGGATTTAACAGAAGGGAATGAGGTAGCTTTAGCTGATGAACACTCAGTGATGAATTCTCAGTTTAATTTGATCAAAGGTGCCCGTTGTGTCTTTATTCTGTGTACAAAATTTTGCAGGAATAAAACTGTGGTATGGGCTTCCTTTATCTGTTGCCAGCCAGTAAATTCAAGTTGGACACATTTATTTATATATGTGTAATCTCACTTACAGGAATTCTTTAGAAAGTCACAAATTGAGAAAAAAAATCTGCTAAATCTATTACATTATGCTGAGTTTTTTCCGAATTGTAGTTGCGGCTGAGTGTCACTCGATGGCAGTCAACTGCTGACAATACGCTCCTCAATACGCTCCTCAATACGCTCGCCAATACGCTCGACAATACGCTCCTCAATACGCTCGACAATACGCTCCTCAATACGCTCCTACTGGTTCGACACTGTATTGCAGTATAGACTTCGAACGCGCTCAGAGTGACAGTCTCTCTCAGTCAGACTCAGGGGGGAGGCGATTTCAGTGTGACCATGCTGAAATGGCACATTGCGGCCAAACGGTAAACTTCATGTGACTAATGTTTGCTGACTGGAAGAGTGCAGGGAAGGTAAAGAACATGGCTGTGTTCTAGAACTCAAGGAAAGGGCAAAATATCAGTATGGACATTCTTCCTGATTGTTATAGCCTTCAGCCTGGGATAGGATAAGTGGTCAGAAGATGAATGGATGGATGAATGAATGAATGGATGGATGGATGGATGAATGGTTCCACTTTGAGTTTTGAATAGCTAGCAACAGAATAGGCATAAGCTTTATGCTAAGAGTAAATTAAACATTTTCATTTTTAGATTTCAGTATTTGACTAGGGTTAGGTAGTATATCTTTAGTATTTTATTTTCATTTAAAGTTTAGTGGAAAATATAAAATACCACTGTATTACATTATGCTTAAAATATAACAAGGTATCCCACATAGACTTTTAAAAATGTTCTAGGTATGTTACAGTGCAGAAAAAAGTCCAGATCATCAAAAATAAGGCTTGACATCAAAATAGAAGTATCTTACTTAAAACCTCTTAGCATGCAAGTGTTCTTGGTCCGCTGCCAACCATCTTAGGGAATAAGTTTTGCGATCGCTTAAAAAGTTTAGATGAATCAAGGGAACAGCAAAAAAAACATGTCTTTTCAATATTTGCTGAAATATAATTTTACTGCATCAACACTTCCTTTTTAAAAAGAACTTTAAAATTGAAACTGATAAGCTGGTGAATGGTATTTCTCCGACAAAAGTGCTTCAAGATAATCACAGTATTGTTGTCTGTCATACTTTCAGGTGTTCCTGTACAGCACATACGGAATATTATTTGTTCTGTAAACATTTTCCTTCCGCAGCTCCTCTGACGACTTCTGGCAGACATGCTCACACAGAAGGAAACGGCAACTGTGCCAACTGATGGAAAAGCAGCTGCTATCGTCCTCAGAAGATCGTGCATTTCAGGTACAAAAGCACTATTATTACTAGATTACCATTGTGAAACGCAAATAGTCTTATAAACCATAGCTTAGCCATTAGTCAATCGTTTTTTAATACTCCTACCATTTGTAATTCACTGTATTAACATAAAATTTGATTTTATCATTTATACTCAGAAAGTACATATGCAGCTTGTGGCCTTGCATGTGTGCATTTAATGAAGTTGATTGAATAATGAGTTTACTTTCTGTTTATGTGAAACGTGATCAAAAACAGGCTTTGGCTAACTCTGGGGATGAAAGTAAAAATTTTTTTTTATATCTTTATTCTTTGATAGAATTTGATGATATATTGTGATGAACTTCATAGTGATATTGCTTGCATTATAAGTCGTATCTCTGCAGTGTTCAGGCCCTGGGTGAATGAGCTAATATCCCGACATTAACGGAACAGATCCTACCCGTAATTCATCATTATTGCGGCGCACTGAAATACACACATGCATTAAACATAGACATAAAGGCCTATGGTATCAGGGGTCATTTCCAGTCAAACATTAATTACTGGTTCGATGGAATCTCTTTGAAGAGGATCTCCACGAGGACTGAACCTGTCTGTGGGTGGTTCCCACAAGCGCGGCTCTAATGAGATACTGGATATGCGCAGTGTGTTTGAACAGAGGCGGGCGGCGGTCACAGTGCTGATGCATCAAGGATAACACCTTCAACCCGGCTGGCCGCCAGCTCGGGGGGCCAATTAGCTCCCGTGCAGCCAGGGTCAGGGACGAGCACAAGGTTCCCCCCCAGCGGAAGGAGCGTGCAGCTGCCCGGTTCTCCAGCACTGCAGGCACCATGCAAATGATGCGGGGGGGGGGCGGGGTAGCTAAACAGGTAGGCTAATAGTAGCTGCGGAGAAGATTCCCTGCAGCTCCCAGTGTAACTATTTAACCGGTACTTCTCTCTTCTTTGCATAAAAAACATATTAATAACCTCACAGGCAAGCTGGTAATTATACACATACTAAAAACAACTATTTCTGTGTTATGCCTATTAATTTCAAGCAAAAAGAAACAATCAGGCAAACGGATTGGCTTAAAATATGCCTGTAGTTCCTATTACGGCCTGTTGACAATCACAGCTGTGTAATGCATTGAGTTTTTCATTTCTGTATTCAAACCATATTAACATTACGTCTGTGATATAATGGGTACTGATATTGGTTATGGTCAGCAGTGTGACTTTATTCTTTCTCATCTTGCAAAAACCCCATATTTTCAGCAATATTTGCATTGTTTTCTCGACGCAATCAGCAGTGGCATTGCAAAGGAACATTCTTTTTGTTAAATTATCCAATTTTGCTTTTAGAGTAGGGCAATTTCGATACTTGACTATGACCTTACTGTATGTCCAGTATTGTGGAAAAGCCTTTTGCAGTCAAGGTAAATGTTAAAGACTATTTATCTGGGTAGTTTGTGTATATTTACTCAGGGAAATAAACCATAGAATATATACAAATGATGTCTTGTTGGATGGCTAGACAAACATCACTTTGGTTCCCAAACCTCTCTTCAGGGGTACCTGAGCCATTCACAACCATTTCAATTAATTAATTAACTTAATTACTGAAGTAATTTGATGAGATATTTATTAGCCAAACACAGTGTGCTAGAGTCAACAAAATTATCTGTATACTGGATGCTTCCTGCAAAAACTGGGGTGACTTTAGGGGAGGTTTTGACACGGCTAAGGTGACACACTTTAGACACGGCTAAGGTGACACACTTTGACACATATAGTACCATAGTTTTACCTCGACATCAATATCATTGAAATATTATTTTCTTTGACTGCCTCAGACTTTTGCGCAGCACAGTATGCGAAACAGACACGTACTTGGCTTCAGCCCAGAACAATATCATAGGCAACCTTGACAAATGCACCCACTGTGAAGGAAGACAGGCTAAAGTGGGCAACACTCAGAGCAAACAAGGAGCTAAACAAACATACAGTTATTAATATCAGCCTGTTGGCCTTCAGCCAGAGGTAATGCGACTCAGACATCAGGAGGAAGGGCTCCAAATATCTTATATATCTCTGGGAGAATTTGAATGAGATGCCAAAGAACGTGTGTAGGAGTATCTGAGCAATCAGCAGACATGTGGTTACCTTCAACGACGGTCTGCTCCACATGGCGCTGGGCAAGGTGTCCCGCCCACAAACTGGAGCGACATGTGCCTTTGAAAATAAAAGCATAGTGACACAAACCCACGTACCAAAGCTTAGATGCTTGGCATCTATGGTAATCAGATTTGGCCAAGGATGGTGTTAAAACATTGTAAACCCTACAGATGCTGAAAAAAAAAGATGTTACCAGTGATACCTGAGAAGAATCACATGAAGCTAGATATGCATTTGTGATGTTTCATGAATTTAAATATCCTAAGAGCATCACATGTGCACAGTCGCACACTCTTCACGCCCTAAGAGTGACACATTTTTTAATTGCAATCAGTGAATTGCAATATATCTCATACTTTGCACGACATGTGAAAAGCGGCCATTTTGGGATTTAGCCACAGTATGCTATTCTGTCACAGTGTCATGGCCTCAATAAGCTGTAGCTTGCCTTAATGTTGTTTCAAAACATCAGAATGGTTGTAAACACTGTCTCTTTCATATCCTTCATGAAATTCAGCTCATGGAAAAGGCCTTTTTCTGACTAAGGGTGAGACTAGAGCCAGATAAAATGGGAACAGAAGACATTATTGCTTAGAAATGACACTGGGAAAGTAATGAAAGTCTTAGTGGCATATTGGCTATATGGGCACATAACTGCTTGGATGTGCACTTCTGGGTCTTTCAGAATGTCTTTCCTTCATGCCACCTCCACTAAGAATTTACTTGAATAAATCACAAAGCCTCTACGATGTCTTTTACTTATGCTAATCCAGCATCGCTCCGTTATCGCGGATCGCTGGAGTGGTGGAGTGGTGCCCACGAACGGGCCCCTGGCGGCTTAGTGGAGCAGGTGGGGGAATAGAAAGTGCAGGAACCCAGTGTTTCGCCATGGCTGCCTTCTTCATCGATACTGAAGACGCTATTCCAGCCGATTATCAAACATTTAACATTGCAGGTGTCGGTGACCTTTGACCTTTCTCTTGTGATCACACTTACTAGATTCTCTGTGGCGTTGATGTCTCTGTGGCTGCTGACCCTTCACATCAAATAAAGATCGAAATAAATGGACGGAGGGTTAGAGTTTATTTATCGCCAGGTTGCGCTCGGCTCTACTTCTCGTCAAACTTTTAAAGCATTCTTCATGTTACAAAAACTGACAAGTAATGGCTATAAGGCTAAAGTCGATCTGTAGCCTTACATTCACTGATAACATAAACAACAGAAGCTATGCAGGTAGCATTATAAATAACATTGCTGCCGTCATTATGGAAATACCTGGTATGCAGGCAGCTTGCGCTTAAGCTTTTAATGAACGAGTAACGTGATGTAAAGTTATCACTGCATGAGGAACTATAAAATTTATATTCAATTATTGCTGGGTCTCAAATTTCCTTTCTTATAATAGTTAGTTGGATCTAAAAAATAGTTATCTGCATAACCCCAATAAACCTATCATAAAGCAACAATATCGTAAGGCGGAAATATCATAAGGTGAAAATGCATTTTAATACAGTACACCTAACAAACATCACAGTCTAGCCTGCCTTATGCTTAGAACACTTATATTGACCTACAGTTGGGCAAAATCGTTAACACAAAGCTTATTTTATAATATAATGCTGAATATCTCATGCAATTTATTGAGTAATGTACTGAAAGTCAAAAACGTTTACATCTTCGTCAAGTAGAAATATCTTAATTTGGATCATTATAACCCAGGGAGCGTCTGTATATTTTTCTTGCTCTACGTGGCTGGAGTACGTCATTTTTGTTCTGTTTATTTTGCGAGTGACAAATGTGATATTCCATTTATCTCTTGAGAAATAATAAAATTCCGGCTCTGAGCAGGAACGTTCTCCTATGGGGAATCTTAATTTTGCTCATACAACAACAGAGAGACACTCTTCCTAATAGTTTAAGGTTAGACTGCCCAGGGGCACTGGGCTGCCGATTGGCTCTGGACCCCAGAGGACTTTTTTTCTTTAGAAACCACCTAGCGAGTTTAGTATTTCCTCTTTTCTTTTCTAGTGTTTTTTTTTTCGACTGAGTTTCGTAAATCAAAAAAAAAAAAATCACATTAGAGCAATTTTTAGATGCCTTCATCCCTTTCCTCATATTGTCACGTCAAGTTATGATGCAGTTGTGACATTCTACCTTAAACGCCGTCTTATGTTAAGTGTCACTGATCGAAAATGAAATTAATTGAACTGAAGACCTATTTCCTAATGTGAGATGGGGGTGTGGCTGTTTTAGGGGGAGGGGGAGGGGTATAGTCAGGGGACAGCCCTCATCAGCCACCTGTGATCAACTAGAAATTGATGAGCTCAGTCCACTGGACACGTTTTTGAGGAAGTTGCTGTGGACTTAGTGACTTTTGGAAATGTAAAATTATAGTGAGTTCTGCTCCCCGATACAGTAACATATGATGAGGATGCCTGACTTTAGGTTTTTGGTGGTCTCTTCTCAAAAACAACAAAAAATGGACAATTTGCCTTTCAATAATTAACATTAGCGTTTTCTGTAGCAGGTCGATAGCCAGAAATAAATGTTATGGGGTGTCTGGCAATCGTTTAACGGGGGGGGGGGGGGGAGTTCCCAGTACATTTTGGTGTAATTTTACTACCTGGAGATGGTGAGTTCTCACTTGTGAAGGTAGCAGAATATCACATAGATTTCAGCAAAGTCATTTATCTTCAAAATATTTGTCACGCAAACTACAAATGTCCCCAACAGAATGAGCGGTAAGACAATGTTTGCAGTATGAAGATGATTGTTTGTTGGTGCTGCCTGAAGATCACTAGGAACAAAGGCGGTTTTGGAGGTTATTGACACCCCACGCTAATGCAGAACATGCTAAATTCTCTGAGGAGCAGAAGAACTAGAGCGTTTGACCATTATAGCCAGTCAGACAAGGTCAACTGCATCCACTTCAGCTGAGAAATTAATTTGTAGTCTGTTAAACCGCTATAAAAAGAAATGCAAAGCAGGAAAGATCTGCACAAACAGATTATTGATCAGAAGGACAAAATGATAATAAAATGCGTACTTGTCTCACTTAGGGACTCTCCTCACACGCTGCACGTGCATTAATCGACCTGCGTGTGTTGAAAGTGTTTATTTATATCTGAAGCTGTGCTATTTGTTTGTGAACCACTGCCTGAGCCCTTAATCAAATGCTGCATACTGGGAAGAATGGGCTGCCCCACTCTGGGAAGAATGGGCTGCTCCATTCTGCTTGCTGGTCACCAGGACAAGTGGAGAGAAGACGGATGGTTGGATCCACACTGTTGATACAGCATGATGTCAGAGAAACCATACCACAAAACAGGGTCACATGATGATATATATATGACTAAAAGATGGTGTTGGATATTTTGTGATTTTTGAAAATAACTGATGTTGGGGCGGGGGGGGGGGCAATAGAAACAGAGGAAAGGAGTTAAATTATCTTTTAATTAAACCACCTGATATAACTACTGAACTAAGAAGCCTTAGCTCAGTGAATTGCCAGGCCTACATAATGATCAGAGAAGATCGCTGAAGCGTGTTCAATTCCAGCAGCCCTCATAGAGCCATAAATTAAACCTAACCTGCGGAAAATGCCACTCAAGGGAGGGAGGCAGACAGGAAGGTGACACTTATCTGTCTTATGATGTGAAAAGGCCATAAGCTGTTACTGTTATTGCTTTTTGTCCCTTATAGTCACCCGTAATATTTCAAGTGTATTTGAACTTCAAAGAGACAGAGCACCATTTTCCTAATTCTGTTTATTCATTGTTATATTGTACGGAAAGGGGAACAATGTAACTAAATTAAAATGTGATACTGAGGATGTCTGTGAAACTATTACTTATAAGAACGGGCCATGTTGGATATCTACATTGTGTATGTGGATGTTTCAAATAGCTACATTTCACAGTCGCTAATCAACATGCACAAAAATTTGCATCGTGTACTAGAGTTTGATTTTATTTTAAATTGCTGTACTGTTATTTTGCTATTTTTACTAAATATATTGCTATGGTAATTTCATAGGAGACGGTAAAATCAGAATAAGGCACCTGTGGTCACATCAGAATAGCTGGTCACGAACAGTCTTGCTGGCATAAACATGGGGCACAGTTTGCGGAGTGACCCCTCCGTCCCGCCTTTCTGACCTTTTTCCTGGTAAACAAACGTTATGTGTGCTTTCCTCCTAAGCTAGTCGCCCACAGCACATGGGAGCCAGTCCATTTCGGCCAGTTTCTCAGGATGAGCTGTTTCGACGTTTCCGCGCATATCCACATTTTATGGCGGGTGGTGCGTATGAAAACAACCCGAAAGGAGAGGGGCTTTGATCCCCGCTTCCTGATAGCTGTGCGTGTCGTCTTCTCAGAAGAGCCATTTCGTCTTTCCCGCTATTATTATCAGCTTCCGAAGTATCTGGCCTCAAAAGACAATGCATGAACTTGCATTTATTGCAGGAAGTTGTAAAGGCTTTTGAGCTATGGTCAGAATTCAACATATGACGTCCCCGTGTGAAAGACAAAATTTGCGTGATTTTTTATAGATTATTTCATTAAGTTAATGGGATTGATTTAGCACTTATCCAGCTAACTCTGACTTGAAAGGTTACTCCTTGGATCCAGTCCATATTCAGTCCATAATAATTCGCTATATAATGCATTTGCCATGATTGCCAGTCGAGTGTAGCTTCTCCCTGTTTGATCTCCAAGGCTGTTGTCCTTCCTCTGGTATTTTAAGTTCATAAATCACTGACTTACAGTCAAAGCGTAGAAACAGCATGGTTACATGTCTCACATCTTGCTGATCCTCAATGTGCAATAATACTCAAAGTGTAAAGCTTGGATGGGATTGGATCTGTCAGGCTGATAAGATACAGTAACGCTTTACATATACTGCACCTTTAGAAATTTATATTAGTTATATTCTGTATTTATAGACATTATTGGTGAGTGTTGTTTCTGTTAATGACTCACCGTTTCCACAGAAGTGTGTAAGTTTTCTGTCACCCAGCTCCCTGTTCTCATTGCAGTTTGGCTGACATGTATGTAAGGAGGCTGTGTGTGTGTATGTGTAGGTGTGTGTGTGTGTATGTATGTGTGTGTATATATATATATATATATATTTATATTTCACTATTCTGTTATTGCTCTTCATCATTACATGTTGTTGTTTATGTCTGTACTTGTACATTGTACTTCTACAATAAAGCTTTTGAAAACTTGAAGAAACTAAACAATTTTAATATATACCGTTGACTTAGATTACTACTTCTGTTGAGCAGCAATGATGAAATCTATATAACATGCACATGAGAGACAAGAGACGGGAATCTGCCGAGACTCAAAACCGAGACGGAAAAAAGCTACAATGGGGTCTGGTGTTTCATGCTGAACGTTGTGCGGGATGAAATGGTGCCCTTTTCCTGTCATTCTTAGGTTTTATTTGGATGGTGTGGAGGTGGTTCCATGCCGGGATGTTGGGGGCCCCGCCGGCCCCCCGTCGCTCATCCAGCCAGCGTGGCCCCCACAGGTGGCGGGACCCTCGGGAATGCCATTAAAGGGGGCCACCACAGCTTGGGAAGTGAGTCAACCGTGGCCTGCTTCCGTTCATCCCCGGACCCCCTAGTCCCTAACCCGCCCTGCCAGCTGGTTCTGGGGCAGTTACTGTCAGCTCTGTGTAATCACACCCTAATGCTGTGGTTTTTGCAGTGCTGTGATCTCCATTACTGCGCGGTGGATCACGCTACCCATAACGTCTGACGTAAAGTAATATCCATTAATTAGTATCCACTTCATCTCCTCCACTGAAATTCTTGCCCGCCTGCTGAGGTTTACTATGAATGGATAAGTTTGTATTTTAATATCTTGATATATTGTAACCATTCTCACACTATTTCACCTTTCCTTTCACAAATTTGCTCGCGTCATTGTCCTTTTCCGGAGCACTCTCTCACGGGACGCTTTTGGGGGGATTGGGGGAGAGTTGCGTGTTTTCAGGGAGCGCTGCGAAGGCTGATGACAGAAGGGTCTTCGGAAATGTAGGAGTAGGTGAGAATAAGCAGCCCCCGCTCAGGAAGGAGGGCTTTCCTTTTCAAAGGCCTTTCTTTATTTATATTATACATTTTCATCAGTGGGATTTTCAAAGGAAAAATGCCCCCTCCGATTACTTACGTCTCGTTTTATCGACTGCGCGGTTTTTTTTTTCTGGCGCAAAAATCATTGCTGCTGCATTTTCGGGCGATGTTCAAAGACCTTCTGGTGCAGCTGTAGGACGAGTTATGACACAAGTCTTCAGCACAATCTTGTTTTAAAATGGTTACTGAACCACAAATGGTCTTGTTGGTTATTTCAGTGCAGCTACAGATATAGATAAATATATATAAACAGGCAACAAAATGTCTTCACTGTTAAAATATCTATATTCCTTACCTTTAGTTGAACAATAAAATCAGTTAAAAATCCATTTTAAATCTGTATAAATGATATTTGTTACCTATATCTATGTGGCTGCTGTTATGACCGCATTTATTAATGTGAATTTTATTCAGTTTAAATATGGTGTTATAATGCAGTTTCCATATAATGCAACATTAAAGAACTCACACAAAAATAATATAAAACCAAAATTAATTGTCTATTAATAATGTCTAAATTTGGCAAAATAATAACTACACAAGGTACATTTTAATTTTTTTTGTTGATCATCTTTTCTTAACATTTGTTTTTTGCTGTCTCTTGGTATGCATTTCCATTAGGGTGTCCAGAGTTTCCGCTCTCTGGCTCCATACATCCTTCAGAAATGTCCTCGTACGTGTGGCCACTCGGGGATCATTCATCCTGCCTTGATCTGGAGAGACTCTAGGGAACCTTGACCAGGGACAGCGATGTAAGGATGGCGATGCCCAATAATAAATAACTAATAACAGCTGCATCTCCAACGAGCATATTGATTGTTCTTATTACCTACAGCATCTGTTTTGAAATTAGCTGTCCTCCTGAAACCCTAAGATTGACTGATGGCTGGAGACTGAGGTTGAGAACAAATCATGGAAAAAATGGTGCTAGTATAAGGGTGCAGGAGGCAAAGTCCTGGCTTGGTCCTAATCCCCCAAATTTCATCATGATAGATGGATAGATAGATAGATGTTGTTACAAACTGCTGATAGATTGCTGTGAAATGCACATATTTATACTCAAAATTTTAATTAGTGATGCTAGGCTTCTGTCAGGATTAGTCCCTGTCTTGCACTGTTCAGTCTGTCGTTTCACTGTTTGGCCAGCAGGTGTCGCTAGCCATCCCATCTCCCAATGTTCCCCTGGTTTGTTTTGTCAGTTCCTAAGGTGTGCCCCTGTTTCCTGGGCCACCATGTGGCTAAATGAGCCAAGCGTGCAGTTATGAACAATGTATCCCTATTATTTTTGTGGGTTTGCAGCTGGCCAGTGGCCTGAACTATGTTGATCTTTTAGTATGTTTTGTCTTTTCCCCATGTTAATTATTGTTCTTGCATGTTATATAGATTTCATCACTCTTGCTCAGCAGAAGTAGTAATCTAAGTCAATGATATATATTAAAATTGTTTAGTTTCTTCAAGTTTTCAAAAGCTTTATTGTACAAGTACAGACATAAACAACATGTAATGATCAATAGCAATAACAGAATAGTGAAATATATATATCACAACATAGATTGTCTGTCACTTTACCATGGCCCACTGTAACTGGACGCGACTAATGACTCTTGTAATGTGATGCAAAGACTCAAAGTAGCCAGGGTCAATCTGAATGGTTTTGTTTACATTTTGGTTTCCTTTTGTACAAGCAGCCAAACAGATGATTCTTAGGGCGTGTCACAGGCAGTCCCCTATCTATGCCAGTACCATAATTTTGCTACGTATGTCTTTCTGGAAATAGCCACGCCTCTTCTAACAATCCAGCCTTTTTCTCACAATGTCTCGCACTACCCAGCTCCTTTCAGTCGATCATGACTCCGCCCCTTTCGTAGATAGTGACCAGCATATAATTGGAAAATTTTTATTCTCACCGTTAAATCAATTGATGTAAGACCTTTGGCAGAGAAATGAAAGAAATCAATACACATTTTACTTCCTTCTTACTGTAACTGTGGTTAAGTATTTATGAATTAATTGACATCTTCCTTCAAAATAAAAACCATTAGCCTAACTGTAATTCTAATGTAACCAGTTTCCTAAGGAAAATACAGCCTGATCTTCTAGTAAAATTAAATTTGACTATGGATTAAGAAAATAGAAATGTCACCTCACCAATTCAGTAGATGGATTAAAATTTATTTTAATTGGAATTCCCTGACAAAGTACTTTTTCGACATGCTAAGTGACGAGGCCTTGCCTTGAACTCCTACTTTTCATGAGTGAAGGCTAATATAACTTTATATAGCCCAATTCATGATTTCTGCAAAAAAAAACACTATTTAAATAATTGGTATCATATGCTGATCAGGGCAACTATTATTCTTGGAAAGTATTAGTTAATATGGAAAAAAATCTGAATACATTTGATCATGTGTTTTCAATTGCCCTTCTAGATGTTTAAAGGTACAGTAATTCACTTTTCTCAAATACACACTCAAAGGTTTTGTGAACTTGTCAGAGAGACTAAATCACACAATTTCCCATTTTTTGTGCTACTAGGTAGGCAAGGCTTGCGCTTGGGTGGTACGTTAATAATATCGCTGAAGAAATGTAGAATAACTTCCTTCCTTGTTATGGTCCATCAGTAGTGAGTAGTAAAACTGGAACGTCAACCAGCCAATCGAAAAAAAGCAGCCAGTTTCCATTTAGAGCTTGTAGCATAAAACAAACTAAAGAGACCGTCATTACGAAGCAGTGCGTAAGACCTGAAGACATTATGATGAATAGTAGTGAGCTTCTCTTCATAAACATCTCTATAAACTGTAATGCGTGCACATTTATGTGTCCTAAGTAGTATTTGCTCTGCAATGATTTCTTTATAACGTGTCGAGTTTTTTTCTAAAGCCGTTTATCCCACCGGCCTCCAGATGTGATACAAAACCTCACAGTGAAGACCACCCCTGAAGTCCTCAAAGCCAAACTCGACATAAAAAAATATTTTAAGCAAAGCTTGGTAATGAAAGTTGGAGATTTACATTGCCTGGATTAAAACAAATATGAAGTACGTCAAGCCACCTACGTTGAAATTGAAATGTCATCATGCATAAAAACGGGGGAAAACCTGCGCTGATGGGTTTTTTTTTTTATCCTTTGGCTTCTTGAAGAGTACTTCTTCTCTCACATGGTGGCTATAAACACTTCTCCATTTTTTGACAGAAATGTTATTTCATTTCCTCAGAAGGAGTTATTTTAATACCTGTTGCTTCTGGAAAGCGGGGGTGCATACATAAACATAAACTTTCACTTGTTGTTGTGTTTGGATTTCTGTCACAAAGGTAATTCACCTCCCAGCCCACAGGGGCCGCTAAGCGATGATCATTTTGTATCTTTGCTGGGCCGCTTGGTTTCCTTAGGAGAGCTCAGAAATAGCCCACTGTGTATTTACGTGCCGCTTCCTTCAGCATGACATATATCAAATGTGTTCCTGGGCTTCCTATCTCTTCCTGTAACAAGCAAACCGCTAAGAAAAAAACACAGCCTTTGGTCAGCTTCTCCTCCTCACTTCCTATAAGAATCTATGAACACATCCATAACACATTATAATGCATTCATAAAGCATTATAAACAAGGCTATAAATATTTGTAAAAAGGCATTACACATTATAGCTGTGTTTATTATGCATTATGAATGCTTTATGGTGCGCTCATCTATAATGTACTATAGATACCTTCGTAAAGCATCCATAATTCTGAAACCGATTATTATAATGCATTATGAAGGTATCTGTAGTTTTATGATTCTTTATAATAAAACATGCCTTATGATTGTCAATAGATGATGTGATAATCCATTATTAATTCTTATACGGACCATTATAATGCATTATGAAAGTATCCATAATGCATTATAGGTGACAGCTTTAAGTTAAGTGTTGCCAAATGACTTATGCTATTGCTATGCTGTTATTTCCAAACTCTTTTCAAAAAGTCTCCTTGTTTTTATCGCATATTCAACATTATACAGATAATTATGCAGATGGAGAAAAACAGTTTGTCATTGTGGATTTTTTATTCATATGGTATTGCATAATATGTATTAAATTTAAGTTAAAAAATACATATATTTTTCTTTGCAAACTAAATAGCATCTGAAAACTGATTAAGGTCACAAAGATTATTTCATTCCATCATGCAAAGCAATGTTCTGATTACAAACGGCTTGTCGGGTTTAGCTGAACCCTGATTATGTTTCATTGTGTCTTCAGATCACAAAATGGCTCTGCAGCAGTCTTGTGTGTCATTATATAACTACATTTAAAAACACTGAAATCACCCAACTCTGCATAAAGAGATCTGAAGGCAAACTAATACATGTCAAATATGTTTGCAAACGAGATAAACAATGGTGTGATGAGCATTCGTGAAATCCTGAGCTGAGATGGTCGTAAGATGTGAAATGTTTCTCATTCAAGTTCTTGGGTTCCAAGCACAAACGAGGAGCCTTAAATGCCTGTGAGTGCAGGCGGTCATGACTGAAATGACCGATAGAACAGACCACGCCGGGGACCTGACTGCAGGCTACAGGAAGTCGCTCGTAAGGGCCGCGGATGCAGGAAACAGGCAGGCCAGCTCGGCGTGGAGCGACGTCCGGCGCGACATCTCTCTGAAGATCCACCGACGGTTTTGCAGGCTGCGGAGGAAGGACTCGATGATGTGTTTTATGGGATGCCGGAGGGTGGAAGGGCGCGTTGTCAGAGAAAGGACATGTTAAACATATTGATACAGTCATGTCCAGGAAATCCATTACCCATTCCGCTTTTAGCTGCAGGTTCCACTCAGGAAAACCATTGGGGTTGGGGGAGGGGGGCAGGTCAGGTAGATCAGGGCCCCCACTTACCCTCTGTTTTTATGTCCCATGTGGAGATGTCTGCATGAGCTTGACTCTAAAGGCAGCATGTAGTCTGATGACAGAAATCCAAAAGTTCCCAAAAGTGATCTGGCTGTTTAGCGAAGAGCTGTGTCTACGACAAAATAGCTTAACTGACACGTAACACAATTGCTAATTAATCAGATGTCTCTAAAAACAAACTGAAGAACCAAACAGATGTATTGTTTGTGCTGATGTTTTGTAGGTTTTTATATTTATAAATATATATATATAGTTGCTGATGGGCAGTATTATAAATTAATTTTTTATATATAATAACTAATTCAGATGTCAGCATCAGTTGAGTAACATGCTGGATTTTTAGCAGTAACAGTTGCAATCTTGTTACACCCTTAATACAATATCTTGTCAAATCTTACTCAAGTGATTTGTACAGCTTTATGCATTAAATTTTAGCAGGACATTTGCTAAATCTTAAAATACTAGGCTGCAACATAACCAGATATCTGAATTGACACCTTACATTTTTGTCTCTGTGTTATAAAGCTCAGGTTTAATGGAAGGTGTCCATTACCGAGCATCAGATTACGTATAAATTATGTCATGAGGAGGAAAATGCAAAAAAATTATATCGATTCTTTCCTGCACTCATAGGTATTTTATACAAATTCAATGTCCCTTTAATTATCATTCACATAATGATTCCTACAGTTACGTTACCCGTAACGTAACTGATATCGTTAAGGCCACATGTAGTCATTAAAACTTACAGACAACCAAATTTACGAGATCTATTCATACAGGAAAGACCGGAGGATTCCAAGGTGATCCAAGAAACGCGTGATCTGGTTCATGCTGCGGAGAAGGCGGCTGGAATCCGCTTTCGACCCGGGTCCCTCGGGAGTATACAAGCAGAGCCAAACAATGAAGTAAATCACGAGGGTCCGGCGCTGCTCGCGGACTGTTTGGCATCTGCAGGAAGCCAAGACGACAGGGTGTGGGCTACTTCAGCATGGATAAGATTTCCACATTCTTCCTTTGCCACACCTAAGTCCTTAATTGCTCGGTCACAGACAAAGTATTTTGAGACCACACTGCAGGCAGCATTTATCTGTGGATGTTTAAATTGGTAGGACACCAGCGTTCGCCGGAGCAAAGGAGCGCGCTTGCTGGGGGAAAATAACTAGGGATATACGAGTCTCCAGAACAGCCCAGTGATGACAACTGAACAAATAAAGCCATATGTTCAGCTCCATTGGCAACAGCGGTGCATAGGCAATTTTAAAACTTATGCATTTACCAAGAATGCAGGATGTTGCATCAGCATAAGAAATTTTCAGTTAGGAAACACAGGGGCATAACTTTGAGTTCAGCACTGGTGGGGGGGGGGGTTGAGGTCTCGACCCGTTGGCTGGACTTCAGTATTGGGGAGGTTACAACTCCCACTCCGCCCTTAATTTATGCCCATGATGAAAAAATGATACAGAGTGCTGGTGATATAGATATATATGTTGTGAGGTTGACTCTGTGTCTTTGAATCCTATTTTGTTCCGGTAAGTAGCAGTAAGAACTCAGTCAGGGAAATTGAACATTAAAAACGACATTAATTCCCCATGATAGAAAAATGTTCCTCGGAGTCCATTTCTGTACCTTAAATTAGAGGTACATTTACCTACAATTATGGTACAATTGACAGACCCTTGAGGGTACAGCCTCAGTGAAGGTACAATGGTACAAACTGGTACTTTTTCTGACAGTGTAATACATTGTTAATGGGGTTTGAGGGCCTCTGGAAAATGGGCACCTCCCAGAACAGACGCCTTGTGCCACGGAGGCAATTTTCATGCCCCATCTTCAGCAGAGTCCCAAAAGCTGCCTGCCGCTGTGGACACAGGTGTGTCACCACAGAACACCTCATGTCCTGATTGGCACCAGGCAGGTTCTCACAGAGAGACCATGGGTGGTCCCCCCATGCAGAACGCACAAGGAGAAGCACAGCAGAGCAACTGCTCATCTCCAGCTGGCGTGCCAAGCCGTCTCGCGCCAACTGCCACCTCCTTACCATACGTAGTTCAAACTTTACATCACTACCTACCTAGATGTTGAACTTCTTTTTTCCCACGAAAAGAAAGCAGGACTTTCCGAATGTTGTTACAGGCCGTGATCAAATTTTAACAGAAAAAAACAAATGTAAAACAGACCCCATTTAACGTAAGACTAAACCAATAATATTTTATTGAAACTCTATCAGTGTAAAATCTGTTTTCAGCTACTTCCACCATGAAATTTAATCTTTGACATCTTCCAGAATGTCTGCCTCTGGGATACCAGCTATCCTGGATGGAATATGGTACACAATCTATTAACGTAGGATCGATTGTTTTGCCTAACACGCATCTGCTGTATAACACGCATCTCATTTATAAATACGGACAATCAGCACAAACAGCATTTATGAGCTTAAAAGGCTGGAAATGGCAATAAATTACAAGAAGGTACAATGGCATCATTTGTAGATTGAGAAGATAAAAATTTTATTTACCTCATTTCAAAACAATTGACATTTTTCCCCTTGAACAGTAATCTCTAAAGTGTTCAAGTAAACCACCAAATCCATGTGTAGAGAGATTAAACTTGTTGCCACGACTCCACATTATGAGGCAGAAACAATGTCATGCATTTCATTTCTATAAATTGAATACCTTTCTCATACAGTAACTGTGCTACACATTATATAACAAATATATGTCCATAATTATACAGCTTTGTTTCAGGTATTGTTTGTCCTAAGATTATTTTTAACAGTTTCCTGTAAAGGGCCGCAATAAATGTTCCTAAATCTGACGGATCTTCAGTACCAGAACGCCATAACTCCTAAGTCGTCTTCATACATCGCTACCTGATCTTATGATTCTTAAACTTATTATGACACAGTAAAACAATTTGTCTGTAAGTCATGAATCATTTATTTTTTATCATAAACTCGGGTTACCTTGACACTAGCAGACACATTTAATTGTGTACCATCATTCAGGACAACAAAAGAACATTTTGATTATTTGTGCTCAGGATAATATTTTCTGCCGCTACTTTCTCTGATCAGCTGCTCCACATGTTAAATATTTTAACACATCTGCTTCAGTGTTTACTTTTGGCTTTGCATGGGTAAACTGTCATTGATAAATCGCTAACAAGCAAACATCTTCTACCCATATTAGTTTAATTGTGGCTCTTGCATCCAATGCTAGTTTTGTCCAAGTGCAGCAGTCCAACCAGAACAGGCCCTGGAGGGAAAAAACATAGAACTGAATTAATTGTTTGAGACCGATAAATATAACACAAGAGCAAAATCCTTGTTGAAGTTTAATGAAGTGAAGAGGTACCTCATAATGATTTCTGGATTTGTGAGTGTGAATGTCTGATGTTTCCTTTTACATGGGGAGTGTCAGAATGATCAAAGGTTCTCTATTAGGACCCATCAAGTATTATGTTATTGTTGTGCTATTACTGGTTAGGAACTAGTCCAAACTCCTCAGGGTGAATGATGAGATTCTTTGCGTCTTTTATTGCTTTTTATTGTTAACCGCTATCATCCATCTTCCAGCCAGTTATTCAGCACAGGGTCATAGGGGGGTGCGAGGAGAGGGGGGGTGGATGGGCCTGGAGCCTATCCCAGGCAGACATAGCAAGACCCGGGATGCCAGTCTGTTGCAGGGCACACATACACTCGTACATAATGGACAATTTAGACACCAGTTCACCCAATCGCATGTCTTTGGACTGTGGTAGGAAATCGCAGTCACTACAACGGGAATCCCACAATGCACTGCGCCACTGTGCCGCCCATCCGCCAGCGTGCTTACATGGATGACAGAAAGACAAGCGTGGAAGAGCTCATCACTTACAAGGAAAGTCGGTAAGAATGTATATACGTAGCATATACCTGTTGTTTGTGTGTGTGTGTGTGTATATATATATAATGTATGTATGTATGCTTTTATAATATTTTTGTGTAATTACCTTCCACAATTAGTTGTATTAGTGTTTATTAAAGATGAAATAAACCTTAATGTAACGTTACTCAGAGGTATTTGTGTCCTCGGTACACTGCCTCTGATTCGTGTCCTCGGTACACTGCCTCTGAGCGAAGCTTGGCCAGTACTATGGAACTGAGCCGTTCAAAGACGAGCTGAATTTTAGCAGATTGGCCACCTGCTGCTTTCCGAGGGTCCAGCGCCAAACAAGGAAAATTGCCCTAGTTGCACTCATTCTACTTCAGGCTATTGTTCTTGATTACTAAAACTTACAGACATCCAGCTACTTGTCACTTGAACCCAGTTTTACTGTCATATCCATCCACAAGACGTTCTTAATACTGCTCATTTACTGAGAAACCCCCTTTCAATATGAACTCCGTAATTTCTGTATGAATTCAGACGCCCTGATGTTCTTAATGTGACCCAGTTGGGATGTTGAGAAATTCTCTCTACACATCCATCATGCAGATTGTGGTTGTATATTGTGTGTTTAGATTTAGGCATGTTAACATATTGTAAGTGGATTATAATATCACAGATTAATTATGCATTCAATAACTGTTCATGCTCAAGCATGTACTCGGGTGTTATTTTTATTTTTTTAAGTATTTTGTTTCCATGCGACCTCCCAGCACAGCTAAGGACATCCAACCTGCTGTAGGTATTGACTAGTAGAGCAATTCCCCTAAATTCTCCACCACCAGTTAATCATTCCCTTAGCATTTTCTGCTCAAACGGCTTATCAGCCTCTGTGTCCAAGCAGGACTTCATTGAGATCGCAAATCTCTCTTTCAGTTCGGTGCCTGGAGTCTTTATGCGGTCCTAAGCGGAGCTGATCAGAGTCCTGATTGGCTTTTCAATCATGATAGACCTCATGCGACGGAGCACTGGACACAGCAATGAAGTCTGCAAGCTGTAAATGTCCCATCAGAGAGGATTTTATTAATGAAGATCATCCGGAATTAGGTAAGCGTTTAAATAAGAGCAGCTAACAGGTTATGATTATTTCGCTCTGTTGGGAAGCCTTCAGCTTGAAACACAAAAAACGCGAACAAACCTAATCTCATCCTGAGATTCTACATACCATAGTGTCATGATGACAATTTACATATACATGCTGGACGAATGTGTGAAAGTAAAATACGCCGATTATGTATACATATTAAAAAAAAACTTTATTTCATATGTAAATTAGGAAATTGTTCTTAAACAACGAATACACACTATTATGAAGGTGTGTGTGAAATTGTATAAAATTGATAAACATCAATCCACCTGCTTCCTTTGTTACGCAAAGGAAGCTTCATTTTTCTTTCGTGTGGATATTCAGTTTGAAGAGTTGTGGATTTTAGGCCCGCTCACTCAGCACTTTGCCAAACTTCCTTAGCCCACGTAAGTTTTAACAGTATCTATTATTACATTATATTGTGGGTAACCCGGGCAGTTCTGGTGGTGTTTACGGTAGATGCATGGCTGTCATTCTAAATTCCTTAGTTTAGTTAATTGTTATAAAGAACCTATCAGTGATTACTAGTGGTAACCATGACATAGAGAAATCTAGTATCATATTTCTGGTTTTATTTTATATTTATTTGCCACGCGTGGGGAATGTATTATCTGCACATTTCGACATTTATTCATTTAAAATTCTTGATGACAAACACCGGCTGTTTTTCATATTTTTTGCGAAATGTGACCGCGGCATTATGTTATCCCAGCTGTAACCGCGTTGTCTAAATTTTTTGTTTTCTGGCTTCATTTTTGAGTCTACTAATAATGCAGTACTTCATGACCATCAGACTTGCGTTTCCCCCGAACTGTTTAAAAAATAGATTTCTATGTAATACTTCTAAAAGCCCGGACTACGAAAATTACAAGGGACGAAAACTGAAGAATTCTCCCGCGTCTTTGCTAAATTTGCAAGAGGCATTTGAAATAAGCTACATTTCAAGCATGTTCATTTTGTACATTTAAGATAATTTGGATTATTTATTCTTTAGTCATATATATATATATATGCTTTATAATATTAACCTAAATTTAAGGGAGGCTTACTTTACTGCATTCTTATGTTCGATTTCTTTATGCTTGTGACCTACGCAAAGGAAACAGAATAGCTGGACAAAAATCGCGGGTGCTGAAATAAGTTATAGCTAAAGTTTATAGCACCTCTTGCGCTCCCGTCAAAACAGCTTCTAAACGGAAATATGTATAATCTGTCCATCTGCCACAGTCTATTTGAAAAATGCATTAAAAAACATTCATATGCATGCACACAAATTATTTTTAAATAATGATAATAATGATAATTACAGGAGTGTATCTTTATTCCTGTTTGGAATGATACCGCTTAGCCTAATACGTTTGGTCAGTTCTTATATAGGGCTATGTCATGCAGAATTCTGATATAATTAGCTGTCTTTTTGATTAAATCGATTTTTTAAACATAAACTTTAAGGCTTGAATGAATAAATACGTCTACTTCAAAGTACTGGTTTGTTAATTGACCGAGAGCTTACAGAATTACGAAGAAAGTCGTTCCTCCAGTTTTAAATTTATCGAGATTTAATTACCGTTGCGTTAAAGTGTTTTGTTAAATTCCGAAAAGTCAGACCTTAAATGTTACATGCACATAACAAATGTTGCACAATAGTTAATAACAGCAAATAATAAAAAATGAGTAATATGGAAATAACTGTATATCAACTCAATGATTCTAGAACCGAATAAATTTGTCTTTCCACGGACATCTTTAAAATAAAAAAATCCTACTTTGGCCTGTTCCTTTTAACTTGTAATTATACTAACTGCAATAATAGTGTCAATATCCTTCAAATATTTGGTAATTATATAATTTTTATTTTAATGAAAGCTTAAGATTATCTTGTATAGAAAATAATCCTTTTTTGCTTCATTTCATTTAGTTGCAGTTATTGCAGTATTGTCCCGCGATATATTACTACCCATAATTTTATTTTGCACTAAAGGCGTGTAAGAAATAAATGTAGGACAGACTCCACGCTTGTCTCTAAGCGCGATTGGCCGGCAGAAGTGTGATGTCAGACCACCCACTGGAGCGCTGATTGGACCGGGCAGTGTCAGCGATGAGTAAACAACGCAACCAGGAGAGGTTCTGAAGTTCAGAACTGAGCACGCCGCAGATAGTGTCAGATAAAACGCGCAGAGGGGTGTGTTTCCCGCAACAGTGAAGTTCCGGACACTTCTCTCTAGCTTTCTGATCAATGCTAATAAACATCCATGTGACACTGGGAAGGCAGGTAGCTGCCGACACGTCGTTTTTGTCCGTCCACTTTGCAGGAGCAGGCGTTTAATTTCTTGCGTAGGGAAACAACTGCGAAAAGAAATCTGGTCGCATTTTTCTTCCTGATGCGTTTTAGCAGGCGCCTTAATTCGTACAGCATTCTGTTTTCAGTCTTCGAAGACAGTTCTTGGTGACAAAATTATATTTAATAGATGTCCGTTATATGCATTCCTAGGGTTTGCGTTGCGGTCGGATTTCAATCCATCTGACGCCCGCTCAGGTTAGCTATACGCTGGACTTCACGGGACTTTTCGCATGTGAGAATCCGCATGGTACCATTCGCGTCCAGGTGGTCTGCCGGACGGAACTGAGACCCTCGTTCCGATTTTCAGCGCTGTCATGCTGCCCAAAGTCGAAACTGAATCGCTTGGACTCACGCGATCGCATGGGGAGCAGGGGCACATGCACAGCAACGTACAAGGTAAGCTATGGGGGCGCTTTGCATTCCACGCGGGACGATAGTGGTCCGTAAATGTGAGAAATGATTCTCTCGTTATGAGCAATACTACGGATAAAGCCTTAAATAATTTCATCGATAGTCCTATTACCGCGAATAACTTTGGAATGTGCTGATAATGTTAAAATGGCTACAGGATACTGTTGAAAGTGTCACATAATATGCTAACAAGAGAAAACATGCGATTTGTAAAATTATATTATCCAGAAAACTCTTTATATGTAAACATCCCTGCGTTAGATTGCCGTTCATCCATAACGAATTATACGTCGTATTAGCTGCTAGGTTTTTTTTTTTTTTTTTAATTAAATAAATATATTTTTAAATATAATGTAGGTCTATTATAAATGCGTTTCATTACTATATTAATAATTTATCTCATACATTTGCATGCCAGTCCCTTGATATTTATCTAATAATTGAATTAAATATATACCATTAGGTGCAGTCGTTTGTCACAAGACCACAGAATTATATGCTAAAACGAGCTCTATACTGTAAAAATACCGGAGGGCGAATTATTTAAACAACCTGTTGAAATGAAGGGCACGATTTACATTTACGGTGAAATAACACACTGGCAGAAACTCTATAACTAAGCTAAACTATTTTAGAATTTAATGAAAGTGGAAAGCGTAAATGACATTATTATTGCGCATAATATAACGGAACAATGAGTATTTAGGTGCATAACAAAATTATTTCCACAGTATTACTCGACTTTAGATTTTTTATTAAATTGAAGCTCAATATATACGTAAGAAATTCATTATATCTCAGAATCTGTGTTTTATTTCTTCCACATTTCGCAAAGAGTTTGGGACGCACGAATCTGTGTGCATTCTTAGTCTTGGTATTTAACGCCCATGCATGAATGTTAAGGAGTTGTGTCCACGGTTTCTTCGTTTTCTAAGTTTCAGACCTGTCCGCGCAAAAGCCTGATAGAGAAGAATCTGGAGCAGCATTTATTTTCAGAGTGGTCATGTTGTGGTCTGCAGGACTTTATGGGACTATTATTATTATTATTATTATTGTGGAACTTGGAAAAAGAAAATAAGAGTTTTCAGGGACTAGAGATAAAAATCTGTAATATGTTGAGAGTGAAATCTGCAATCTGCAAACGTGTCGCTTTAATTAAATTAGTATTTTGGCTGGGATTTCTTTTGTTTGATTACTGTTTTTCGTAACCTTTGCTCGTGCGGTGCGATTTCTGCGAAATTCCATTGATTCCGCGCTGTGAGCGCAACAGTTATAAACTTAATTGCATGTCGGTATTTATCACACGTTAAACACATTACGTTAACAACATCTTTTGCAGCGTGGAAGAATTTAAATGTAATCATTCACAAAGAAGCCATGCTAAATTAATTACAAATTTTGTTACTAAATATTAGGTAAACCCAGTTCATATGATAAATCATAATACAACTCTAAATGTATCCAAAAACGCGAAAATTGTTCTTAAAGATTTTGGAATTGCTCGGCGTTTATTGTTGAATTAAACTGATTATATTATATAAATATAAATAGTAATAATAATAATAATAAACATCTTATTGCAGTTTTGCGAGATGGAGAAGAAATATCTTTCTTTTGTTTGGCAATATGTCTGAGTATTTTTACAATGAAGGTGAAGTAATTGATAAAAAAAATGTAAATGTAACTTTAAATTTAATTGCCCGCTCCTTTCACCTGTACACCAGATTATTGTTATTCGTTAATTGTTCATTTGAAATTTGGAAAATATGAAGATCTGGCCTGATCCATTTATTAATTCGTTTTAGCATTCAGACGTTTTAAATTCAGCAGGTTAATTCACCATTAAAGCATCCCTATTATTTATAGGCAATTTCATCAGTTTAATAAAAAATATGAACAAATAGAAAAAAATGTATTTCTCACACACTGGACATTACTTTCACTCCGGAATCTCGCAAACGGTAAACTTAGTATTGAAATGCAGCTCGGGAGATGTATGTTGTGCGCGTGCTCTGTGATGACATGAGACCAGTTTATCCTTGCTTTTATATGTCTTTAAGTATTACTGTCTGTTTTGGGGTATATTTTTTGCAACGTGACTAAAATTTAGGTCTGTTTTACAGTAGCTAATGGATAATTATTTTATCATTCTTCAAAGTTAAGGAAAATTTCTTGCTGCAATATAATTACATGTATGTTGCATAGTTATAGCTTACGATGTTCAATTAGATTTTTTTCCCTTAAGTTCATAACCGATCAGTTTCTTCAAGCCGTATTAGATTCACTTTAATTTGCCAGTGGATTCATATTCTGTTGTTCCATGCATTTCAAGTCTTGCTGTTAAAATTCTGCAATACAATAAAGCATTTAAACCATGACTATGAATGGCCATTCAGTGGAGGGATAAAGTCTCCCCCCACCCTGTCCCAGCATCTGTCCTCCCCACCCTGTCCCAGTCTCAGCCCCCCCCCCACTCTGTCCCAGTCTCTGCCCCCCCACCCTGTCCCAGTCTCTGCCCCCCCACCCTTTCCCAGCGTCTGTCCCCCTCCCCTGTCCCAGTGTCTGTTCCCCCTTTTCTTGTCCCAGCGTCTATCCCCCCTTTTCCTGTCCCAGCGTCTATCCCCCCCTCCCCTGTCCCGGCGTCTGTCCCCCTGCCCTATTCCAGTGTCTGTCCCCCTCCCCCGTCCCAGTGTCTGTCCCCCTGCCCTATTCCAGTCCCAGTGTCTGTCCCCCTGCCCTATTCCAGTGTCTGTCCCCCTCCCCTGTCCCAGTGTCTGTCCCCACTTTTCCTGTCCCCCCTTTTCCTGTCCCAGTGTCTGTCCCCCCTTTTCCTGTCCCAGTGTCTGTCCCCCTGCCCTATTCCAGTGTCTGTCCCCCTCCCCTCTCCCAGCGTCTGTCCCCCTGCCCTATTCTAGTGTCTGTCCCCCTCCCCTGTCCCAGTGTCTGTCCCCCCTTTTCCTGTCCCGGTGTCTGTCCCCCCTTTTCCTGTCCCGGTGTCTGTCCCCCTGCCCTATTCCAGTGTCTGTCCCCCTCCCCCGTCCCAGCGTCTGTCCCCCCTTTTCCTGTCCCAGTGTCTGTCCCCCTGCCCTATTCCAGTGTCTGTCCCCCTCCCCTGTCGCAGTGTCTGTCCCCCCTTTTCCTGTCCCCCCTTTTCCTGTCCCAGCATCTGTCCCCCCTTTTCCTGTCCCAGTGTCTGTCCCCCCTTTTCCTGTCCCAGTGTCTGTCCCCCTCCCCTGTCCCAGTGTCTGTCCCCCCTTTTCCTGTCCCAGTGTCTGTCCCCCCTTTTCCTGTCCCAGCATCTGTCCCCCCTTTTCCTGTCCCAGTGTCTGTCCCCCTCCCCTGTCCCAGCGTCTGTTCCCCCTTTTCCTGTCCCGGTGTCTGTCCCCCAGCCCTGTCTCGGTGTCTGTCCCCCTGCCCTATTCCAGTGTCTGTCCCCCTCCCCCATCCCAGCGTCTGCCCCCCTCCCCTGTCCCAGCGTCTGTCCCCCAGCCCTGTCCCGGTGTCTGTCCCCCAGCCCTGTCTCGGTGTCTGTCCCCCTGCCCTATTCCAGTATCTGTCCCCCTCCCCCATCCCAGCGTCTGTCCCCCTCCCCCGTCCCAGCGTCTGTCCCCCTCCCCCGTCCCAGCGTCTGTCCCCCTCCCCTGTCCCAGTGTCTGTCCCCCTGCCCTGTCCCAGTGTCTGTCCCCATTGCTCTGTCCCAGCATGTGTCCTCCCTTCCCTGTGAACACTTTTCTGCTGCCTGAGAGTGCCTGTACGTTTTCCCAGCCTCCCAGTTTAAAATGATGGAGTACGGCTATGATGAAGACATGGACGAGATCTGCCCCGTGTGTGGAGACAAGGTGTCTGGGTATCATTATGGGCTGCTGACCTGCGAGAGCTGTAAGGTATGGCATTCTCACACCGCATTGCACTTTGTAGTTTTTAGCATAATGAATAGCTTCTCGGAATTTTACATACCGGTTCACCCTTAAAATTGGAACTATTTACCATTTCCGTTATTGAAAATTGCATTGCAGAATATATCTAGAATTTGAGTAAAGATGAAATGTTGTCATTGTCCGGGACTGGCCACATCGAAGGTAGGAAAATTAGCATTTTACCCCATTGATGCGGTCGCTTGATTGGTGTGTGTGGCTCACCTTGTTAGGCTGTGGTGTGTGTGACTGGAAGGTCGCCAGTTCAAATTCTAAGGTCAGCTGAGTGATTTCACCATTAGGCCCATGAGTAAGATCCTTAATAGCCCAATTGCTGCAGGGATTGTCTGTCTTTGCTTTCAATTATTTGTTGTTTTGGATAAAAGTGTCTGCAAAACCATTAAATTATGCTGATTATCATGGGTAATCCAAATATACAATGTATTACTCGATAATTTCTCTATAACCTGCCCTCTTTGACAAATATATTTGTACAGCACAGACTCTGGACACTTTTTGCATACCATCAAAAACTCGATTGTTAAAGATTAGTAGGATGTCCTTATGTTTAAAATAGCATACAGTTCATATCTGTAAGTCTGTGATCACAGTCAAAGCTGTACTTTACTGTTTAGACAGATGCACCATATATTTACAGTTATTTATATGCATTTCTGTACAAATTTTGCTTTGGGTATAAGTTTTACCCTTAAGACTTCTTGAGGTGTAGAACGCTTTTAATCTTTTTCTTTTAATCATTTTAGAAACAGATTGTTTCTCTGTGACATAAAATTATAACAGGTGAATTTTTTTCCTCTACAGTATGTAATAACTGTTTTCAGCTTGCCTCAGGTATTAAAAATATACTTCTGGAAAAAACGTAACATTTTAATTGTGCACTTAAAAGCATTGTTGATTATGAATTACTGGATTATTGTCTTGTGGGACCTTAAGCCTGTAAACATTTACAGTTGTACTCTATGTTTTACTTGTTTACTCAGCATAACTAGTCTGGTGTTCAGCTGATCGAAACACACACCTGTAGGAACATGCCAAGATGGATAATTCTTATTCTAAAAATGTGCCTACAATATTTGGGACATTTATAAAAATTCAAAAACTCAAAAGTAGCTTTATTTACAGAAGAACAGTAGGCATATGAGATGAATATTTTGAATATATGAATATAGTGAATATTTTCTTACGATGAAAAGTGTGATCGCATGTGTGTGTTGTGCGTGATTCTGGATTGTTTGGTGCTTTTTGACTTGCACGTGCCGCCTGGGACTCCCACGACCGCCTTGTTTTGTGGGATTGTTGTCCAGAAGGTGTTTCTGCTCTGGGCAGCTAGTTCTTCTCTTTAGCATTCCTCACAAACGGCGAGCGCGTTCGGTTGTGTGTGCGTGGGCACGAGTGGGTGTCTGAATATCCCCATGTCTCGCTCTCCTCCCACCCTAGGGCTTCTTCAAGCGCACCGTTCAGAACAATAAGAGGTACACCTGCATTGAGAACCAGAGCTGCCAGATCGACAAAACGCAACGGAAGCGCTGCCCGTACTGCCGCTTTCAGAAGTGTCTGACCGTCGGCATGAAGCTGGAAGGTGAGACCACTTCGCCGCAGGCCACTTGCGATAAGGCGCTTGGGGTACTGGGGACCCTCCTTTCTGTATAATACTGTCCACTAAGTGTACATCATGACAAATCATAAGGCCTCCACAAGTGGCCAAAATGATAGAAACACCTAGCATTTTCAGCATTGCGCTTTAAAAATTACTACGTTAATATTGGCAGTGATGTTTGTAAATGATCAAAGAATGTTTGCAAAATCATACATTGGATGATTGAGTAGGTAACTGGACTAACTGGAATAAAGTTCTGCAATCTCTAAATACTGGTCTTTCCACAATTTTGGCCGCTAATGTACATATGGGCATGGAAGCCGTATATTGACAAAATACGCAAATATGGCCGTTGGGTTGTGCAGCACTTGTGTTGTCATTCCAGAATTAGAATCAGCATTTGAATTAACTTTATTAAACCCAGAGAGAAATTCTAGTGCATACAGCGGTTTCTGGAAAGGTTTGGTGCTAGATTTACAGAACAGTGTTTAATTATTGCCCTCTCCCTTTAATTACTTGCTTTCAGTTAATATGCAAATTCTATTAAAATTGTTTATAATTTTATAATAACGTTTTTCTGTCATATTATTGTCAAATTTGGTCATGTTCAAGGAATCAGCATGTCCCAAGTACTGAGATCCAGAGCTGGTCCCCTGGATTAATTCATGACAGGAATGTATTCAACTGTTTAATGTAACTTTTTAAACAGACACATCAGAAATTAATGCTTTTTGAAGTCTTTTCCTTTACCCCAAAAAACGTCGTAGTAATCTAATAAATTACCATTAACTGTAAATTGCCCGAGGGCGGAATTTCCACCGCTGTCATTTTATGCTGCGTCTTCTTTTGATTTGTTTTCATACATTAGTAGCAGGACGCCAAAGACCCTGCAGTGGTTTCCAGTCAGAACCAGGCATCTGAATTATTTTGAATTATGTAGCCTCTAGAATGGGTGGAAAAAATTTGTACCCTTTTTTCCCCCCTTAGACCCCATAATAAACACATGCATATATTTATATAATCCTGAATGCATGTTTCAGATCAGGGTATTTGAAGTTGGGCCAAAAGAATAGCAGTACCTAATACTGGAAATATGGAGGAAATTCAAAATAGCCTTAAATGGCTTGGGTAGGCATAATATCACAAAATCTAATTTCACTGCATCTTTCTAATTCAGAGAATGGTTGTAACACATGTAACGTCTCCAGGAGAGATAATTTTGTCTTAGTTTAAATTTTCCATGTTCTTTCATTTCCAGATGTGCTGAAATGATGCAAGATTATTTCTTTTTAGGTTCTTTACATTGTTCTTCATTTTTAAGCTGTGAAAAATTAGATTCTTTTGACTTTAAACTTAGTCTTTCTGCTGCTTTTACAAACTTTCTCACAAGGCCAAAGTATAATACAAGTACATATTTTTCAGAGACATGCCGAAAGATAAATGCTGAAAGTCTGATATTTTGTTTGGTTACTTATGGTTATGGTTAGGGCTGGGTGGGGGTTAAGGTCATCATAGTTAGCGTTAGCATTTTTTCCATAGAAATGAATGAGTGGTCCCCATAAAGATATGTTTACCTGACATGTGTGTGGGTGTGTGTGTAAGAGAAAGAGATATGTTTACATTGTCCAATATTTGTAACATTTTTAAGTGAAGAAATAAAACAATAAACTTTTTGTCACCTTCCGACCAAAACAAAAGCCATAAGAGATGAAAATAAAGCAAAACAAATTTGAAATGCAGAATGAATTCAAAATTGCCCAACTGCAAAAAAAGCTTTTTGGGCATGTAAATAACCTTGTTTAATTAGACACAGAAAAATCACAGACGCATGTATTCATGGTCCAACTTGCCAGGTCAGAACTAATTGTTTTCCCAAAAGGGAGAACTATTAGCTTTCCGCTAATTAATTACCTTGTTAGTTGAAATCATTAATAAAGTCCTTACAATAGTGTATAATGGATATAAGGGGTTAACACCACCCTGATGTTTTCGATAAAATAAATCCCTTTAAAAGCAGAATTTGTGGCATAGCATCACTCCTGTTGGGTGGGGACATGGTCTGTGGACGTGTGTGTGTGCTACTCTTTGTCATCGGTGTTTAGCGGACACAGACACCGCTGAGACGGAGAACATAAAAATCACTCCGACGGTAGCCTTTGCACGAGATCACTTCAAAATAACTCATCCTGCAGATGTCCAGAGCGAGAGTGTAAGACGTGTGATTGCCCGGTGTAAGACGTGTGATTGCCCGGTGTAAGACGTGTGATTGCCCGGTGTAAGACGTGTGATTGCCCGGTGTAAGTCGTGTGATTGCCCGGTGCCTCCTGAGATGTAATGGAAACCTCCAAGTGCCCAACAAGCCAAGATATCTATTTTTCACTGTCAGCATGAAAGCAAGATAATTAACCCGAAATAATTAGCATGGATCGTTAAAACTATGGGCAGAGTTCAGAGATAATCTGCCTTACACATCCTCTGTCTGTATTTATGTTGGTTTGGCTTGACGTTACTCTGAATTTTTGGTTTTGTTTTACAGTAAACATTCACTCTGCTTCATCCCCACACTTCCAAACACCCGTCAGTCTACTGTTGCTGCAGCACACTTTTGCAATTGTAGAGTCATGCTCTTTTCTGAAAGTATTCCTTATTTCGTGTGAAGTGAGGATAATTTATTTTAATAATCTGGCAAGGATTCGCTTTAGAATGTCTCGTATCGTGGTAACCATGTCGACCCACAGTCATTCTACCGCCGCGTTCACAAGTGCTTTGAGTTGAGTTGAGTGCTTTGGTAGTCTCTGCTTTTAGCCAGACCCGTTATTCTTTAAAAAAGGTTTGTGAGTTGCAGCTGACTGCAAGACTGAGTGTCGAATGTAAGAGGAATATTCTCTGTGCTTGTATACAGTTAAAGAAAAAGCTGTTATGTCAGAGTACATATTGTATGGGTCAGACAGGAAGGTCACCAGGTCAAATCCCCTGGCTAACAAAGTGATTTCACTGTTGGGCCCTTGAACAAGGCCTTTAACCCTGATTTCTTCAGGGATATTGGCTGACTCTGCTCTCTGATCCTCACTTGCACGATGTTTTGGACCAAGGTGCCAGCTAAATAAGTAAACGTAAATGCTACATTTATTTCACTTGACTTTTTTTAACCCGAATTTTGCCCGTATGATATCCAGTAGGAAAAATTGATCAATTTTTTACTCACTCTTGCCTCCATCCACCAGGGCTGAGAGTTCAGTTCCCAGTCCTGACTCCATGTGTGCGGAGTTTGCATGTTCTACCTGTGTTAGTGTGGGTTTTCTTTAGGTGCTCTGCTTAGGGGCAAATCTCAAAAAATCATTGGTGAATTGCCCAAAGGATGTGAGTGTGTAATGATATTCTCTAGGGCGCCCCCTATCTTGGATAAGCATTTATGGCAAGCAGTTAGAAAGGACTGCCACCTGCACACCTAAATGTAGCATAATTGCAAAAAAGAAACATTCTGAAAATTCTTCATTTTTTTGTCCAGTTTATAATCGCGTTGAATGTGTTCTCTATTAAAACCACCATATAAAATACCCTTTACCTTGGTATTGCTGCATTTAAATATGTTCATTTTTCTGTCGCACCCCTAGCGGTGAGGGCGGACCGCATGCGGGGTGGCCGCAACAAGTTCGGCCCGATGTACAAGCGCGACCGGGCCCTGAAGCAGCAGAAGAAGGCGCTGATCCGGGCCAATGGACTCAAAATGGAAGCCATGTCACACACGATGCAGAGCGTGCCCACGGACTTGACGATAAGCTCGGCCATCCAGAACCTCCACTCTGCCTCCAAGGGCCTACCTCTGAGCCATGCTGCCTTGCCCCCCACAGACTACGACCGCAGTCCCTTCGTCACCTCCCCCATCAGCATCGCCATGCCGCCGCACGGGGGCCTGCAGGGCTACGGGGCCTACGGCCACTTCCAGAGCCGCACCATCAAGTCCGAGTACCCCGACCCCTACGCCAGTTCCCCCGAGTCGCTAGTGGGCTACCCTTACATGGACGCGTATCAGAACGGCTCCCCCCCCAGCTTCCCCCACCTCATAGTGGAGCTTCTGAAGTGCGAGCCCGACGAGCCCCAGGTACGCGCCAAGATCCTGGCCTATCTGCAGCAGGAGCAGGCCAGCCGCGGCCGGCACGAGAAGCTGAACACCTTCGGCCTCATGTGCAAGATGGCAGACCAGACGCTGTTCTCCATTGTCGAGTGGGCGAGGAGCAGCGTCTTCTTCAGAGAGCTGAAGGTATGTCCTTCCGATAAACACTGAAGGTAGGCTAATCAAACTGGGATGCTGTAAAGGATAAATGGATGGATGTATGGATGGATGGATGGATGGATGGATGGATGGACATACGAACGGACATTTGGATGGATGGTAAAGTATTGTCATTTATTAATGTATAAGAAGGTTTAATTGTTGCAGTGCTGAGTAATTATAAATTGTGCCAACATTTGAACCTGACAGTATTAATATTGTATTAACCTTTAGAAATTTTATTACCAGTTTTTAGACGTTACCAGTTATCAATATTAATCAATATCAAGATTAATCTTATTAACAGCACAAGTTAACTTTTTAAATTATGTGAGGTGAAATTCAAAATACCATTTTGTAAATATTTTTATTTTACTCCTTTATTATGTGTGCTTATTAAACACATAACAGTGCTGTGAAAATGGAGAGATTAGTACAGCATGGTACAGCTGGAGTGCTTAAATTATGTAAGATATTTGTGTATGTTAAAACCTACACATACTGCTGCAAGGCAACTCCATGTCTCAAACACCTCACCAGAAACATATCTCATGAGGTGCTGGAAAATAACGGTGCTTCTCCACAAGAAATCCAACCTGTGTGGGTGTCTCGAGTGAGCTTTCCCTTGCCGCAACGCTCCCTGTAACTTCCTTTGAACCCTCGGAAGATGCAAAAGAACAGCCCCAAAGCTTGGTGTTTTCGTCAGATGAAAATTCAAATAGGATCACAGAAAAAAAAGAAAAGAAAAATAAAAAAAGTTGGTTGTAAAACACAAATGTTATGTTTAATTTATTTCCAGACCATGCTGGTTTTTGTGGCCTCAGTCTCTTTTCAGAAAGTCAGCCGTAACGACATAGAATGCAGCTAAGTTTACGTAAAATTTGGTCGAGCTAAACCTCCAGCTCTGCATTCAACAACCCCCCCACTTTTCACACTGTTAAATATTTTACAGCATTTGTACAGTACGTTCGATTTATCACAGGCGTAAAAGATGATGTACGCGTGCATTCGGTCAAAACAGTGAAAATCACGTGTAACCCTGAAGTATGTGGTCATTATACGAAATGGTATTGCACCACATCACCAGTTTCGCTACATTTTAGTTCATTTATCCAAATTTGGAATTTTCCCTGAACATTGAGAAAGTATTCAGTTTGTTTCCCATAATTAGTGCTTTGTTTAGCTCCCTTTTTAATAGTTACTTTATAGATTAGTCAATGATTGACTTCAATGTAGATCCCTTTACACGTAGAGTAAAAACATTTGTTTCATTAGTGCTCCATTACATCAACGTAGAGGTTTGTCATGTTTGCCAAATAGAGCTATGCTAACAGTCACGCTAATGACTCTGTATCTCATTATTAATAAATATATTTATCACTAAAGGCCGCAAACACAACAGTGGTCATAAAGTTCAGTATTATCAGGCTCAGTTCAGGAAGTTTTCAGCTGAAGCTGTGAATGTTTGTGTGTGTGTGTATGTGTGTGAACAGTATAGTAGCTCAGTCGATTTCTTAAGTTAGGATAGGATTTTGTGGAGTGAATAATTCGCCATAGTTCAATGGACAATAAGTTCAGGGGTTTGCTTCAAGTTATGTTTAATTGATTTGTATTTATATTCATCATTGTTGTTTCTTCACTGCTGCAGGATGTGTAGAGTTTTCCTCAGTACATTTATCTTTCTCTCCCCCCCCCCCTTATAACTTTGACTCATGTGGCCCTCTTACACTATGCCCTTAACATTTCTAGAATTGAAAGATATGCTATTTGTCTGCTTGTTTATTTATTTTTTTGATTAATCGTACCTGTACATTTTTTAATGTGTTGACTGCATTTGCCTTGACGTTTACTCATTCGCCCAAACGCATCGTTATTACATGTACGTCTTCACCAAATTAAGTTACAAAATACATGCCTCAGGTGAACTGTGCAACTATTATGCTGCATTTTTTAATGATTACACTTTTGTTCAAATAATAATTGTTTTCTCACCTTGCTGTCGTGCAACAAATTTTGCAGTTATGCTTTTTTCTGCAAGACACTGCTAGAGCAATCCAGGTTAAATGCCCCACTCAGAAAGAACAACAGCTAACCAGTGCTGGGGAGTCGAACCTTCGGGCTGCATGTGTACCCATGCTAGCTACCTGTTGGCTCATTCTTAGCCCCTATGTTTATGGAATAGCTTCTGGTCATGGGATAACATTAAAGAGCACAAGAAGTCTCTGGGATTTGTAGAAGCAGGACAGTTAACCAGGCATAGTTGTGTTGCTGTCTTACCAAGAGGCGGTAGAACAAAAAACATTGTTTTTGCCTGTAGATATGTATCAGGTAGAAGCACATACTTCACATACTGAACTCTAGAAATAAAGTTATATGTGCATGTATATATGCATTATATATATATATATATTTATATATATATGGAAACTGTTTTGTTTGTTTGTTTGTTTACACACACACTAAATTTACTGAAGCTTGTAGTATTTGTATATAAACTGTCAAAATTTAATCACTTACCGTAAGCAACAATAAATACTTTCCACTATTCTGGTATTAATAGCTTAGTGAGAACAAAAGCATTATCGTGACTCAACCAAGGTCATCACACACTTGGCATAAGTGTTTAAAGTAAGGATTTTACATCTGCTTATGGCACCAGTAAATTATGTCAATGACTCTCAATTCTCTGTTCCTTAGTCATGTGAAGTTGAACGTTGATTTGAACATTCAACTTGAATTATCTACTTTATTTTTGTCTTTTCATTGATACGTCTTCGACCATTTGAGCTTCAAGTAGTTTCAACTGTTTTCCAAGTGCTGAGTGCTGCAGATTATTTCTACAGTTTCATCATTACACAGATCATTCTAATTGTCACCTTGCATTCCATGGTTCATAGGTTCTATTAGATTTCACACAGAATTTGCGATAAGACATTGTATTATGAATGTGTCATTGCTGTTATTGGATGAATCACATTTTTGTTGGTGGGGCACAGTGTTTTCTGTTTTACTGAAATGCTTCAAAGCCTGCTCATTTACACTTTGTGTACCCAGCGCTGTCCAAACAAACTTTTATCGGTTTCAATGTCATGTGATAGGTCAGATTTTCTAGAACCAGATGAGCTGATCCTAAACCCATTTGAACTTTAAAAAAATACTGAAGACGTGTTTGCGCCGCTGTTTTGCCAAGTGACGGTTACCAGGAAAGCCCTAGAGTGCTGAAGTTACCTCCTCGCGCCCAACCCCCCACCCGGCATGGCGTCCCTCTCGATTTGGTTCGGGGAAACAGATGTAGGCCTCACAATACGGCTTGCTGTCACTGTCGAGGGCCATTCCATTCCGTAGCTCTTCCCCTTGGACTAAGCGCTGCCCCGTGAGATGAATCACAGCTCTGCATTGTGGCATTACCCTATTGTTTACTAGATAGGACTCACATGCTAGGCCTTTCCTTGCACGCTGTGCACAATGGGGAGTCATGAGACCAGGACTAAATATACATACATCGTATTGTGCTTCTTGGTTGTCTTATTGTACTTTAGGACTCGCTTTCAGATTAATCATGAGCTGATCATAACAAAGGAAGGTGCACTCCTTTTTTGGTTTAGATTTACTGTTGAAATATGGCTCCTTCTTCCGAGATGACTGACCGGCCTAGTTCAGTCCTCCAGTTAAACTCAACAGCGCAAGGCCCACGACACCTCGATGTTTGTTTGTTCTCCATCGTTCCCTTCTACAGGGGAGAAGTTTTGAATTGGGGGGAACAAGGTTGCAGTGAATGACAATAGCAGGCCAGTCGCTAAGTATGGATGGCTGCAGAACTGGACTGGGATGTCCTGGTGTGTTCAGCCTGTGTCCAGCAGAGAGCCTGAGGCTTATTGATAAAACAGCTGTAGGAGAAAAACCGCGAGCCCTTGTGGACAAGCAGAGCTGAGGCAGTGCCACGTGTGGAAGACAACTCGCGCTTTCTTTCGTAGTTGTTATGAATTGTTTTTATCTTTTGTATTTCTGTCCTTACACCTGCTTGGCAGTTTTCATGTGCAACTTTAAATTCCCAGCATCTGGACATTCACTGTCCGTGTATGAAATAAAATAAAACACACACGTTTGAGTGCTTTTGAGGTCACTCGGCATTTTTTTGGAGCATGCGGAAGGAGCGATTGAGGGCCGGGAACGCTCGTGACAGAGAGGGGGTGCTCGCCGGTGCTAATGCCACCGTCTCTGGTCCACTGCTTTCTGAATTATTCTACTCCCGCTGTCCCCCCAGTCCCCTCCCAGCCCATACCTCGGCCTTACATTAATGTTCATGGGGAAGATGGGAAGATGAACAAGGGAGAGGAGAGACACCAAGGGCATGGGTGCAGCATGAAGGACGAAGGGAAACAGGTGGAAGGTTAATAGGCCTGCGGAGGATTGGCCAGCCGCTCGGGCTTGATGAATGGCTGGTGGCCTGCCGTGAGTGCTGCCTTCCAAAAGATATATTATTCCTTTTGAGGAGCAGGGTTCCCGTGCTAACATTTGTCCGCTGACACGTGATACGCCTCATTCCGAGCAGCCGTGGTTGGAGGCGGCGCCTGCGTTTTGGCAAAGCTTGCCCTCCCAGTACACTGCAGTTACTGGCTCCATTTTAGTCTCTGGGGGGCTTGGTGTCAAGCTTCCTGTTAAATGCTCATTTGACCTCATACCCGAGTAAGGCTTTTGATTCACAGATAAGTTATTTAGCTAAAGAAGCCCCCAAAAGTGCTTAATCACCCCTGAGAGTCATGGAAAGGAAACACAATCTTCATATTTACCGGCTGTGACGTATTACTCACAAGAAAGGTTGTCTTTCCTTTTTTTAACGAAACACATTTTAAATAATTGCGCAGTTGAGTTGAACTTGATTGACCTTGTAGAGCTGTTTGGACAGTAGAAGTGGCCTGTCCATTTCTTGTATCGTTTCACCCTATCTAGTGGACCAGGTAGCTGATCTCTGCCGGTAAGGTTCTTGTGGAGTCCGATGGGGAGCTCAGCCCGGTTCCTTTGAGAGTTCAGCAGCTGGAGGAAGGAAATGAGAGCACTTGTTAAAAGGAAAGATTTAGGGTCCCATACTCTATGGAGAGACATGAAGGTGGTGCAGTAACTAGGCAGGAAAGCCTGTTCATCTACTTGTTGCTTTGATGAGGGATGAAAAGCCATCATGAGCCTAAAGTAGCTAAGATTGCTAAGAGAGCTAATGTTACCCATATGGTCAGAGCTCTCTGTAGAATCTTGCTTTAAGGACAAACCTCTTAAATAGCTTCTTTAAAATGAATTAGCTGTGTAGCTGAATGCGAGTGAGTGTTCCTCTTCAGACATCTCGTGGTACCTTAAGACTTGCTGTCTTTGAATTGAGAATGTCTCAAGCAGCATAGTGGGTCAGCAAGTCGTAGTGGCACCTGACGGAGTTGCAGGAAGATGTCTGTCCCCATCTTTGTGTAGAGAGTAGATGGGGGCTGTGCAATGCCAGTCCTGGAGGGGCCAGAATCCAACACAGCTTGCAGTTTTCCATGTTTCCTCCAAGACTGAACTTGGGCAGCCCTGGATTAGACGATCTCCCTGCATCTACCTTAATTTCTGTTGGGTGCCCGCAGAGTCTAACTGGTGTTTATATCCTAGGTCATCATTGTAAATGAGACATCGTTCTCAGACGGCCTCGGTCTGCTACGTAAAGTTCACGGAAAAACAGACTTCGCCATGTGAGAGCTTTCCTCTTTGCTATTCCGCCAACTTCCTTCAAGCGAGTCCTAAATTCTGACCAGCAGAAGTATCGGGCCTAATCGTCAGGCTTAATTATATGCTGGCCTGAGTCAGGGCTGTGGGCAGACTATCACGCACTGTCTGCAGCTGTCATCTCGCCCCTATTTACAGCTGTCTATTTTGGCAGTTTGCTGAAAGAGTCAGAAGACAATAGATAGGCCATGAATTCAGGGGAGCGAACTGCAAAATGGGTAAGCTTACATGTAATTTATATTTAGCTACCTTAGGGTATAAATTATGGCCACTGCAAACTGATACGAAACTGTTAAACAAATGAGCAAAGCTATGAAATTAACGCGCATTTTATTTAAAAGAAGCTGAAAATGTTTGCATTATGTCATGTGTTGTGTTTTTTGTTCTAAACTTCATTCCCGAACAACGACAGCGCAAAATAATAGCGCATAATTTATGCTCTTTGCTTTTACAGCACATACTTTTATGCACATTTTTACAGTGCAAATTTGCGAGTATTTTGCATGTTTATCAAAACTGTAAAAAATGCAAATCCCTTTGATTAAAGGACAAGCCAGTTAGACGGCTGCTCACATAGAGAATTGCAGCTGAGTCAATTCTCTGTTCTACTGTAAGGACTCTCTTACTTGTCTAAATTTGGCAGAAATTATTTCCTAGTTGCATACATCAGGGAAATCTTTCTCCTGTGCCTCCATGTAGATTGGATGCCTAATATTCATCTGAATAATTGATTAGTCTGCTCTGTTTTGGATAATTAGTGTATATCTTCTTCGCTTTAAGCCTTAAAGTCTTCTGCTGGCCTCTGAGAGGCCAGTTATTATGCATGTGTATATTAAGCAGCATAACAGTCACAAAAGCCATAATTATAGATTTTGTTTCCTTGCATTTCATGCCCTCATTTCTCTACATTATTCTCAGAGATTTTATTCTTTAATTTAAGTGTCTCTGCAGAGCAGGACCACATGTATTGCTGTTATGAAATGATATTCCTCTTTTAAAAGTCTTACTTTTATTTTGCTTATTACATGCGTGAGAACCGGTGAATAAATAGTGGTAGAATTATTTATAATTTTGCAGTCTTTCTTAAAGGCATATTTTCATAGACCTCCTTGAATTTTAATTTTGAGCATAAGGTTATGCTAGTAATCAACATTCCTGGAACGCGAGTCACCTGAGACTGCCAAGGATTTTATTTGTTTAGGGGAACAGCCATTTCAATGGTTGCATCCTTAGTAGTCCAAGATGATAGCAGTATCATTAGCTAGGTGATACATGCTGAAGATCAAATTGCCAGAGAAGCTGGGAAGATTTTGTTTTTGCTTTGGGAAGATCGGCCTTGCTGTAGTGTTGAATCCATTGTACAGGTCAGGGTCACACCCCAGAGATAGCTAACGTGGTCACTGTGGGAACTGATCCCTAATCAGTCTCCACGCCTCAGTGCTATTGATCAGTGGTCCTCTCGTGCCAACTGCCGCCCAGTGCACAGCGTCAGGTGAGCACCTGATGACCCTATGGAGCCAATCAGCCGCTCTCGCTGAGGGGTCCTCGCTGATTCACATTCACTGCTGCAGCTGTCTATCCCAGTGCCTGCACTCGCTAACCCAGCGATGCATGCACCTGTGCCATGAATTATGAGGCCCTCTAAATCCTCCCAGATGAACCAGCAAATATTGTTTGGCTTTATTTCATATAGGGTACGCCTTGGTTCTGACCCCAGCTGAATGTGTGATAAATAATTGATTTGCGGGATTCTCCTGGTTTACAACAATCACTTTAGAGAAGAGTACTGTCCATTGGGTGAATCAGATTAACCATATTTATGAGATGGGGTCGTTCTTATGCATTTAGATACTTGTCCACATTCATGACAAACACTGAAAATTAAATCCCATTTATCTGGTATTTATGTACTTTTTGGGTCACTCAGGTGACAGAACTGTGCTCAGACTCTTAGAGGGGCAGGTGCTTGAAGGGGGGGTGTTGCTTAGGGTAAATTTTGCCCCCCGGGGGAAACACAGCCCCCCCCCCCTGCCCCTTCCCATGCCTGTTGAAGGTAACATTTTCTTCTAGAAAAAACCTGCACATTCACCTTCACTAATGAATGCGTTCCTTCAAAAATACCATTAGCAGCATCTAAGGCTGCAGCTACGATTCTGTTGCCAGCCAGATTAAGTGCCCAACCGAAGGTTAGACACGGGGCAGGCTTACTGGTTATTTTTAACCAGCAATGTCTTGCTTAAATTATAAAACAACGGCAGATCTTTAACTGAAAAGCTTGGTACCGCAGATTAAGAATCAGGTCTGGCAATTCACAATCCCTGTAAATTGTTCAGACAAACCTTCTGGATTCAGAATTGACTGCGATCGATATGTTGTGTTTTTCTTTTGCTTTTCCCTTAGCTACTATATTGGGATGTTTTCCTGGTTTCTCCACAAGGTATATATTTGCCCCTGTGCTGTCCATGTCTCATGGTCCTCCTGAATCGCCACAGGGGAAAACCTCACCGTAGTTTGTCTGGGAAATCGCCTCCCTGGAAGATCCGCTTCCTTTGCCGCTCCCTGGCATTTTCATGTGCGTGATTCAAAGGGCGTCTGAACCATGCAGAGCTGGAGCCGCAGAACACACCACCACAAGGATGTCAGTCGCACGCTAAGTGTGGGGGTCGCGAATAGGCACCTTCCACTCCTGGGAGCCCTTCCAATAACATCCTTTTCCTCTGTGTGGCCGTGTTATGCCAGGTGACCTGGTAACGGCCAATCACATCTCAGGGTCTCTTACTTTGGGTCTGCGGAGGAAAAGCACATGCTTCTGATGTAACAGTATAAATAAAAGCAGTTTTGGGGGTATGGGCTCAACATTCTTCTCATTCAGTCCATTAAGAAGCAGAAGAAGAGACCCAGTGGCCTATTGATTGATTAGCAGAAAAATGAGACTGCTTGCTAGAAACAGCATTGCTATGATGCCTAATTATACACAGTTTTGGAAATCGCTTAAATGCTCATATTACTTTGTCCAGGCAAAGCCGTTTCTGTTGTGTAAGTACTGAATGTTCTTGGAATTAGAAAAAAAGAAAATGCTGTTATTGCTCGATCTCAATTGCCTAGATTTTTCTGGAACCTGCATTTAATCCTTGGATACTGCAGTGCCAGGCTGTGAGTTCCACTGCATTGCTTACAGTTGTGAGCTCAGCCTTTAGCTTTGCATCAAGTATAATTTTCTCCCACACTGATCTGCCTTTTAACTGTAAGCATGTAGTCAACAGTAATTTACTACATGCAGCCGTTCACTATGCAGTTGGTAAAGCTCTAATGGTAAAAAGTGTTGTTATTCTACAATTCGACGTAGTACAATGTATCATCTCACTTTGTAAAATTAAAACCAGACTGTCTCAGGACAAACAAAGAGTTTGAGAAGTTTTCTTAATTAGACAGAATTGGCAAAACAGTGGTATATCACAGTGTAATAATAAGCCCAGTTCATAATTAGTTATGAGTGACTGATCATAAACTGAACTTAAGACAAGTGAAATTCACAGTGACTTTCAATAAACCGGACAGGCTGGCTGGGAACACAAGGTGCCCTGTGTCCAGTGTGATCTGCACTTTCCCACCAGCAAGATAACAACATTAGCAGCCAGAACAACAAACTACCTCCCTTTTCCTCATTCTTTAGCATTTCCTCCTTGGTCTTTCTCTACATGCCATATATTCCGCTTGCTACAGTGTATAATTATTAACACAACTCAGTGTGAGAAGGGAAGCCAAAGGGACAAGGGTGGCGTTGTTTCTGGTCCTCGTCCTCCGCAGCGAAACATGGGGGCCTGGCCTTCTTGCAGTGTGGGGTATTTTCTGATACCATTAATCATCACTGATAGCATATCGGCACACGCTGACGCATCACGAGCCGGAGAGATACGTCGGCCTGACTAATAGAGATGAATGTGGGAACTCCCGGCGTGACTGCGGGTCGAGACACGAATGGGAACTCGTCTGCCGCATGGCCGCCACGATCGATTTGTTGTTGTTGCCTGTGTTTCATAGGACAAAGTTTCCAGCATATGACCGACTTACAACAGCTGTATTACAATAGAAGCTTAAGATTAACATGGAATCAATGCCTTTGCCTTTAATCTTTTCTTTAAATGTCACTATTTTTGATTAAAATTTGTTAAACAGAATAAACTTACCACAGCATTTATTTAAGTCAGCTTGGAGACTCTAGGAAAGCCGAACGGTAGCACAACTTAAACTGGCCTGTGTCACGTAAAACACTGGGGACATGTGGCCACTTACAGGTTACAATCCTCTACATAACAGGTGTTTAAGAAAAAGCAGCACATTCATTTTCTGATTTGAGCTGTTTGTAATATACCAATTGATTTATATGAACATTCATTTTCTGATTTGAGCTGTTTGTAATATACCGATTCATTTATATGAACATTCATTTTCTGATTTGAGCTGTTTGTAATATACCGATTCATTTACCTGTATATGAACATTCATTTTCTGATTTGAACTGTTTGTAATATACCGATTCATTTATATGAACATTCATTTTCTGATTTGAGCTGTTTGTAATATACCGATTCATTTATATGAACATTCTTTTTCTGATTTGAGCTGTTTGTAATATACCGATTCATTTATATGAACATTCATTTTCTGATTTGAGCTGTTTGTAATATACCGATTGATTTATATGAATTGTATTATTTTTCTGGGCAGGTGGATGATCAGATGAAGCTACTACAGAATTGCTGGAGCGAACTTTTAATTCTGGATCACATATTTCGTCAGGTTGTGCATGGGAAAGAAGGATCTGTTCTTCTTGTCACTGGTCAACAGGTATGTCAAAAGGCCTATTGTTAAGATACCATAATACCTAAACTGTCATTAGGCCATTATAACAGGTTTATTACATATATATTATAACAGGATTATAACATAATTTCAGTAATACTTTCTATGAAGCTCATGGTTATAAGTATCTATGTACATATTCATAACACATTATAATTCATTCATAATGAATTATAAACATAGCTATAAATATTTATAAAAAGGCACAGTATAGCCATGTTTATTATGCATTATGAATGCTGTCATCTATAATACATTATACAGACCTTCATAATAAATTATTATGGTCAGTATAATGCATTACGAAGGTATTTATAGTGCATTATAGATGAGAGCATTCGTCAATTCGTCAAAGGACGTCATCATCTTTTAGCTTTATGCCGATTCACGCTGGACTTCTAATTCTTGTCATTTTGTTTGCCATCCCCAGTTTAATGTATTTTAGCAGAATCCGGAATAATTTATGCCGTTCACAAAACTTGGGTTTTCTGTGTCCTGGAAAAAAAAGACACTGGAATGCCGATTCTAGAGTGAAAGCAGAAGATGAATATTGTGGTCCTGCCTGTTAGAGATTAGTGGACTTTACGAAGATGAAATAAAAGACATAAGACAGCAAAGGGCTCCGTATTACATTAATCTTAATTAAGGCAACAGAGCAGCCTCCTTGTTTATGTACAACTACTGACTGGTCTTAACGTTTTTGCTTGGTTGTTTGTTTTTTTTCGGGGAATGCAATCCCCGACTCCCCCATATTTGCAAAGAATGGAAGGCTGGGGGTTACAATCATGCTGATAACGTGCCCCCTCCCCGCAGAATTATAAATGCACTTGTAGGCTCGTGACTGTGAAATACTGTATCCAGGAAAGTTCGCAGGCAGCAGATCGGTTCGCACTGGTTACTCCTCATCTCCCGGCATTTATCTCTCGTTGCTCTCTGTTTGACGCCTGCCTTCCAAGAAGAGATGGGGAGGATGAGCTATGCCGACACCTTGGGCCTGGTTGCCCACGGGAACATATAGGTAGAGCCTCTGAAGAGCATCAGCACCGTTTCTTGTGTTCCCATTGACGTGTTACTTTTCTGTCTATATCGTACGATTATTTAGTTTGTCGAGCGTCAGGTCACTGCAGGGGAATGATATATTACATCAGAGGGTTATTTCAGGCATGAAAGGAAGCAGTGTCAATATCAGCTTTGGTTATCTTACTAAATCACCCTTATACCGCTGAGAAAGAGCTGTGTATATACAATGCATTGAACAAATATATGTATATCACTACAGTTTCTCTGTTGCGGTGGACCAGCATTCCATCTGGGGTGTCTCCTACCTCAAGTCCTGTGCATTCTGGGATGGATTCAGATTTTACCGTGACCTCATACTGAATAAGTGGCGATGATTAATGGGTTGATTATGAGATGTTACCGATGATAACGGCTCACGTCTATGTTCAGCTAAATCACAAGCTCATCAAATCAGGAGCTGTTTAATTGAAGTGCCCCGGTAAAGGCAAACTGTAACAAAGTATAACATACGGAGCGCAAGTCGCCTGTTTTGATGCGTACACCTTCCGTTTCTGGAGCATCGAACAACAGATGGGCATTTTTTACGGTAGTTAAGACAGGTAATAGAAATAAGTGGGAAGCCAAACCTTGATTTCTTGCCGAAGTTATTTCATGCACGGTTGATTTTATTTAAATTGAGTGACACCGCCAGTGCCCGGAGCAGGTGAGCTGGGTCTGCTTTTAAGTGACTCATAATTTTTTACGACTTTGAAAAAGGGCAAGAAAGGTTAAAGGAAAAAAAACACACACACATACACACACACACTCACTCACTCACTCACTCACTCAATGTGCTTCTGGAATCCTCCATCCCCAGCTCAGAAATTCTACTCATCATATTTACACAATAAAAAAAAATCCAATCTACCTTGTTTTTAATTGCAAATCCTGCTCTGGGGAGCCTTTCTTCTGCTTGGGAGGCAAGGGTCTGCCTTCTTCCAGAAACCGTGGTGCAGTCAATTATGGTAATGAATTGTCAATAAATATAAAAAATTAATATGGCCGGCTCTCTCTGAGTGGCAGCTGAGGACTTGCCTCCCAGACAAATTTGCTGCTTCTGCAGATATTAAGGGCACCTGAAAGGGTAGCTGTGTACCAAGGGGGCTTCTGAGCGAGGCCTGGTGCAGCAGCTATGGGGGTCTCAAGCCAACCCCCCTCTCCCCGTCCACTCCTCGCAGCCCCCACCAAGCAGCCATGTGTTTATCTGGTCTGAATAGCCAATCCACCACTGTCCTGATGAGACACACAGCCTAGTGCAGTGCAGCCTAGAGAACTACTATTAAAGAGGAAAAAAGTCTGGGAAGCTACTGAATCGCAGTGGTATACTTTGGTGATCGGGGGGGGACCGCCCCCCTCAGTATATTTTTACGTCCGGGGGGGGAAGGGTCTTCCTTGATATATTTTGCCAACCGAGGGTCCTCTTCAGTATATTTTGCCGTTGGGGGGGGGGTGTCCCTCTCAATATAATTTGCCAACCATGGGTCCCCCTCGCAATTTTTTGCCAGTCAACTAGAAATGTTGGCCACTGGTGTAGTGGTGGGGGGGGGGGGTTGCTGATTCTTCCACAGAAGCTTCATCTCACCCATTTGATGGAGTCGTATTGAAGTTCTCTCCGTCTCCATCCAGGTGGACTGCGCTGCCATCGCTTCCCAGGCCGGAGCCACTCTCAGGAGCCTCCTGGTTCACTCCCAGGACCTGGTGTCCAAGCTACGTTCCCTCCAGCTCGACCAGAGGGAGTACGTCTGCTTGAAGTTCCTGGTGCTCTTCAGCCTGGGTGAGTGGGCCGGCAGTGCCGGAGCACCGTCTTGGGGTTCGCCGGAGTAACTGTGAGCGGTACCTTTTGTCTAGTAAACCAAGCCAAGCTGTAGGCCTTGCAGGAATAGGCAATAGTGTCTGTAGACATTCAATGGACAGGGAGCCTTTTTACACGAATGCTGGGTTGTATGTGGCGAAGACATTAGATGGTTTTCCTGAATACACATTAGGGCAGGCGTTAGGCTGGGAGAGGAGCTAATGCACGCAACTAGAGCAGTCGTGGTGTCCACTGTGCGTCAACGTTTGCAAAATGATACCAGAAATGTTAATGACGGTTATCCATATGCATTTTGAACAATTAATATACGATGATCATCATGTACTGTGTAGTCTATTATTTGAGTCTCATCCCAAAAATTGAGTTTCCCTTTTCTGTATGTGGAAAAAAAAAATGTATATTTCGACAGCAAACCCCAAACGGGATGTCAGAGGTGCATCGTTTACCATTACATAACCTCTGCTGTGTCTAATTTATTTTGAGTGATGGAGCCAGTCCCATCGTCCACCAGTGTTTGCCAGGCTTCTCGTTTGGAACTGCAGGAACATGTGACCTTTGCAAAACCACCCTATCATCCCCAGATGTGTCAGATACTTTGTCTCCATCGTAGCCTAATCAGTTGCTCGCCTTGCGGGGTTAAGGTTCCTGATGGGTTTCTTTATTTTTCAGGCCCTTCAAATATTTTTTTGTTTACAGAAACACCATGCATAATGAACATCTCACCTGAGGGGTGCGTATAGCCTGCAGCAGAGGAGGAGACAAAATGAAAGTCTGGCAACCATGCTGATTAACGCAGCCCCTCACATATCGCTCCGGTCGCTGGGCTAAACGTAGGGCCAAGTAGAAGCCAGCACACGAAATGATGCGCGAGAGTGGAAGCCACGTCCGATGCATACGCAGTGTTTCCGGGGTGGGGGGGTGTATTGCAGGTAAACCCGCGCAAACCGTACCCACCCCCACCCCCACCCCCACCCCCACCACAGGCTTCTCTAGCAACAGTTTCAGTTCTTCTGCAGACCGTAGCCTTTCTGTTTGCCGGCCTTTCTGCCTGCGATGCCAAAGACTCTGTGCTTGAAGTCAGTTTGAGGTGAAAGTTCTGTTCTGGCCAAGACCAGGTGGAAATGGGCTAACCACAGCCTCCATTACTCATAAGAATGTGCACTCACGCCCCAGTGAGTTGTGGCACATCTGGCGAAACTTATAATTTCTTCATCCTGCCAAATCTCCCCACTTCTCTGGGATGTTTTTATTTATCTCCTATGCAGACTTTTAACTTGATGTCTCTCTATGTGTCCGGGCCTGAGATTCGTCATCATCTAATATTGAATGATTGAGGCAATTGGCAATAAGGAGACGGGCGGAGACTCTTGAGTGACGCAGCCAATTAAAAACACAATCTGGGTGTGATACTCCAGGCGTTGGCTGTCGGAGTCTGGATAGTGTCTTTAGCCGTGGCAGGGAGTTTGAAAGCAGTGACGCTTAACTGGCATCATTAATGGGGGCCAAGGTGGTCACATGGTCAATTGGGAGCATCGGCGTTCCCCCCTCGTAGGGGAGGCCCACCAGTCACATACGTGTGAGTGCCTGTGCGTGTCCGTCTGCTTGCGCGTGCACAGTGTGTAGTGTGTTTGCCAGATGCGGTGGGAAGGCCCCGTTTTGGGAACTCTCGTCGACCCGGGACCTGAGGTCGGCTCCCGTCGCTTCCAATTGTTCGTCAAGCGTGGCCGTCACTACTTGTCAGACGCGTATTGCAGAAAGAAGTCCAGGCCTGTCTCTTAAATGCTCCCCATGAAGGGTAAGCAGAGGGGAAGGGACTGTGGTAAATAACAGGGTCCCACGCTGCACCCACTTGCATCAATGGAGGGCGCTGTATCTGAGTTTCTTTTCACATATTTTATGTCTGATATGTTTTGATTAAAGCCATAGTTCTGCTCAGTTTGGCTCCCCCCACCCAGGCTTGGCTGTTGGCTTATAGCCAAGTTACATCAAAGGACCAGATATTAATTTCTGGGGAATCATTCAGCAGAGTAGACGTTCTGATCGTTCCATATTTGTTTGTCCAGGGAAAACAATGGTCTGTACAATCACAATTGTGCTTTAATTAAATGCAAGCTATTAGGGCCGGGTTTTTATAGTGAGTCTCCCAAAAGGAGGAGACCTCAAATCAAACAGTAGGCGTGAACCACTGAGGCAATGGACCAACCAAAGGGCAGCATAACAACACATACACCAGCACCCAAGGCATAGGAAAGAGTACATGTGAGGAACAGGATAGAGGAACAGGATAGAGGAACGGGCTTCTTGTCTTCCCTGTTTGTTAGAGGACACAAAGCTCAGGACAGAAATACATTTAAATGTATTTTTTTCAATAGAGACTCTTAACTGTCCTTGGAATACAAACTTCTTTTGACAGAATTGTGAAAATATAGGTAACATTTCATTTAATTTCTTCTGAGAGTCACAACTCCTCCATTGTAGGAAAACAACTTACTTCCATGGATTTTGTGTTTTGTTTCTGGTTTCATGTGATATTCGAAGCACAAATGACAGTTTATCTGTTTAAAAATATTTTTGCTCACTCCTTACTGTGAAACTTAATATGACACATAGACATATAGACAATACAGATTATAATATGATATTAAGTTTGAATATCTTCCATAGAAGGAAAAATGTAGAGTGAATTGCGATTGGTTCGTTTATGAAGATTGTCTTCAGTTGACCAAAATCCAAAGCAGTTTGAAGACCTTCATACTAAGTGTTCAGAAAACCTTTGATTTAACAAGAGCCTCAATGGCTTTCACTCTGCATCAGCCTTTAAAATATCCAGATCTCCAGGCTGTTCTGATTAAAAAGGAACTCTGCGTGTTACCTTTGACTTCAATCCCTGTGGAATTTCTTCTGGATATTCAAAACAAACTCCAATTTCTTTGTATTTATGCATCTGTGGCAGCATTTTCCCTAAAAAAGAACATTCTTACAGTGATTCATTGATTGCTATTATTGCTGTTGTTTTAGTCACAAGTAAAAGGCTCCAAGTTTGACTTCTGGCCAAGAGACTGTGGGTTCAGTCTCAGCGGGCCTTGATGTAAACTAAGATCAGTCAGGACAATAATCAAGTACTATTCTTAAGTTTTGTGTGGTTTCAATCTTCTGTGTGCCTTTTTCCCAGGCATCAGATTTTATTGTCAGTTTTTATCTTAAGTTTTAATTAAAATTCTTTCGAAAGTTTGCCTTTTTGCTGACACGTAGAATACTCGTGTTTATTGCTAACATAGTATCTATTGTATTTTGTTGTCTCTTCTGATCCTTCGGCAATGCATGAATTTCACTTTAATTATTAATTATCATGCGGACTGTTTCACGCTGCCCTCCATATACAAAGCTCGGAACGAGCAGTGGTTTGTAGCTAGAGCTTCTAAGAAATGCTGTGGCTTTCACATCAGGTAACTAAAAGGACAGCACATTTAGTTTGGCAACCCTAACCCTAACCCTAACCCTAACCCATCTGTTATAAAGTATTCAGAACGCAGAGGAACTCTCTCGGTTACATGTGACATCGGGCCCATGATTTATTTCCAGTTGTGTCGCATGTACTTTCTTCCTCTGTCTCCTATTAGCATTCGGGCTTTACATTGGGTAATGATGGATCAACAATAACAGTTACGAGTAACTACAGGAAATCAATGCTTGGCTTTTATTTCCACACTCATCCTGCCAGCAACCAGCCACTTATCTGTCGAAGGCTGGGATTAGTGTGTCCCTGATCTGCCAAGTGACCACTAAGAGATACTTAGACATTAAAAATAAGTAATGCGATCAAATAAGCCTTATGTGTTTGTATATAGGTGTTTATCAATATGCATATTTGACCGTTTTTGTGTTCCGATGTACCCTTTTGACATCATCTTCCATTGCCAAAGTACAGTTCTAATACTCAAGAGCAGAACTACGAAGTATGGTGAAAATTCCTAGATGTCGTTCTTATCCTTTTTCCACGCTAACGAACAATCCCATGATTCATTGTGTCCCAAATTCGTTCTTGGCAGGCAAAGCAGCAAGACCGCTTTTGCCAACAACACAAGCACAATCTTAGCTTTTTTATTGAGAAACAGCTCCGTTCTTCTGCAAATGTATCTCTTTTTAGCACATAGGGTGGAAAAAAAGAAATAAGCAGGTCTCATTAGTGTATAACGAAAGTAAAATCAATGGCAGCATCTAGGAGTCGGATGCCGAGGTGGGAATTTCAGGTCCAGAAAGTAAAAATCCAGACCAAGATTTTGTTTCAACCAACCAGTTGAGCATAAACAGTTGCAGTCACAGAGTACTCAACTGGTTGGTTGAAACAAAATTTTGGCCCGGATTTTTACTTTCTGGACCTGGACTGTTCACTTCTGGTTGAATGTGTTGAAAATGAAGTATAACTGATGTAATACATGCAGGGGCACCATAGGGCCATGGATACCCTGGCAGCTTCAGGAGACCCAGGACTGTACAAGGACCCTTCTATACCTAAAATGTATCATGGGGGACATTTCATTAGAGGGCCCAGAATTTCTAGCTATTCAGTACATGGGCCCAGGATGCCTGCATACTTTTACCGAACTTCCGAGTCTAAGGTGTAATGATGCCACAGGGTGCTCGAGGGATTTTTAAGGTGCTTTACATGTCTGAATATTTGCAGAAAGGAGGCATCTCCTTGCCGTTCCAAAACGGTGGCTTTAACGGCGTGATTAATTGCATCAACAGGGAGTATAGTCATCTATAGTGTCATTTCTCTGGGAGTGTGGTTTCACGTCTCGGAGTCTGGTGTCATCTCTCACAGAGTGTGGTCTCTCCTCTGATGGAGCGCGGTATCATGCCTTAATCAGAACGCTCCGAAACCAGACCTCCACGCCCTTGTGGTGGCTCTGCTTCGCTCATTTGGGAGACGGCGTGGGAGGTCAGTGCGGGGAGGGGGGGCAAGGGTGTAGCTTTGGGTATGGACAGTAGGGACATGTCTCTACCAGTATTGTGCGAGTGCCGTGTGTGTTTAGGGGGGGGCGGGAGGTTTGGGGCTGATTTGGTCCCTACCAATGCTGAGACGAAACCTACGTCCTTGGGAAAAAGGAATAGCAGTTGCCGGTATTTCCATTAATCAGTCCACCACCTGGCTTATTCAAACATTGCACGCAAACACAGATAAGAGCTTGCACAACCCATAAAAGCCATGCCATTTCTCTATCGATCCGGCAGACGAATTCCTGAACGGTGGTCGTCTATAAAGCTGTCCCAGTTGCACAAGAGAAAATAGACCAAGCAACCATGCCAGAAGCCTGTGTGTCAAAGACACATAAAAACACTCATCTCCCTGAATACTCTGGGTAAAATAGAAGAGGACACGTCGCCTTGAATTCACCAATGGTCAGTCCTTGCCTTGGGGCATTGCAAGATAGGAATGCAGATGGTTTAATGTTTCTCATTGTGAAACGACTATGGTAGCCAACTCTTTGTGTTTCCCTGACCGTCCCTTATAGGGCACAGAATATTATGGTCAAATCCCCAACGGACACTTCTGTCGATGTTGCTCACTAGGATCATCTGACCAGGTCCCCCGCTTAGCGTAATCACGCAATGCAGGCCGAGAAAAGCCTGTTGTAATCGGAGACCGCCTTTAACTGGTCACTCACTAACGGGCCGACAGGTGTGCTGGCCTTTGCCTTCCATTCCCCATTTGTCTCCCCGCACTATAGGAACAAGCAAAGATTATTTAAGGCAGTGGCGCTCGCCCATGCCAAGATGGCCGTCCATTGGAAATATGTGTCATCACTCATTGTCTTGAGTTACCGTAACCCAAACCTGCAAGCCACAGCAACAGCAGCAAAGGGTCAGGGGGTGCCTGCATTGTTTCCAGCCGACTCAGTGTCCCAAATATATATATGACCCCAAAATCCTACTAATCATGCTACAATTCAGCTACAGTGTCCTTAGGTGAATTCCTGTGTTTGAATTAAAACCTTTAGAATAGTATGTAGGGTACCAGTTGAATGACATTGAAATTATTTTACGAAATTTATTTATTGTCGGTATCAAAGTATTACCATTATGTAGTACATAAAATTAGAAAATTACTGTTATGTAATACTTGTAATAAGAAACAGAAATGCATGCTGGGAGTATGTGTGGCATAGATAAACAACCAGACAAACAAGTAGATAGATAGATAGATAGATAATCCAGACTGCACATATATTTGTACATCCATCCATCTTCCATACTACTTATCCAGGGTCGCGATTTTAGCACATAAACCCAATTTACTGCATTTTCACTGGATTGTGGAGGTAATGCTGAGCTGGAGTCAGGCGATTTTCCAGTGACTGCCATAAGTTGGAATGTGGCCCAGCCTCATGGACGTCATTGTCCTGGAATCAGCGGCAGTGGCACATGCAGAAACGGTCATCGTTCCCCCACCGCGAGACGCGGAAATGTCTTGCTTGGGGCGGCCACCTACAGTTTAGTTTCGCTGACCCCCCTCCCTGGGAGAGGTAACTGGAGCAGAGTCCGCATAGTAGCTGGCGATCTACCTCCACCTTGGATTTACGTAAAACAGATCGGTGCTCGGTGGTGATTAATTATTTACTCAGTTGAAATTGTTTGTTCAAGTCAGGAGTAGCTATTTGCAAATGAAGGTGATTTAACAACAATTCGATGACGAACGAGCGGATGGCAAAATAACAAAATCCAAAAAAAAATGCGCGCATGTTTCCCATGGCTTTAATAGGACATGCTAATAGAGCAACTTATTGGCAGCGTAAACAGGGTGTCACACCTCCCAGGGTGGGAGGGGCCACGGGTTAAACGCAAGAATGCAACTTAGAATTATAGGGGTTCATGTCACATGGTATAAGGGCGAAAATGCAGATGACCTTGGCGTCCTCCCCAGTCTGGCTCCACACATTGTCAGGCGTTGAAGAATAAAGCGAAAAATAAAGAACTCCAACCAGTGTACTGGAGAATGGGGGGCAGGGGAGGGGGGGAGAAATTACACTATGGATTAACTGTCATTCACACATAAAATATACATCCCTAGGCACTCTCCTGAATTATTAATTTAAATTTGTTCAAAAAAAAGGAGAGGAGAGAGAAAAAGAAAAAATATATTGACGGCAGCGTGGCTTTAATGACCTCATTATGTGTGAGCGCTCACCGTGGATGGGGTCCTGAAGCTTACAGGGAGAGGGCATGTTTGACCCCCGAATGATTTTCTGTCACTTTATCATAAACAAGACCCCCGACATGCCCTCCGCACTCAAACCCATGAAGAGACGGAAGAAAAAAATCCTGCTGAATGCAAACCAGAATCGCTCTCAGGCAATTTGGGGGGGCTGGGGGGGGGGTGGTGGTGATTGTCATTTGCTCTCCCCGATTCCTCTATCTTAAAAATAAACCTGGTCTCACCTTTACAGCATCACCGCCTACCTGAAACACAAACCTTCATTGAACTTCAGTTGTTGTCTGCAACACGCAGACAGATATGTTTGAACATGCATTATTAATAAAATGTGTCTTCTTTTACGGACAAATTCTCGTTTGCCTTTATGAGAATACTTAGTGTAATGTTAATTAAGGTATGCATGCTCACAGAGGTCCTCTGTGCTTAGATATTGCATCGTACGTGTGTCGTCCAGGAAAAACAGCCGCTCCAACTTTGTGAGACGCTGTTGGCTGCTCGTTCTTGCTGAGAAGCACCTCTCACGGCCTTGTAGGGCTTTGGAGAAGGTTAATGAAATGTTTCACTGACGCTTGGCAGCTTTACAAGGGGAGGGGGCCAAACTTGCCGAGTTTGACGCACTGAGGCATATTTGTATCTGTTCAGGACATGGATTTCTGGACCATAGCCACGGATTCTGTGGTAAAATGTTGGCCACCTTTTAATTTCTTTTTTCACCATCTTTTTTGCCAGATCTCCTTGATATGATTTGTTTTCAGACCATAGATTCATGCATTCCTCACCTCACTCTCATGCATCGTTAATTTACAACTGCCGTTAAATGCTGGTGATGACAGTCCTGCAAGACCTAACTAAGGAAAAAGAACTTCAACACAAACTGGAATTCCAGACTGCCTGAGTGCGTTTTCCATGTTGGGCAGAAAAGCCCAGTATATGTTAAACTCATTGAAAGAATGAAGTGAGAATGAATGTGTGCGCATATGCATTATTTTTCATATACAGGGTGTCCATAAAGTCTCAAAATTTCAAAAATGTATTATAAAGGCAATGATGATGAGATATCTTCATCAGATTTGTTCTATGTACTCAGTGGTTATCAAAGTTTTTAAATCACATTACAAAGGTAGGGGACGTCACTAAAGCAGAGGATCACTGATGCCATTGCCACCACTGATGAGGGTTAGCTACAGCGAACATGGCAAGAAATCGAGTACCGTCTTGATGAGGCAAAAAAACTCAAAAAATATATACACCTCATTTTGTAATAATTTCCACATATCTATCTTTTCATTTGCCTTTGTAATAAATATTTGAAACTGTAAAGAGACTTTATGGACACCCTGTATATAATATATCACACGTACGCCGATTCTCAGTTAACAAGTGGCTACAATGCAAGGAATTCGGTGTAATAAGCAAAGATATATCAATGATAAATGTTTGCAGATCCATGAAAACAGCAAGCAGGAAAAGACGCGGGTGCATGTTACGTTGAGGCGATTTGTAGTTGTTCCAGATAATAAAATTCTCAGTCCACGACTCCTGGTCCTTAATAACAGCGGCATGCATCCACCAGCAAAGAATAAATACATGTAAATGTATTTCCCCCCCCCCCCCCAAGAAGTAGAGTGCCTCTCAGCTAGCATCTGTAACGAGAAGGCTTTGTGTAAGTTTCCCTTGTTAATTTTATCAGATCGAGCCCCCACCCCACCCCCCCTTTTGAGCTGTTGAATGAGTGGACTTGTCCTCAGGCATCCAGGCTTATTCCTGCTACCTGCTTAGCACAACAACCAGAGCTTAAATTTGACTTAATGTATCCCCACTTGAATTCGCACGTCTGCCGTCCTCCACCACAGCGGCCGGGAATTTCTACCCGCCGGTTACTCATCAGCCAGGTAAGCGAATCGGACTTTAATGCTCCATCAGTAGAATTACATGCCACAGAGAAACACTGCGAGACCCCCAGTGCCCCCCCCCCCCCCGTGAAGCTCCATGCCAGCCTAAGTCTCATTAGCAAACAGGCATCCGTGTTGTCAGCCATTGTCTGGGGCTGGATTAGCTGCTTAGTCTCACAAAGCCTCTTATAGATGCATTATTCTAAATTTGAGAGACAGGAATACAAAATGCCCCAACTTTGCCAAACGACTGAAATCCGCTATGGCCGTGGCACCGACCCACAATGGCTCTCAAGGAACTTCACACGCAATTAAGCATATTAACATATGTAATCTGTACTTTATCTAAAGAGGACATTAAACTATAATAAGCACCTGATTGTGATCTCCTTTTTGTTTAATGCATGAAAATGAGGATTCAGCGGGATACTACTAGGGGGATAGTACCGGCTGCGAGGTAGACAGCTCGAGGGAAGACGGCACTAATTCATAAATCATTTCTAACGTAAATCTCGGACATGAAACGGGAAGTCCTATGCACGTTCTTCAGCTCCCAGACAAATGAAGGTGGTCAGTGAAGTGTTAAGAAAAAATAAAAGGCCACGTGGATTTTGTGAAGCTCCTTATTGCGGCTCATTAATCACATAAACAGTCCTTAAAATGGCAACCTGGTCGATGTAAGCGAAGAAGCGCTGAGTAAACTTCAGAGACTGATAAGCCTGGGTTGTAAAACACGGCGTGTTTGTATTGGGACAGCTCTGTTTTTTTGTTTTCCACGGTCGGGCATTTTACTCACCTGGTGATTCACCCAGGACGACATTCCACTGGGTTTCATTACCCCCCGCCCCCCCATACCCTGGGTCAGTGCTGGTATTGTTGGGGGCAGTGATCTCATGGACGTTGGCCCCTAAACATTCTGCTTGTCAACAGGAGGTGCTAGGATTGCATCATTCCCCAGCCTTCGAGACCTTGGCTCCTCTGGTTTTATGGGTGCAGTAAAGTGGGACAATGAGACAATAGGCCAATCAAAAATTCAGATGAGCCCTTTCCAGCCAATTGCACCTGATGGTCACGAGAAAAAAAATAATAAAAAGAAAATTCCAGAGCGCAGGTGATTACGGCGTATCATAAAGTTCTCCACTAACTTTAGTAGCTTTCTGGGTGCTCCTACCCACCTCTGTTCACAAACACATGCCTTCTTCTTTAAATACCTCCGGTGATCTCTAACAGCTTGTGTTTGCTTGCCAAACCTACAGCTGGACACGTATCGTTTCATTCAGTCTGTCGTTTAACATCCTCGCTCCTCTAATGGTTGGGCTTTGCGTAGACCGGCTTTTTTTTTATGTCTGGTGACATGTTGACATGCTGTGGAATCCAAATTCCAGCCTTTAAATAATGACAGCGCTATAAAATCCTGGATGTGTCTTTGCATTTAGTCCCAACGTATTATGAATAATATCAGTAGAGCTGAAGAACCATGTTTTCAAATTGATGTAATGAATAGATCGGGCCATTTACTGATTTATTTATCTGCTCATTCATACATTTATTGATTTATTGCATGTTTTATTAATCTGCTGCAAATGTCTATCCCCAGCTAAGCAGGTAAAACCTCACGGCACCTGCAGCACCCCTTGGGCTCACCGTGCATTTATTTATTGATGCGTTTACAAACCGTGCTAGGCGTGAATGCGACGCGGACGTCTAAATTATAAAACGATGCTTCCAAAGGAAACGTGGGGGGGGGCGGAAGAGAGGGTGGAGGAGGAGACAAGTGGGCCTTCCCTTTTCTCATTGCAGAAGGGAGGGGGGGCGCGATTTAGAAGTATTTGTTGAGTCTAATTAAAGCGGAAGAAGCCGTATAGGTATCGATTCTGCACGTGACTTGCAGACTTGCACGCCGCGATTGTTGCTCAAATGAACAATATACCCCAAAAGACCTGAGGGTTTGCGGTGGAGTGTCGAGGAAGAAATGCAAACCACCGACCCCCCCCCCCGCCGCCCCCAATCCCCAGCCCCCCCATCACTATCTACCCACACCCCCCTGAGTATTGACTGGGAGGCTGTTTCATGTTAAAGTTGATAATTAGTCCCCAAGTGAATAGTGCAGAGAAGGAGGGAAAGAGACCGTTACTTAACGTACTACAACCTGTCCGTCTCTGGGTAGCCGCCGCAATAGGGCTGTAATCGTGTCATTCTCTTGGCTTTCTTCCTGCCTTGTCCCGCTAACATGGTCGGACCCAGGATGTAGATGTGATCTTGTTTTTTCCATAACCTCTGCACAACATCTGTAGTATAATCCGCCCCCCAAAATGAGCCACTAAACCTTTTTTATTCTATGTTCAATCTCATCTGCCCTCTACCCATATTATTAAATAGCAGCTACTGCACAAGAATCAGCGGTCAGAACTGCGGGGTTGTATCTCACCGCGTCAGCATTGTAGTCACGGATGTATGGAGAAGCACGGGAGAGTCTCCTGCTTCTGTATGCGCTGCTGGTGAGCTGGATTGTTCTGGGATGTGGTGAGAGCTGGGATATTGGTCCAGTTCATTAGCACGTTCCGGGTCTCTTGGAATTGTTTTTGGGGTCATAGGTGGGTGTAACAGAACAGCGTGAAAGATCCTGCAATCTTCCATGTGTCCGTTCACATGCTTTCTCACCCAGCCTTAGTCTGCCTCTTCACCCGCTCCTGGAAGTTTTCTTAATGCCATTACAGTGATAATTATTATACAGTGTTAATGACAGATTACTGTACAGGATGCTCATTTTCTTAGCTGGGGCATATAATGTGACTTTTTCAAAAAAAAAAATTAATGGAATTCTGTTTGGCTTTCCACTTAATACCAGGAGTCAACACCCTGGCAAAATATCATTCTATATGTGGAAATTAAGGAAGAGGAGTGTAGCCTGGTTTTCTTTACACTTGTAACGGGCACAAAGGAGGTACATTCAGCTCAGGAAGCCAAACTGATTAATCACCTTCAATGGGTTCATTTCACATTCATCAGCCACTAACGGCTAACGGGCATCTCTGCCTTGCCCCCCCTCCCCCAACAGACGTGAAGAACCTGGAGAACGTCCACCTGGTGGAGAGTGTGCAGGAGCAGGTCAACGCGGCGCTGCTGGACTATACCGCGTGTAGCTACCCACAGCACACGGACAAGTTCAGCCAGCTACTTCTACGGCTCCCGGAGGTGAGGGCCATCAGCGTTCAGGCTGAAGAGTACCTCTACTACAAGCATCTGAACGGAGCCGTACCCTGCAACAACTTGCTCATCGAAATGCTGCACGCCAAGCGTGCCTGAAAAAAACCCCATTCCCCACCTCATCCCCCCTCCCCCCCCACCAATCCCATGAGAGCCCTGGGAGCATGCTCAGAACTTCTCACCACAGAAGGTTACCGGTTTTCCATCTGGTGGAATCACCACAGGTATTCTTCTCTGGATCTCCTGCTAACCTGGAAGTTGGCCCGATTACATGAATGGTTCAAATCAAGATGCCTGAACAACTTTGAGAACATCATGACCCCACTAACACAGAAGAGCCTTTTTGGCCATTGTAATATGAACTCAGTAAGTGAGGAACAAGTAAACCAAGTGAACTGTGCACTTAGCAAACCTTGCGGCGGCTGTACATTGCTCTCTGTGGTCTTTGGCATGAGAGAGGCCAGCTTTGTATTTATTTGACCACAAGTGTAAACATTGGTACTGTATATGGTCGAAGTTCTGAAGGTTGTCCGCATTGCAGAAGGTTGTGTCATGTACTGTTGTCCATTTTAAAGGCATCATTGCTCGCAGGATGCAGGAGACCAAGGTCACCGTGGCTCAGGTGGTATAATGACATTGATTTCACTTAAAAAAGACTCACTTGTTGAAATCCATTGCCAAAAAAAGCAAAGACATTGTTTCTCAAGGGCAGCAACTACTTTCTCTTCACCTTGTGAGCTTTTGCTCTGAAGAAAGAGTGAGCTTCCCTGAGCTGTTTACTGTAGTAGTGACGATGGACCAAAACTACATTGGAGTTTCAGTATTAAAAAAATTATGAAATTCTTTTTAGTTGTATATACATTATAAAGAGTAAAATAAAGTACACCCTCGGTAAATAAGTCGAATTAGTTCTTTTTTCCAAGTCCTTTGACTGAAGAAAAACAGGAGCAGAAAAAGGTAAGATGTCAGAGGATACAGGAATCCTGCCTGTCAACACTAGACCAAAGCCTGGAGCAGAAATTCGCTAGTTAAAAAAACAACACTAATATCAGTATTAGCAGTTTTCCACAACACAGTTCTTCAAATCTTGCCTTAGTTTACTTTTACGCTAGCTAGCCACAGGTGTGGAATCAACTATATTCATAACTATATGAAGTAATGTTTCAAATCACAAAAATAATGTTCCTTGGTATGTCTGTACTGTAGTTGTACTGGAAAAGAAAAGGCGAAGTAACTATCTTGGCTTATATTTTAATGTTTGTCAAACTTGCGACAAATTCATAAACTACATAAATTACCGCAGCTTATGCAAGCTTTCATCCCCTTAACTATATCAATTTCACAAGTACAAAAACATTTTGTTGTGTTCCTGGTGTTTCAATTGAGCATCTGTGGTGGGTCCTGCATTTTTTTTCGTAACGTCATGTTAGCTAGACCTGAACTCTGATATGACGTTCCCCAGTGTAGCCATTGATGTAACTGGAGAGCACTGTTATGATGTGAATTGCAAAGCAGTGGTTTCACACAAATCTCTATGTTCAGCTTCTTTGTGCATTTATTCTTTTGACTTAGTCCTCTGCTTAGTCCTGTCGTGAGACACTAAAATCAAAACTAGCCATTTTGATTCACGCTAATTCATTCATCACTGACCATAGAATCTTTACAACATATTGTACCTTGGGTTTTATTTTAGGTATCTGAATTTCTGTATTTATGTTTGTAATGTTATTTCTGGTGTCTGCTGTATATCACTGGTTCAGCTCAACAATGGAGATAATTTATTGCTTGTTGGTTTCAGCCTTGTGTATGTTATTGTACGGAGTGTTAAAGCCAAATATATTTGTTACTGTTGCTAGCATGTTTAAAAACTATTGTTAAAATGCAGTTCAGGGAGAAAAAATATCTTTAAAATGATCACAGTAAAATTCGTTAAACATATATGGAACTTGCGGCTGTAAATTTAAAAGGAAATGTATTTAAGTTTAGTGGTGTGACGGATTGTTGCATCGTTTTTGTACATTAACTTTCAGATGACTTAATTTTTACATTTACGATGTACCATGTCTGTCGTATGTTTTCAATACCAAAGACTTTGCATCTGCCATATTTATTGCATTTATCTGTTTCTCCTGTTTAAATGAAGGTCACCTATTTAACCATTAATGAGGAGGTCAACACTTTGCTGTCACAAGTTCTTTACATAAGTTGGTAAAGCCTCACTCGGTAATGAGCGATACAGAAAGACGACTGAATAATTCTGGCCTGCTAGCTTAAGTGCCGTGTCTATTTGAATAGCTCAATTATATCTGCACGTGTTTTTACACATTGTTAGAATTCCCTCCAGCTCACGTTAATAAAATGATTATAGCTTATTATGAAATATCTCGACAATACAGTATCTCAAATTCATCTGAGTTGCTTTACCTCATCAAATCATTTTAATATGACGTTATTTGAATTATATCAGGTATGATTAATGAATCTCTTTCATCTATTTAGAGTGAAAAAACAGCCACCTCAGTCCAGGGTCTCACCACTCGCAAGCACTATCTGCCGTGTCCAGCTGGATTCAGTGCAGAATAATTCTGATCCTAAACTGAGAATGTGTTGGTTTTTTTGCTTAATCCTAGGATTTGGGTTAATAATTCTCCCTTTTTTTTTGTGGTGAGATGAGACAATCTGTAGGTTTCCCACGTCGTTTGCTAACTCTCTGCACTAACACTCGACACCCAGTAGCTCTCAGCTGCTTTGTCTCTTGACACTGCAGTTGGAATGATGCTGTATTTCCAGTAAATATGTTTCTTTTCAACTTAACAGATGACAAATATCAATATTTGTTATTTTCATATTCATGGACAGATACACAGAAACAGCCTGATTACAGATTATTAATATGATTTGTGCATATTCCTTATATTCCGGTCTTTAGTTTTACATTCAAATGTAACAGTTCTAATTTCTTAAAAAAAAAAATTGATGCGTTGATTGAGCGGTTTTTTACCATTCTCTTCTAAGGGTGATACGCTTCTAGGCTCCGGTCCTTCACCGTGAACTTGACATCCTCTCATTGTGTATCAGGCTGCCCCTGCTTCATTGGCAGGCTTAAAAATGCCATTGTTACTTTTTATGCGCATAAACAGCAATGGGATCACTGGGGACTCGGTAAATGACAGTCAATACAAATTTAGCGTCCCTCTCTAATGCCACATTATTGGCTGACTGAGGTTATTGCCTGCAAAGAAAATATTTAAAAATAATTAAGTGAGAAAAATGAGCTTGTGTGTGGGTTGTCTTTGTTGGTATTGAATGTTTTTGTCGCACATTTTCCACACCTTGGGCGGGACTGGCCAAGCCTGGTCCTGCTGTCGCAGGCCTGCGGGTTTCAGAGAAAGGATTTCTATTCAAATTTGCTAACTGATACCTGATGTTCAATTAAGTGATTAGGAGCCACAAACATGACCTTTAAGGGCCACTTTTCACAATTCTTAAAGCATTGCTCTTCTGGCACCTGCTGGAAAAATGGAGGATCTGGGGATAAAAAGAAATCTGCAGGTCTGAACATCTGACAAGCTTTCACACCGGATCTCCGGCCTCCAACGGCTTAATTCTTCATAAACAGCCAGACCGTCGGCTCTATGAGCATTTCCAAGTCACGCTGATGGTATAATGAAACACAGAAAACCACTTGTAACCAGATTATAAAAAGCTATGTTGTCGTGTCTGAGGTGAGAACACATTATGATGCCACGATACCATAATCATTTGAGCTTTAAAACTTAGGAGCATTCAAATTCACATTGTAGCAAAGCCCCACAACCCCACAACATATACTGAGGGTTGCTTTAAGAAAAATGTAGGAGTCCTACAGTATATCGGCATAACATGCAGTTCGTAAAGTCTCTACCTATAACTTCATAGATCAATAAAAATATGTATTTCTCTGGCTATTAAGGACAACCACTGTGTTCCGGCATCTTAGTGCTTAGTTTATTTTTCTCAGATTACTCACTCTTTTTATTTGCATAAATTGTACCAAAACAATGAGGGAATTCTCGCATGTACATTTCAGAATGACTTAATATAGCTGCAACAATAGAGTGGGCGTGGCCAGTAGAGTCAGGTGACCACACTTGTTTGCATTGATTCACTTCACCTAACCCTTGCTCAGGCCTGAAGGTATAAAGTGACATGATCTGTTAGTTATGGGCTCGAGGATACCCCCCCCACCACCACCACCAGGATGACCACTCGATATTTTATATGTTCCTCCTCACAAATTTTAATTTCAACTGAGAAACAAAGTAAATGTAAAGCACATTGGGTATATAACAAATAAAATTACTCTTTATCCATAGAAATATTAATATTAATCCAATGAATACTTTAATAAAAAATGGCTCTCCTTTGGTTCTTTAAAGTACTTTGGGTGTCTTGAAAAGCACAATATATAAAAGCAACATTCATTCAAAGAAAAAACAACAGAGGCATACTCTCAAATCATTGAAATTTTTGTTTTTTGCTGTTAAAGACAATAATTGGCTCCCATTAGTCTGAGAAACATTCATTTCATGCCCTTTTAATATGGCTGTTAGAAGTAGATAGTCACAGGTTCGATGTTGGTCAAAGACACTCTCTCTAGGAGAAAACACAGAGTTGAAAAAGCCGATGCTTCACCTGAACAAACACGTGTACACACGACGAACAAACGTGAGACTGGCCAACAGCAGACGACTTTTCATTTTTGCCCCTTTTCAAAACAGAAAACAAAAAGGATTCTTCAAAGAACTTGGACATCGTGACTCAAATCACACTCTTGTCAGGCATCCAGCTCTTCCTACAGTCGTCATTCATGACAAAACAAAAAAATCTTGACATGTCTAAATCAAAGAAAATGCCAGTCAAAAATGGATCTAAGAAAATAGACAAAACGTAGGCATGGGCATCTGTTTCTGTTTTATAGGGCCTGGGGTTCCGACCAGGAAAACCACACAGTTTACTAAAATGGTGTGCTTGGAGAATTCCCTGCAAGTCGTCTGGGTGGTATCACTAATGAAAGGGGTATATACGTTCATCTCAACTGGTTATACTGGCACAGAACAGCCAACGTTCTGCAAATGTCAACCAAAAAATACATTTCTTTTGGATTAAAATGTAAAAGTCAACCATCTAAGCCCAATGTCTTCAATTGACTGAAACTTGCACTGTATGATAGATGCAAAGTTTCAGTATGTTTGTTTTGCCAGATATAATTCTTGCCAGATGTAAAGTATTATAACTTTTTAATCCATGTTAGTCAAAAAAGGAACCATTGACACATTTGTTTGCAAAGTACTTTAAGTGGGAAAGTGTACCCTCCGTTCTTATTGCCAGTTACACATGAGATGGTTGGTAGACCTTTATTCCATGCATGATAGTGTCCATAATTTAGTAACCGCTGTTCATGACAGTTCCTTCCTAAACACATTTTGTTTTGCTTGTACCTCCTTGTTGGACACTATTTCTTAATCCATGTTTATTGCTGTCCTCACTTTTATAATGGCAGGCATGCACAATTTTTTAATTACATGTTGTATGGCAGGTATGAAAAACAATCAGCAACCAAGCCACAAACATCACATTTAATTGCCTTTCACGTTCCTAAGAATATTGATTTACATAAAAAAGTGGAAATACTGAAATACAAAAATCAAATTCAAATGGTTTATTTTGATTGAAGGACGTGGCCATTTCTTAATGTCTGCTTTTGTTGTAAGACTGTATTTGTTTTTTTTTCTTTTTTTCATTTTTCTGCTATTTTAGAAACTTTTAAGAGACCCACAGTCAGAGCATTCACTTAATTAAATAAACAATGGGTCAGTTTTGCCCACAGATTTTTCTATTTGAAAATAACAATTGTGAGTAAGCATTCAGTCCCTTCATGCTATGCTGGCACTTGAGTCATAAAGGGTTGACAGAGAAAAGATTCAAGGCTACAGCCAATTGAAAACCCTTGAAGCAGCACTTCAGAAATCCATTTAGGGCCGGACAGAAGGCGTCTTATTCAAACATCCCATTCCGTTACAAAATGGTCTCACTTGATCCTTAAAAACAAAATCATGCATGTGTCTGTGTCCTTTGAAAGAGAGATGAACCTTCTATTTAACTGGGGGTGCAAAAGACCTTCCTAATCTGGACAAGTTCAAAATGGTATATGAACAATTTGTGTCTTAGATATTAAAATAATAGGAGTGAACTCATTTAATAACATATGCCGGCAGAATAGATTCATGTGTGTAAATACTGATCCTATTTAAAAAACTTTGCAGTTCTGAAAAACACATAATACATAAATATACTGTATATAACACTTTTTTGTAAATATCCTCATTACAGCAATTTTCTTTTTTTTTTGGTGAATGCACACATATACACATTTATTGAAGTGTGACATCAACAAGTGTGAATCAAACAGTCAAATGTTTCTTGTATCCTTATAAATAAAGCAATAAAAACAGCTAAATAAGTTGAAGCCTATACATGGTTTTATTTTATGAAAAGCACACAATTACCTTATTATGATAATTATAGTAAAATAATTTTGGGTATTACATAAATAGAGCAGTTTTTGGTGTGCATTTTTCTCAGGGAAAAGGTAGTAAGACTCTACCCAATATTACAATGTTATGATGAGATTGAGTCTCAGTAGTAATGGACATAAACAGCTGTTTATCGTTCCTTCCACATTTTATAAGCAAATATCCAGGGTTTAAATATCATTGGAGCCCTGCGGAGCCCAGCACAGCCTCTTCTTGTCCAAATCACACCTTGTCAGAGCCCAACTCCTTCTCCTTATGTCCAAATCGCACCATCTCAGAGCCCAGCTCCTCCTCCTTATGTCCAAATCGCACCATGTCAGAGCCCAGCTCCTCCTCCTTACTGTATGTCCAAATCGCACCATGTCAGAGCCCAGCTCCTCCTCCTTATGTCAAAATTGCACCATGTCAGAGCCCAGCTCCTCCTCCTCTTGTCCAAATCGCACCTTGCCAGAGCAGAGCTCCTCCTCTTTATGTCCAAATCGCACCTTGCCAGAGCTCAGCTGTACCTCCTTATGTCCAAATCATACCTTGTCAGAGCCCAGCTCCTCCTCCTTATGTCCAAATCGCACCATGTTAGAGCCCAGCTCCTCCTCCTTATGTCCAAATCGCACCATGTCAGAGCCCAGCTCCACCTCCTTACATCCAAATCGCACCATGTCAGAGCCCAGCTCCTCCTCCTTATGTCAAAATCGCACCATATCAGAGCCCAGCTCCTCCTCCTTATGTCCAAATCGCACCATGTCAGAGCCCAGCTCCTCCTCCTTATGTCAAAATCGCACCATATCAGAGCCCAGCTCCTCCTCCTTATGTCCAAATCACACCTTGCCAGAGCCCAGCTCCTCCTCCTTATGTCCAAATCGCACCATGTCAGAGCCCAGCTCCTCCTCCTTATGTCCAAATCGCACCATGTCAGAGCCCAGCTCCTCCTCCTTATGTCAAAATCGCACCATATCAGAGCCCAGCTCCTCCTCCTTATGTCCAAATCGCACCATGTCAGAGCCCAGCTCCTCCTCCTTATGTCAAAATCGCACCATATCAGAGCCCAGCTCCTGCTCCTTATGTCCAAATCGCACCTTGCCAGAGCCCAGCTCCTCCTCCTTATGTCCAAATCGCACCATGTCAGAGCCCAGCTCCTCCTCCTTATGTCCAAATCACACCTTGCCAGAGCCCAGCACCTCCTCCTTATGTCCAAATCGCACCATGTCAGAGCCCAGCTCCTCCTCCATATGTCCAAATCGCACCATGTCAGAGCCCAGCTCCTGCTCCTTACTGTATGTCCAAATCGCACCATGTCAGAGCCCAGCTCCACCTCCTTCAACACTAACCTTTTTTAATGTCTCAAAATTAAGAAAAACATTCAAAGTAAATGTTTTCATAAAAGGCCAGTTTTGCCCTATAAATTATATCTTTTCATCTTTTATGTAATTTTTATTAGTCCCTCAGATGTTTCAATTGGATGAGATATTCCTAAATGACACCTTGATTTCTGTCCAATGTTTTTGTAATTTGACATTTGACTCATTTTGCTTGACCTTCCCCCCCCAGCCCCCCGCTGCATAGTGTACCTCACAGGGCTTCCCTTCCTCTGTGATTTAGATTGAACCCCCGAGAAACACACCAAACCACAGAGGGATACATAAAGTCCTTGTAGGCAAATAATACTTGAGAAAAAAACCCTGCATCACCTATAAGAAGAATGATAACTGTACCCTCCAGAGCCCTGACCCGCGAGGACGGCAGCCGCATCTCACCCTCCTCATGCTAACCTTGGACCTCTGTTTGGGGCCTAGCTGGGGCTCAGCCTGGGTTAATATGGAGCCAGTAGGAAAACAAACAAGAGATACTGTCGGCCTTTGATGAAAGAAGGCTGACCTCCGAAACGGCAGGTCAAATAGGAATATGTGCATATTTTCAGATTTAACAATAATCCCAAATACACACCACAAAACGTTTAGGAATGATGGTCTTCCCAAAAAAATATTTAAAATTAATTCTATCTGTGTATATAATACTCAAATAAATACTCTAAGAAAAACAGCAGATAACATAGTATTTTGATCAGATTGGTTGTTAAACCAAATAAAGAGCCTAGTTTAGTATGTTTTATAGTGATTATATCTCCATGTATGTGTATATAATATATAACAATATGAATTGTGCATATTTTGAATTATTGGAAATCCATCCATGCTCTCTCCACTTACCCTGGTCAGGGTTGTGAGTCTTTTGCTTTTTTGTGTTCTTTCTTAAAGAACACTTTGACAGCTTGCACATAAACAGACTCTCCCCACGCTGGATGGGTTTCTTACTTCCAGCCCCCCCCGGTTCCCCCTGCCCAGGTACTCAGGCGTCCCCACAGTCAGCCCCAGCCGTTTCAGATGGCCTCTTCCCTTAAACGAAAGTGACACATGCACACAGAGGGCCACGGGTCATGTGGGTAAATCTCGATCAAAGGGAATGAAGAATCAGTGCAGGGAATCCCCATTCGCATCTACTAGGTCACTGGGTATGGGGGGGAGGGGTAAGCCGCCCTACATCTGGTCCAGAAAGCCAGCCTGCTGGGCTGCGGTTGACCTTTGGCTGCCCTTTAATCTGTTCTGCCAGCCTGAATCAGCACTGTGAAGCAGGCGACATACAGCAAACCAGATTGAGAGATCCCAAAATCACGCGTCTTTAAGTGCCTTTGATGGTAACTTAGAGTTATTCCCGTGAATCATTTCGAAACATGCAAAGCCACTTTTGAACGTGTCTACAACTGAAAAGGGGATCTGGCAATTATTTAATCTCTTGAAATGATATCTTAATTAATGGCAAATGACAAACAGTCTTAACAAGTTAAAGATACATTCAAGTATTTAAATATTTGTTCATGCTTTCAATATCTTTAAATTAGATATCTCTGTATGGATTGTGAAAGTGAAAGAGGGAAATGTGAGTTTTGTGCTCTAATTGAGAGTCACCAGAAATTATACAACATTATAGGAAGCCACACTGTTTCTCTGAATGTGTGTATGCTTGTGTGAACTGGGTTCATTTTAGTTCTAGGGAATCGTTGGACCAAATGCAAAACTGAGAAGGTAAGATATTATACCTGTGGGCTCCCAGGAGGCATGTGAGTGACACGGTAATGTCTTGCATTTCCACAACATCAGCCCAGTCTTCACATTAGATTTCAGTTAGTGAAGCCCAACTGGCCTGGATATGACTGACTGATTTGTTAACCGCTAAATATGGTCAAATGGGGAGCTTATAAAGAAGCACTGGAGAAATGATATTTGGATATTTTTGGAACTGGAAAAAAGGCACCTGGAAGTTTCTGTTTGAAATTAGTGTCTTTTGCTCATTGTCCTTAAAAGGCCAATAACAAAGCTTTGTTTACGTTCATGTTTATGTGGCAGTGTTCATCTCGGCAACCTGCCATAAATCTGAAGGACCACAAGGCTCATAAAAACGGGGGATGTCGTGCTTGGTGTTACATAAGCAAATGACAGCCATTCTCCTGAGCTTCTCTGAGAAACACTCTTCATTCCTGGTTATCAAAACTGCAGTATTCGCGGTCTTACTTTTGTAGAAAGCAATTCCCAGGAACGTCGCAGTGGTTATGAATGCAGCGAACACAACAATTATCAGACCTTATTGAAGTTTTTTGCATTTGTTTTATCGGGTGAGGCTAAGGTGTGTGAGTTGAAGGAGGGAACAATGGCTTCACAAAAGATCTGCAGATAGGTGGGAATATTTGCACAATGTTCACAAGGCTGAGAAGGATCACCAGCTGCCCGAAAATGTCGGCGCATCCTTCATTCCTAAAGCACGAGTCCTAACGATGATATACAGGCACCGTTGGCTTCTCAGCCTCAACATCATTGTCCGTCAGGATCGCAAGCTCTTAAATTAAACATCATCGGCCGACACGCAGGAAAGGAAATTCCAGCCCGGTTCTCACCCTCAGAGAACCAGAACGTACCTCAGAGCCATTTGACTCCATGATGAGTTTCGCCTCTCAGTTTAACGAACAGAGCAGGACGTCGAAGATACAGGCGCTCCACACGTTTTTATAAACAATGTTTTTTTTTCTTTCCCCGTGAGAGGTTATTCATGCATTGTATTGTGCTGTATAACAAATACACGGCAACTGAGCTGCAATTATTCCCAAACAGTGGTCAGTAATAGAGTCTCCGTTATCTCTGTTTCTGACCTGCATTCTGTGGTAAACAGGAAGAAGTTGACTAGGAAGGAAGGAAATCATATTTTTACTGCTGTTTTTTAAGCGGTGTAACATTGTACTAAAGACAAGTAAGGAAACGGGAGTTTTATCATTCAGGTGACAATTTCACATTTTAGATTCAGTAAGAACATGAAGAAGCTGCAGACAGCAGCCATTTTTAACGTTACATCCCTGCCACGTTATTCTCTAAGCTACTTTTTAAAATAGAAAACAACATCAATACACATGACAATGTTTAAATTAACTAACTAAGGTTAATATGTAACTTTAGTGGATAAATTATGATTATATATATACATTTTTCGTGATATTTTAGACAATTTCTAAGCATTTTTTCCACAGCTGTTAAAACGCATATTATTAAAGGTCTGAGTTTTTAGGTATTGCACCGTTACTTCCTGACATTTACTGAAGTTTTATTTGATATCATTTACATCCACGTCCATCCGTCCGTCCGCCCGTCCATCTTTTAATTGCTTATACTGTTTAGGGTTGTGTGCAGCCTGGGCAGTGCAGAGCTGGGTTATACCCTGAACAGGATGTCAGTCCAACATGCTGTAAAAATGTTTGTGTGCATATTAATATCAATACACAATTAAGTTTTCACATCTATGCTTATGTGTATGTGACTTTTAAGCTGATGCCTGTGTGGACTGTTTAATTAGCAAAGCAATTAAAGTTTGAACATCCAGAAAATTAAATATGTTTTTAAATATGTTTTTTTTTCTGCTGATTGAGTAGAGTACATCCCTAAAAAATGAGCCCTGTTCCCCCCCCATACCTCATAAGGAAATGACCCCCGCTCCCAAGCCCCAGCCAGGTCAGGGAGAGGCCCGCAGGAAGTGATTTCACAAGCAGAAAGATGTAGGGCTGTGAACCTTCAGCGGCCTTCCTGTTGTGCGCCAGTGTGACACTGGGGACGGCTGCGGAGTCACATGGACCCGCACGCCTCTCTGATGCAGGTGCGACCGCTGCACGGAGAGCGGCTTCCAATTTCTCAGTAAAGGGGAAAAAAGCCAGAGGAAAAATAACAAAACGGTTACTTACCTAGAATGAGGCAACATTACCTTCACAACAATGAACATAAAACACATAATAACAATGAAATTATCCTTTTGCCATCTTGCTCTCCATGACACATATGTAGGTAAAAACAAGTTAAGCGGTGAAGGGCAGCCACCATGCAATTGGGGGTTAGGGGCCTCACTCAAGGGCCCACAGCCAGGCTTCAATGATGAATTCGATGAAGCCAGGCTTCAATCGGTGATTTCCTGATCACAGACACAGTGACATTGTCAGCTGAGTCAGAAGCTACCCCGGTCCTGACAGAAGACAGAACATTCTAGAGAAACAGTGTCTACGTAGTCGCCAGGAGCTGACATCGACCCAGTGACTTAATAATGGAAACAGAAAGCAAAGAACACGTCAGCAGGTTGCTGTGTCTGTAATCTGAAGGTCACCATTTTGTCAGAAAGAGTGATTTTACTGATAGGCCACCGAGCTTGACCTTTAACCCCCCACTGTCTGATCCTGCTTTCTCTACTGTACGATGCTTTGGATAAAACTGTCCGCTAGATAAAGAAATGATTTTAACTGACAATCATGCTAAAAAGGTTTTAATTGGTGAATATGCTAGCTAAAATCTAGCTAAAAAGCTAGCTAAAATGTTTTAATTGGCAAACATACTAGCTAAAATCTAGCTATGAAGCTAGCTAAAATGTTTTAATTGGCAAACATACTACTGTAGCTAAAATCTAGCTTGTATATAAAGCCAGCGGAAAAGGTTTTAATTGGCAAACATACTAGCTAAAATTTGGCAGAAAGTTCTCGGTAATTCACAGCATAGTATGATATGTTTCTGCATGACAGACTGCTGACTAACCAGTTGCGGAGCATGTATGTCATTAGAACATACAAGGATGTATCACCGTGGACACAGAGGCTGGAAACAGGGGAATAAAGACATGCCTCATTAGCAAAGTATGGTTTAATTGCTGTTAACCCAAGGTCACAGTCAGGAGGGTTGACTGAAGCGAGATTGGGAAACCCCAGTATCGTCCTCTGGGCTACAACCCCTGGGTGGATGGTTTTTTTTCTGCAAAGCAGTTGTTAATTAGCTCTTGTGAAGGAGTTGACCACTTCTCTAAAATCTGTGCGGGGGGCCTTGCAGGTGTGAGTCATGTAAAGGATTAGCAGCACGCCCGTGGTTGGCTTTCATGGTTAATAAAAGCCGTGGTGTGGAGTTGGGGGGCGTGGGGGGGGTCGGCATGTTTCTGACACCAGTCGGCCAGGATGTGTGAGTACACATGGGCAAAACAGGAAGGTCCGGCTATCTGACCAGAGGACGTGAGTCTGTGTGTGTGTGTGTGTGTGTGTGTGGATCAGGTTTATATTACATTGTGGGGACCAAATGAATGCAATTAAAAAACTAAAAATGCCAAAAGTCTCATATTTTGTTTGGTTACTTATGGTTAAGGTTAGGGCTGCATAGCAGTTAAGGTTGTCTGGTTGGGATTTGAGTTTTCCCCATAGAAATGAATGGCGAGTCCCCACAATGATATAATTATAATGTGTGTGTGTGGCCTTCTAGGGCAGAACTTCTGTGGGGGGGATGTGTCACGTGTAAGCCCACCATGCTGAGGGTCGAGGGTGGAGGGGGCATGTAATGGCCGATCCCAGCTGTTCCAGTTCAAGCTGCAGGAACAGACACCAGTTTGCAGGGATGGATTTACATTTGTGTGCGTCTATAAAGCAGGTGAGAATCTCAAGAGGAAGATCAGTATTAATATTACATAAGATCAATATTACATCCGTTTTAAATTGAATTATACTGCTGCATAATTAGTCACACTCACAATGTTAGCCAGGTAAACAGACAATGCCCTGCAGTTTCTGATTAAGTGCCTGATTGCAAGGTACAACAGTTGAACCCATTCTGGGATTTAAACAGAAAGACCTAGAGTCCAAGTGCTTAAACACTACAGTTCCTGTTGCGTCCACACAACTCTTTGCATTATTAGTTAACGCTAATAATGCAATTAGTTAATTGACCTCTGGGGTTCCCTTTTATACTTTGAAACTTTTGAAGTTACAGACATGCAAAAAAAGAGCATTTTGAGGTTTTGATGTCTGGTACTACATTAATCCTGACGGCTTGATTAGAAAATGAAGTGCATCGCATGCAGAATCCAGTCCCATCACTGTTAAATCTCAATGTCGCGCAAAGCTCCGATCATGTGACATGCACTTACTGTTTCACCCGGCGTGACCCACAGCGTTGGCGCGAAGGGCCTCCTCGAGCGGAACGGGCATCACGTTCCCGGCCCGCTGTCACCCAGGCATCAGCGCCTGGGACAGGGAGGCCAGCTGAGTCTTTGAAGTAGATCCACACCTGGGGGATTCGATAATTTACTGTGTATAACACATGTGTACATTTTCATTTCTTCCCCCTGTACACTTCAGTATTATATTTCTCACGGACCGCTAAGACACGGACCACCCAGAACCACCAAGTGAAAGAAATCTGGATTTAAGTCAGGAGCAATTATTTGCTGGCAGACAATCCATAATCACCCATTTTTGGGCATGGTGCAATATTGTTCCTGCGGATGTTTCATGAGCTGTAGCTAGTCAGTAACTAGCGCCCCCTATGCAACTAATTCATTCTTTTGTCTTGTTTTGATACTGAAAATGTATCATTCATACAGATTAAGTTTATTCTTGCTTCTGCGTTCCTATAGATTCCACAATGTAATACTTCCAATCATAGACTACAGCGTCCCACTTCCACTGTGTGTTAATGCACCCTAACCCTAAGCGTTAGGGTGCACTAGGGCCTCCAGCTCAGCTGGGTACAAGTTCAAAATCTAGATAATGTCTCCTTTTTTGCAGCTTCATCCTCCGCGTTTCAGCAGCACCAGCAGAAATCAAAGCTGCCTTCCCTGTTTTTGTTCTCTCACTCTCAGCGTAACTCACTTTGACTTAAAGCATAGAGCTGCCAAGCTCCCGTGAGGCTCTGGGGATGGCGGCTGGTGGTGGGGGCTGGGATGGGGGGGGATCCAGAGCAAGGGTGAGACTGGGGACGTCGACGGCCCCCTGACGCTCCCCTGCGGTCTCCGCGCGCTTTCATTCATCTGCAATTACCTGGGATCAATCGAACCTTTCCAGAGCCTCTGCATTTTCTCCTCATCTGGTGCATCAGTGTTAAAAATTCAAAACCAGAAAGGTGGTCCAGCAAGGGATGGCCAGTAAACAGCAGGTCGTAGCAGGAAAACCTTCAACAGAGTGGACGACAGCTTTTAAGAATTAAGTAAATAAACTTTAAGAGTAACTGCAAGATCATTTAATAACTGAAGTACTCAGGTAATCCATCTCACCAGCCTAAAAGGCTGCATTGCCATTATCAGCCCACAGATCACCTGTCCTGAGCCAGGAGGCCACTGGCAATTGGCAGGTATCCTTAGACAGAAGGATGGTTTGTTTCCGCCTTGTTTTCTAAGTGAAAGGTGGTTGAAGGGAGCTGCCCTTATTTTAATAGTCATGTTTTCTCAGATACTGACCTTTCTGGCTCAGCCATGGACACCGGGCGCGTCTGAATAACCTGCAGGTTCCCCCCGATTCGCCCCGCATCCAGTCAGCAGCTCCTTCACCCCAAGGGAGGCCTGCAAACCTAAATTAATCAAATGTGCTTGAGTCACGCTTAAACCCCCCCTAACCTGTGGCTGTCCCCGGCTGCGGCTCCACTCTGAACCACTCCCGCGACGTTAAAGGCGTCCTCCATCAGCAAAGGCTGTGCAAGTAAAATATAGCAAGAAAGGGCTAAGTATGAGCTTCAGAGCGGCCGCTTCTGACACTGGGTCTGAGGGAATTCCGGGGAAGCGCTGGGATTAACTGGGCAAAAGGTGGAACACTTCCCCTGCTGATGTGGGATATCAATCGCGTTCATGGTTTCTCTCAAAATGGGACACCCACCTGTTTCTCTGCATACAAAATATGAATGTATCTCATTAGTCACAGCAGAGGTAAAGCAGACAAGACCCAAAATCGAATTGGGAAGCCAATGACTGGCCAAACATGTCACGCTGGGCATTTTCAAGTAGTACAGAACAAACGTGGCGCGGCGTAAATTCACACCAGATCTGATAATGGAAGTCTGCCTTGTTCCTATAGATGCGGAGAACGAGCTCACAATTTCCTGGCTCTCGATTTTCATGTAACTAATTACAGTAACTCAGCAGTAATTAATGGGCCTAATGTTAGAGTGTGATTTTCTCACTATTAAAAGGTCATCACAGGAAAAGACTGGTGGATTTATTATACCTAGAATAAGCTGTATGTACAACATTAAACCCACAGTATTAAATAGTTCATTTAATTTGCCTATTTCAGAAGGAGTCATTGCACTGGTGTATGGACAAGTTAAATGGGAAAAATCCTGCCCTGATTCTACTGTACGCCCTGATTTTAGCAGAATGTGGACAGGCCCTCTTTACCTCCCCCCCAAGGGCTGGGTTTATGTCAGAGGCCCACTCCCCCCCACCCCCCAGTAATCTGTGTCTCAGGTGTCCCTCACAAGGACTAATATCCCGAGGATGGAGGCGGGAGCGTGGATGGGCGGGGCAGCCAATCCCATTCCACACGTGACTATAAAAGCATGTCCCATTAGAGGCACCTACATGTGTCTCTGTCTCATTAGTGCAGCCTCTGGCCAGCCAGGAAAGGTCAACGCCCAGGTGACGTAAATCACTCCAGTGTCCCCTAGAAGAGGAAGTGACACCTTCGGCTGAAAATCAGTGGGAATCGTCGTACGTCCCTCTGCCTCTTGCCAATTGTGGCCAGCTGTGTCTTTACCCTTCATTCACATCGTGTAAAATTTAACTAAAATGTCAAGGCTTGCAGATTTGACTGACATTATTTTTAAGCCACTGGTGGTTCTAGATCATTTCAACTGGAGGGGGGGGGGGCAGACTGAGGCCAGTTGTTCTGTTGGGGGGTGCAGATGCATTTGACCTTATTGTCCTCCAAGTATTACTTACAACAGACTGCCAGCATTAAGAAGCAAAAGACAATTTTGAAAGCCGATAAGTTATTTACCCAAAGCTATGCCGTCACATTTTACAGTTTTTACAAATATGCAACTCACTCCTCAAGCTTGATTATTTTTTCCTGTCGTTAACGTCGCTTTTCACCCGCTGAAGCGACTCGACCGCCCGCCGCCCCCCCGTCAGAAACACGTGCTTATGTTTGTGTCCCGCCTGCTCCCAGCGCACAAAATGTTAGCACACATACATACATGTAAATAACAATAATAATAATAATAATAATAATAATAATAATAATAATAATAATGATGCATTTATTTCAGACCCACGCAGCATGCATATTTAGGGGGCTCACAGAGGGGGGCATGCATGTTGTCGTGGGGGCACTGTTCCCCCCTGCCCCCCCCTGAGAACCACCGCTTTTTAAAGCATCTTCTAATTGGTTAATTATTTGTAAAGGAACCAAATGGTCAGAACATGTGCAAACGGCCCAACTGTTCCTGGTAAATCAATTGTTTATTTAAATGGTGACACAAAACCTTGTGGATATTCCAGCCCTTGGTGACAGGAGACTGTAGCCCCATGGAAGTTCAGTCATGCCCCCTTTTACTCAGCACTAATGAACGAACACCAAGCACACGGACATGGGAGCCGCGTGTCTCCTCCTGTTGGGCGGTTTGATCCATTTCATGGTACCGGTCTTTGTTCCAGGGACCGGAGAAAACGGGCCCCTCCCAACATTGGGAAAGCGTGGGCCTGGGGGGCAGCGCTGTGGGGCGAAAACAACACCTGAAAAACAAGGAAAAAGGGGTTAGGTGTCAAATCAACCAAATCTAAGCCAGTTCCATACGGGCAGGATGCATGTTCATTTGAACTTCTGACGTCTGTCGTTTATTGTGGTTAAAACAGATTGGGTAGTAATCCCATGATTTAAAAGAATGGACAAGAATCAAAAACAAACCAATTGTGAAGCAAAAATGCAAGTTGACCAGAGAGACAATGCAATAAGAAAAAAAATATTTATTTATTTATTGTCTTTTCTTATTGTACAATAATTGGATTTCATTTTTTTATTTTGTTTCTGAAGTTCAAGTCAGTCAGAATTCATTTTTAGTATTTTTAGTACAGTACAGTACATCATTTTTGCTGATTTGAGGATGCAGAAGGAAAATTTTCACAGCTCTGAATTTGACCAAACCCACAAAACAAGCAAATAACTAACGAGCAACGTATCCAGCAGGCCTTGTCATCACATAACTGAGTGGGAAAGGTGAACTGTGTCCGGTTTCTCCGGTTCTGTCCTTTCTCCTGTGAGCGAAGCCAGACGCAGCCAGATAATCATGCTCTAATAGGCCGGAATATTGAAAGCAGCGGCACCTGGATCATATACTGTTTCCTACACGTTTCTGTTTCGGCAAAAAAAAATGTTTGCACATGGTCACAAATCAATAACATATCAATTAACCACCGGGAGCGGAGCCCCCGCGTTGGAGTCCTCTGGGAACGTCTGCAGGTTTGCGAGTGTGGGAAAGCCGGACGCGGGGAATTCCGTCACACACGTGCTGAGTGCCGTGACACTGACCCATGGCTGACAGAAGCTAAACACTGTGGATAGGTTTGCTTTTGAGTAGCGTATTTTAAAAGAACTGATTCTCCAAGCTGTGATCCACCCAACCATTTATCCCTTTCAAAAAAGACACAAATAAAAATTCTCGCTGATATTCCATCCATCCATCTTCCCTATCCGTCTATCCAGTAAAGGATTGTGGCAAGTTTGGATCCAAGCAAGGCAAGGGCACAAAGCAGAAAACACCCGGGACAGAATGCATGCCAGCACTCACTGATATTCCATATTTTAAATTTGTCAATCAAATCCATTCATTTTCTCCATTCGCTTATCCTATTCAGGGTCCTGGGGGTCTGGAGTCTGTCCCAGGATGGGCACAAAGCTGGGAATAACCCAGGACGGGGCGCCAACCCCTCACACATTTAACGTTTGCAAGCAAACAAATTACGTAGTTTAACCACAGCTGTCATGCAGAATATTGACATTGTTGATTACTTAATTTGCGCTTTTGTTGAGCTTGGTTGGGCTAACGAAGTCCTTACCGTATTCCCCGCAGGATTTACAATTTGTCAGCCTGTGTCAAATGGCTCCGCACATCTGCAGCTCTTAATTAACGGTCCAAGGACATTTGTTGTCAGGGATAATCAGCAGCATTGTCATTTGTAAAACCACGACAAATGAATAAGCAAATAAGCAAAATCAATGCTTTTCATTAGAAGAGGCCGGTCTTCTGGCAGGAGGAGGCAAAAAAAAAATTTGCCCAAACAAAACCGGTGCAATGATGTGATTTTTAGCGAGTCAATATCTGGACAGGCACTGTATTAGTGCATGACAGGATGCAATTTCCATGTACTGTGGGTGTTTGCCCCCCCCCCCCCCACCCCGGACCCTCATCTCTCCAACCGCCTCAGTCACCCCTGACGTCTTCTCATATTGTCACAGTCCTGCACCCCACAACGGCTCCATGATTCATCCCCCCCCCCTTCATGGTGACCTCTGAGGTCATAACACAGTGATGGGTGACTGGCTCTCGCCGCGAAACCCGGCTGGCACTTGACAAAGTGTCGTGCTCCGAATGAATTTACTTCTCTTTTCCTCAATCATCAAACAGGCGCCTGCCCTGACCCCCCCCCCTCCTGACGGCTATAACAAGATCAGATCCCCATCTCAGCCTGAACAATTTACTGTCGCATCTACTCTCCAATGAGCTCCGGTGAGCACCTCTTTCACCTTCGGGGGAGCACGGCCTGCTGGGTGCCGGTCGCGGGGCACTGGGCCCATGCGCGGTGTGTGTCGGGTTTACCAGACGGCCCGCTGGGTGCCGGTCGCGGGGCACTGGGCCCATGCGCGGTGTGTCGGGTTTACCAGACGGCCCGCTGGGTGCCGGTCGCGGGGCACTGGGCCCATGCGCGGTGTGTCGGGTTTACCAGACGGCCCGCTGGGTGCCGGTCGCGGGGCACTGGGCCCATGCGCGGTGTGTCGGGTTTACCAGACGGCCCGCTGGGTGCCGGTCGCGGGGCACTGGGCCCATGCGCGGTGTGTGTCGGGTTTACCAGACGGCCCGCTGGGTCCCGGTCGCGGGGCACTGGGCCCATGCGCGGTGTGTCGCGGGTTTACCAGACGGCCTGCTGGGTGCCGGTCGCGGGGCACTGGGCCCATGCGCGGTGTGTCGCGGGTTTACCAGACGGCCCGCTGGGCGCCGGTCGCGGGGCACTGGGCCCATGCGCGGTGTGTCGCGGGTTTACCAGACGGCCTGCTGGGTGCCGGTCGCGGGGCACTGGTCCCATGCGCGGTGTGTGTTGGGTTTACCAGACGCCCATGATTCCCCCTTTGGGCGCCACCCAAATATATATGGCCGGCTTTTCTGTATACAGTAGCTAAGTACTGTCAAGTGGAAATAGTCGGGCATAAATTCATCCAGTTCTTATACTACCAAGTCAGCTCCTCTTAAGACACCTGAAATAACAGAGGAATGTTTTGTGAACCTGACATTTACTAAAACAGGGAAGGCTTTTTGAAAGCCTTGTTTTATTTTTCGCCAGAACTCCTTTTTTTGGTGCATTCTTGTAAAATTTTGTGTCAGTCTGCTTGTTTGCCTGCCTGATGTATTTCCATGCTGTCCGTACTCCTTTCACAAAGTTTCACATCCCATGAACATCACGTCTTCTCCGGCATTGGCTGCCGCTTTTCTCCATGGATACCCAGTGCCAATGGCCGGCATGGTCTGCACCCCCTTCACGAGTCTTTCTAAATTCAGCCCAACAGGGGCGTTTTGTGCACATGGGCACTGCACAGTGACATACATCAACAGGGGCGTTTTGTGCACATGGGCACTGCACAGTGACATACATCAACAGGGGCGTTTTGTGCACATGGGCACTGCACAGTGACATACATCAACAGGGGCGTTTTGTGCACATGGGCACTGCACAGTGACATACATCAACAGGGGCGTTTTGTGCACATGGGCACTGCACAGTGACATACATCAACAGGGGCGTTTTGTGCACATGGGCACTGCACAGTGACATACATCAACAGGGGCGTTTTGTGCACATGGGCACTGCACAGTGACATACATCAACAGGGGTATTTTGTGCACATGGGCACTGCACAGTGACATACATCAACAGGGGCCATCATTTCTGATTAACGAGTGCCCAGAGCTAACGATTTTCATTTAAAAACCATTATAGTACAATTAGATCAATGACTCATCATTCATGGAGCTTCAACAGGTCCGAAGACAGAAAATTAGGCTGATATACAAATATACAGATATTATAAAACAAAAACTCTGGAAAAGAAAAGGGGTAACACTTTACTTGAGGGGGAACAAGTAACTTAGTAACTCAGTTACTACTCAAGTATAAATCATGGACAAATATAGTATCTGCATGATCTCTTATGATGAACAAACATGGAATCAGTATGTAACTAACACTTAATTTCTGGTTAATTAGTACATTAAGTACAAGTGTACTACTACTTTCTTTGTGTCCCCTCAAGTGCTATGAGAAAAAGCAATATCCATTAAACCTATTTTACTGGAAACAGGTAATAACACCAAAATAAATAATAAGACTACAAAAACAAACAAAATGTTTCCATGCAGTAGGTAAAGGAGCTTTAGTGTGGAGGTGAAGATGTGGTCCAATGAGGTGCTGTCACTGCATTTACATTTTTTCTTCAGCTGAGTATGGGGCAGAGAGAACACTGGATAAATGTCAGAAACACACTGTGCCAGTGAATCGCTGTGACTCTTTCCATGGCTGCAGTGCAGCAGGCTGGTTTCATGGAGTGCGAGTGTGAGGCGGCATTGTGACGATCCATTCAGCATGTTTAATATTATGTGCTGCCATTCATTTATTCTCTTGTTGCTTGTATTGCAGAACAGCTGAAAGTGGAAGTTAATCTCCCTGTGTACCGAAATCTATTATGTGACAGGAAGAGTGGGGGCAACAACCTCAAAATAATTTAGGCCCTGCTTCTCAAATCTGCCTGGCGAAACACGCCGTAGAAGTGTCCGTTTGCAGTTGTTTTCAATTTTAAAAAAGAAAAAAATAATAAATTTAACATTTAAAAAGTGGTCTGTGTAATATTCGGAGGGCTCTGTCCCACAGGCCTTGCGTCTGTTTATTTGACATCTGCCAGGAATTAGCAGAGGGGAGAGAAAAATCTGGGCAGCTGGAAAGTGCCCAGCGCAGCGGCCCGTGTCATTCTTCACAAGGAGGCCTTTTTCACGTGCTCCCGGCATTTAAAACCGCCTTCAAACGTTCCACGGAGCACCTCACATCCCACACCCAATCAATCCAGTAGAGACCGGCTGGATATCCACAGACTCGGCCGGGAAAATGGGAACGCTACATGAGCTAGTCCCGCCAGTATGACGGTTAGCTCCTATGTGATAGCCAAGGCGCGATTTGGCCCGCATAGCCGTGTGAATGAAATCATAAACAACGCAACTGGCAACAGAGCAAGTCGGCCATTCATCATGTGCGCCATGGCTGAAAACCTTGAGCCATGTGTATAATTGAGCCAGTGCTGTTAGCGGAAAAACGGCACCGGTTTTCAGTGCAATTTGTTATATCTGACAGTGCTGCGTATCGCCCCATTCATGCGATGCATGTTTTAAAATCTAGTCGAGCATTTGAAGAATACATGAATAGTTCTGTGATAACAGATTTGGATACTTTTTTTGCATTTTTTCAACAGGATGATGAATTGCCTTCTTTATTTTTATCTGTGAAAATTTATTTTTTATTAATTAAGCTTGTCTTTTGTCAAACAAACTATAGGTGCAGTGATATTAGGCCCACAAAGATGCCAAGTAAACCATCTTTGTGTTTGTTTTTTGCGTTGAGTATATAACCATGTTTGTGTCGACTTTATTGAACTGGCAGTATGCTATATAAAGCAAAACATGGCGCTTGTGTCTCAAATTTAAATCTCAATTCCATGTCAAATTTTATTGGATCCAGACATGAATTCAAACCATCTGAAGGGGTCCCATCAATGCTGAGTTTCACCATTTCAGACGGGCGGGTTTTCCGGTAACGTTTTTGCAGTCCCCACTTTATTCCCATTTTCTGTGTTTTCTGGCCGTCCGACTCGAGCAACTCAACACGGGAAACACTCACGAAGGATGGTTTGGACTGACGGGAATGTAAACAAAAAAAAAAATCAAACTGAAGAAATCTGCTTGCCGCTTATTTGACTATTTATGCTACAATCAGAGTTGCACACTTAAAGCGTTTTGGCAGGGTTCTGATCCAATGACGCTAATTTAGCAATGATGCTGGGGTAATGAGTGCTTTTACACATCTGCAAAGGTCAAGCCCCACTGTTATGTCAGTCAGGCAGGAAGAAAAATAAATATGAAAAATGTGAAAATTGCTTAAAACATGTTCAGTGTTGGATGTACTGCTACAGCTCAGTTCGCCATTCCTCAGTTCTCGATTCCTAGTTACAGCCAAGCACCAATGTGGTGCGAATTTTGGGAACACCACCAAACTTTTCATATTTTTCTGTACAAAAACACATGTGCACAAACAGGAAAACACAGACAGCAGCAAAGAAAAAATCTGAAATCTGTATAGCTAACAAGTCGAATAAACAATATGAATTATAATTCATATCAGTAACGTAGTAGCTTTCTGAACTTTTAGAATTCCTCTTTACACACTAAAAAGATTTAATATTCTCTAGTGTAGTTTTGCTAATAAATATGAATAATTTCACTAATTGTAATTAGGCTTTAAATACTGATATCAAATAGATAATTAATAGATATTAAAACTTGAAATATAAAGTTTAATCACATTTAATCACCACATGACGTATTTTATACTTTTCTTTATTGAAGAGACATAAGTGTTGAAAGTTTAACCACAGTACGCTCTGCTTTAACTTTGTTCTTTAATGTTACTAACATGACGTTTATGGCTATTTGTGATTATTATGTTTAATGTTTAACAACCTATTTCATCTGTATTTAATACTTGTGTTTCCAGTTGAAACGCGGTCTTGGGATTGGGCAAGCAAGGATTTCACTACACGTTGTAACACATGCGTGTTTGTGACAAATACAATTTCATTTGATTTGATTTGATTTGAAGTTTGGGGGATATTTTTTATTCTTTATAATACAATTAATAACAATATATTAATAATAGTAATCTGCTGTTGCTAAAAACGAGAGCCAGTTTAATTGTAAAGTTAATAGATAACTAATGATTCTTGGAGAACATGAAATATTCTCTGCCAGGAGAATTGCTGTCTAGATATGTGGCAGCTGGTAGGGGAGGAGCTCAGGTCATAATCTATAGTCACATGGGTGAGTCCACCTTCTTTTGAATGACTGCTCCCCTAATTACCGTCAACAGAGTGGAACATCTGTAAAAATTATGACAAAGATCGGAAGTCAAAAGCTATGACAGGAACATCGGTACATCTCCTTTAGGAATTAAGCTCAAAGGGTTAGTCATCTTTGCTGTAGTATGTTTTCCGCGCTTGGGCACTGAGATCTGACGATTATTGTGCTTAAAAAAGAGGGGAAAGGATTTGTTTTTCAGAAACACGACTGTCATGGAATGTTTTGTTTGGCGTTAAGTTTCCTGCTTCATCATCATTCTTTTTTTCTGAATTTGCTGTTAAAATATGGAAGGATTACAGGAAACTGCAGCACCAGTATGCCTGGTTCCAGCCTGGTGCTTCAAGGTCATCATTAAATGAAGCCGTCACATTTAACCTAACTCATGGAACTATTAAACAAAGAATTTATTTGATATCATATTGTGGTTGAGACTTTTGACTGAAGGTATATATCCATAAAATACAAACATGTCCAGGATAATTATTTTAGTAAGTCATAATAATCAGCAAATGTGATTTTTAAACTGATACATCAGTATAGAGAATTGTGAATATCTCTTCTTGAAAGTAACATTTATTGCATCATCTGTCTAAGTCTTTTCTTTTTATGGTGTTCAGAAAAATGTTCACATTCATGATTTTCTTATTTCAGTTTTGAAAATGTGCCTTTTTTGCAATTACCCCCATTTATTCACACATCTGTAAAGATGAAACAGGAACAAAGTCCTACATTAAACGCATAAAAATTTCAGAATGGACAAATAGCCTCGTACTGCATGTATATCTTGACAGCCTTTGACATTTTGATTGTTCCTCCAACCTCTCCTCTTTGTAGACCTGACACATAGCGTGTTGTGCTAATTAGCAAACAAGCGACAGAGCCAGCTGATGAGAAGGCTTCTGACGCGGGCGGCCCCTCTGCCGGTTTAGCGATGGCGGCCTTGCTCGTCACCCTGGATAAGTGCATCGCCTAACAAGATGAAATGTAAATGCGAAACATCTTGACCTTGCGCGCTAGGAGAACTACGATCTGTTAGGGCCTCGTGGGCCGACCCTTGTTGCCATGCTAAATCCTCACAACCCCCACCCTCGCGTACACGCAGTTGCAACAACAGTTTGCTTATGCTTTAAGGCCCAGTACACATTATATTATTTATGGTCCGAAATTTTTTTGTGTTTACAGATGTGTGCACTACTGAATGGTGCTATGTTCAGGCCATGCTGACAATAAGCATTCAGTAAAATCCCTTTCACTGTAACCTACCCAGTAGAGACAATATGATCTCATTGTGTGCTCTGCTGTTATAATTAAAGAATTAGTTCAGGTTAATCAATGATAGGTGGCTTCACAGAGCACAGCGATGAAATAGCTCAGACCAAGCTGTGAGGTTTGTTTGTTCTCCTAGAATTCGTGTAGGGCTCCTCCCACGGTCCACGGATATGTTATTTGGGCAAATAGCATCTTCTAGAGTCCCCTTCATTTTTGTTAATTTATTAATGCGGGCTTATAAGGTCCAGCTCAGGATTCGCTCCACTTTGCACCCTATCCCTTCTGGGATAGGACCCGCACCACTCAAATTGGGTAAATACTGACTATAAAATGCTTAATTGTTAATTAATAATTACGGATTACTCTCACAAATCGCCAGTTCAACAGGGTATAAGTACCCTATTTGAAATTTACTGTGGTGCATTTCTGCTTTACAAATGCCTCGTCGGTTATTTTCTCCCGTGAAGTAAAAAGAAGCCCCAGAGACCGTCAGTAAACAGGGAGCTGAGCCACATGTTGCAGCACTTGGTCATTTTGTTGCGTTAAACCCTGAGAATCTGTTCATAGCCATCAGACTTCACATGTATGGATACGAAAGCAGTTGTGGAGAAACTAGCCCAACACCCGCCAAGATACTATCATTTGTGCCAAGTGATAAATTAATATTAAGCTTTGTTTACGTCGTTATCACCAGACATCACATTTCATAGGCTATCGGTTGAATTGGAGTGGTGCATCAGTTTTATGGACCCAACGTTGTGTTTAATCTATCCATCCATCTTCTGCTAACCCTCCACAGGGCTGTGTGAATGTACTCTTATGAAAATACTCATTCTCCTTTTTTCGTAGTTTGCATTTCTCATTAGGCATTAATTGAGAAACTTCCAGACATATACCCTCATGAAATATGTCTGATCTTTCTGCTCCTCTGCTTCCCTTGTTAGTTTAATCCAAGCAAACGCATGTCCTGCGAGGCTGTTACCCTAAATATTTGCATGGACACAATTCTGTGATTACGTTTCTCTGAAAATAGCAGGAAAAACATGATGGCATCCATGCAGGATTGAGTACCGTCACGGCACTTCGGCTACGCCAACCGGACACTTTACGGCATGATCTCTTCGGTGTGGGTATCTGGGGAATATTCCTGAACGTGCCCACCTCCCCTCCACCCCTCAGCATCACCACAACTCCACCCCCACCCCCCACCCCCCACCCCAACCACCTCCACCATCACCACACACACTATGTCAAAGCTTGAATTAAGATCAAAAACTAATCCACTTTCAATTTACATCTATATTTCAGGGCTGTCACGGAGCCGCACGCCGCGAATAGAGTGGCGGTCATTTTTTTTATTTTGTTGGTGGGACTGACAGCTTTATATCACGAAGCAATCGGGATCCAGGGGAGACCCAGGAAGTGAGGAGGCAGGCTGTAACAAGCAGCCGGGGGACGCTGGTCAGTGGCAAGCGTAAATAACCGGCCGGCAGGCCGCTCTCAGCTCCACATCGCATTCCTCACAAGCGTGGGAGCTACCGTACCATACTGACAAGGACTAGAACGCAGCAAAAACCTACAGTAATGTGTAAACACTCAAGCAAACTTTCACCATACTGTGTATTTCATTATATATCGATTTACACTGCTCCAGAATATTTTTGTCATACTGACCACACTCTTTTTCACTATTTAATTGTATTGCTACCTTACATTTTGGTCAGACACACACTATGTGACTGTTTATATTATTACCTAACATGTTTGTAACATTGATTACGCTGTATGACTGTAGGAAGCTGAATGAATAATGCTTAAATGCTAAAGACTAAATCTAGACTAAAATGCAAATATTTTTCACAATAATAACATCTGGTTTTTTTTTTTGAACGTGTGTCAGTACAATAGGAACATGTGTGAGGCAGTCATCAGAAATGCTCACTAGACCTACAGATTTTGAAAGTCAATGCAGACTTTTGAAATCGGCAAACTTGTGGAACAGAAAAGTGTTTAGTGATAATAACATGGAGCCGTCGTGTATCAGCTGCCTGGGTGCGTTTGGTTCAGTCTTTTTTTATTTTTTTTTTACAAGTCACAATCTTTACAGTGGTGACTTGTCAAGGGGTCAAAGAGAGAAACGCATGTCCCCAAACCAATCTGCCTTTAGAAATAGTCCCATTCTCTTTTAAATGACCTGATGTAGTGGTGATCGGCCGAATCCATCGTCCCATAAACCATGACAACCCAGGTCAAGTTAATATGTTCATCCCCGCGCCCAAGTCACCGCCAGGGCAGTCGTTAGCTACTTCTAACGTACTTTTGTTGCCGCCCGTGGGCTCGTGGAAGCCATCGCCACTGTAAATACTGGCTTGACAGTTTGATGTCACAGGACATCTTTTCCAGGATTGGAAACCTGTAAACAGGCCACTGCCACCAAATAGTTGTCACCGACGAGATTGCGGCGGTCATTTTCCATCAGGATAGCCGACCGACTGGACGCACTGTATTTTATGTGCAAAGCGATTGGTCATCACGCAGGTTATGGCCAAAAGAATGATTCTGCAGCTTTTGTGTATACATTATAAACCTAGGCTGAGAAAGCTGACAGCTACAAAGCTGTGTGTGCTACTGTAGTTTAGCTGTTGTGACTTTAATTTTCACGTCAAAGTTAATGGGGCTACCTATTCCGTACTGACCCGGACCAGACAACAAACCGTTCTCATGCACAACTATATCATCCACCAGTTACAGCACTTATCTGAGATGCATGAAAATATTTCTTAACTCGATCGAATCTAATCAGAAAATGGAAATGGTAATGATTGTGATTACCGTAATATTACCCATATAAACGGCCATTGTAGTTGTTTTATGTGCAGATTGACTGAGTTTTGTCTGTTACTTATTAAATATTAAATATAGTCATGACAAAAAGACAAAGAGACAGTAAGCTGAGTACCAGGGAGCATCACGCTCTTTCAGGGGCCACGTCTCCCAGAAGTGACCCAGGGATCCTTGCTGGGGCTCTTTGTTCTCTCATTAAAGTGGACCTAGGAATTAGTTACTGACAGAAGTCATTGACGGGAAAATATCCCCCTCACAGAAAGGCCACGCCGAGAAAATCACAAGCTCGTTGTGTTTTGGAAAGCTGAGATGCTATGAATACACACAGATTCGTCTCCTTATTCAAGCGTTTTCGTGTGTTTATACGCTTTTATCTCTTTGTTTATAGTGATATTTTAGATTATATATTATAAGCGTCTTATACTGAGCTGTAACCAAAAGGAAGTATTAATTATAATATAATATACAGTTAATAATAATAATAGTTGTAATAATAATAATAATATACATATACATATAATATACAGTTAATGTGCTGATATTTAATGAGGGAATGGGAATCGTACAAGTAAATGACTTTCACAGCAGATTAATTCGAGAGAATGCTGAAATGTACTGGTCTGTGAACACTGAAAACCTTAAAAGGTCCACAACCCACTGAAAGACACAGGTTAAGTAACAGAGCAGGTGCCTAAAAACTACCTTTATGTATGACATGAATGAACAGGAAAGCGTAAGTTGACATTTTTAAATGACGTTTATAAACGTGCCCTGGGAACAGCTCTTCCTGACACTTTTGTTCTTCGTAAAATAAAGCAACTACAACATTTTAGTTTATCAGTCAATTCAAGTGTCAGACGGACATAAGGAAGCAAAACTTTATTTCTGTTCAAATGAAACTGATTTGAAGCAATTTGTGATTAGGTGAGTGAGCCTTACGACAACAGATTTGCACAGGCTGTGCAAGTCTTAATTAGGCTGGTAAATTAGAATGTTTTTTTCCCATGAAGAATTCAAAAGCCGAATGTTCTGGAAAGACACAATACGTCGGTTGGGAAGAAAGCTCAGCAACCCTGAGAAATTTAGAGCACCTTTAATGTTAAAGACAACAATTCAGACGCTAAAAAAGAAATTTTAGCAAGTATGATTCAATTTATGCATACTTGTATAATGTAAATACTGGTATGAATTCAAATACTTTCTGCTTGCTTTATATGTGCTTTTGTTTTGTTTTGTTTTGTTTTTATTCAAAACAGCAGACAAATGATTTAATCACTGTTTTCAATATGAAACCATATAATGTAATTTCCATATGAAAGTGTTGGTACTTGAAAAAAGAGGGTAATTAAAGCAGAAAGGGTAATGAGACAAAGAGCTAATTAAAACATGAACAAAAAGCAACCTTGTATTGTAATTAAATTAGTAATACTCCTATTGTCTGCATAAAGCACATCATATTAAGTCTATAAAAAGAAAACAAGCAGACAAAAATTATTTTGCTGAGTTTCAGGGTTAAAAATATATATATATGTGTGTAGGATAATACTAGATAATTCTAGATGTGCAAAACTATTCATAAATATTTATGAATTAGTTTATTATTATACCATTGTGCTCTGGGCAAAATTATATATATGTAAAGAAAAGCTGTATATAAAAATACATAACTGTACAAAGAAATGATATGTTTCAGTTTGTAATATTGCGATATTCAGTGTGAAAAAGGCAAACTTCCTTGTGACAAACCGGCTGTCTAATGCTTTAATTTAGCGAACGTGGACGTGATAATTCTCCCCAGCTTTTCGCCATTTTCCTATTAAACAAGAATTTCCTCCCCGTGTCAGAGGTGAAACGCGATCCGTACGTGGTTTGTGTCACACCTCGAACTGTACCCCAAAAAGAAGGTGGAAAATCAGGGAGACCTGGGGGTGATAATTACCAGAGCAAAGATTATGATATTTTTGTATTTACAAGAGGGCTTCCAAAAGCGGAGGACATGCAGCGATTACTCACAAATTGCGAGGCCCAGCGGGTCAAGGAGAACACGATGTCAGAGACTCGATCCCAGTGCCGCATAAGTAAGAATGCGGCCATGATTTATTTTACGATATGGAGGATCATCTGCAAACCCCGTGTTGCTGGTGACTTAACGGGTTCACCTTTCTTTGAGGGAAAACGGTAACGAACTGCGCCCTCTCAGGGTGATTGGATGTTTCTAGACCTGAGGTTCAGTAGGTAGGGAGTTCACGACCCCCATCCATACAGCTCTGACCTCACTCCCCCCCCCCCCCCACATCGCAAATCAGGCAGCCGAATCAGAAAAAGGTTTACAGACCAAGTATGATCACACACAGAGGGAATATTTTTCCAATTGTCAATGACTCTCATACATGCAGTAGATACAAACACAGTTTAAACAAGACAAGACAATGGTCACATGCAGGCCAGTTGATATATACAATGTGCATGTGTGGTTAATAAGTGTATAAAAAGTGCAGGAGTGCACTACCATGAATGCAATAATAAATACAATATATACAGAACAATAAAATAAGTATAGTGAGTCATTACCGTGTAAGGCCAGAAGGATTTCGATAAAAAAACACTTATAATCGCTAAAACTATACTTAAAAGCCAAATGTAATTTTAACTTGTATAAATGGGAATTTATTTGTGGTATTTCTGTTTTTTAATCCCATATAAACTCTCCTTTTAGTAAGTGTCATGCATTTTCTACAAATTATAAGAATAAGGTCATTAAAGTGATAGTGAATATAAAAGTCAGATACGCAACACGGGCAGGATAATACAGTTTTCAGGATGCTTTCCAGTTCTCCTCAGGGTAATCCTGTGCTAATTTAACTGAAATAGTTTATTCCCCATTATTTTGTATATAGAACCTGTTCATAGTCCTTATCTTTAATGGTGTTTGTTTTAATCCAGCCATATACCTTCTGACCACTGGGGTACAGAGTCATTTGAATTAATATTTTATTCAAACACATGGCTTGTTACCTTTTTATAATAACATGACAAGAAAACAGCAGTAAAAAGTACTGAAAATGTATGGGAGCTGCATGTGAACACTCTCCATCCATTAAACCTGGCGAGATTCTCTGTTTTCCTAAAAGTATTTAAATGGTAATGCGGCGATTTGAATGTGAAATTCCCGCTTTCTACTTTGTCATCATGCTAAATGCAGGGCCCTGATTTAAAAACCGCAAGAGGCAGTGAAATATTAGCCTGTGCTGGGGCATCGCAGTTGAGAAATGGCCAACTCCTTACTGTGGGTGTTGGTGCTTAATATCACACTGAAATGCATAAAAGTTAGCTGGACCATGAAGGGCAGGGCAGAGCCAGTCCGTTACTTCAGATCAGAAACTCGTCACTCTCCAGATCCATCTAATCAGCCTTGACATGATGTGTCCGCTTGCTTCTCTGTGCTATATATCAGCAAGACAAAGAAATGAAAGCAAAAGATACAAATTCAAACATTCTGATTCATTATCGAGGAACTGTCTGCATTGATAGATTAATTTTCAATTAATCAGATTTATTAGCCTTTGTTTCTTTTTGAGTCTTTAGTAGTTGAAAATTAAATAAATTATTTAAAAAAATTAAAACGGGTCTTTACTTGGTTCTTCTGTTTCTATTTTAACTTTTATCTTTAACCTTTTTTATTCACAAATTCCACATACTTCAGTTTGAAAGTAGCTTGCTTTGTTGAGCTCACTGTACGTAAAAATCACAAATGCATTTTGCTTTTTTTAGCCCCAGCCAGGTTAATCAATATCTACTGTAGAACTAAAGTACCTAAATTCTTTATTAATGGGGGAAAATATTTTCTTGTCAATTGCTTGCACCAAATCTTTTGTACTGTTTGGGCATATTAGGAAGACTATGAGTGGTGCAACTGTTTTTGCTTCAAAAGAAATATCAAATGGAGAAAAGATGTGAGGACAAATGAAATTCAAGTTCATAAAAGGTAACATCCCTTGTACTGAGAGAAGCGAAATCCGATGGCCTTGCTGACACAATGCTTTGTAGGAGGCTACATTTGGTGCTGTTCCTCACTGTGTGTCCCGTGCAACCTCTTACATCTGGAACCAACACTGAGCCCTGACAATGGGGGCACGTGCCGCTTTCATTCCCATCCTGAGGCTGGAAAAAGTGATTGTTCCCCAAAATCCAGAGGCAGACTCATGTTCAACATATTGTATATTGAGATTTATTGAATCTCCACTAATTTGTTAGGTTATCGATTATTATTTTGTCTGCAAAAGATGAAAGAGGTGAGCTACTTAATAGCAATGCCAGATTTTAATAAATCAGAAGTAATTCACTAAAATTACAAATGTATACTCTACATGCCAGGGGTGGCCAATCTTATCCGCAAAGGGCCGCTGTGTGTGCAGGTTTTCGCTGCAGCTCCCTAATTAGATTACTAATTAGAGGATTGATTGGCTGAGGAGTCCTCACACCTGGGTTTGAACAGCTGACCTAAAGGTTACCCCGGAAACCTGCACACACACCGGTTCTATGCGGATAAGATTGGCCACCTCTGCTATATGCAATGAAATATAAACTGTAATATATATGTTATGCTATTGTGTTTTCTGATACAAGTAAACTTCATATTTAAACTTAATTCAGAACTAAGATTAATATTAATTATATTGTGGAAGATGGAAAATGCAATTGGGGAAAAATGTAAATTACTGTAAATCTTTAATTCATAGAACTGCCAAATATATTCCCAATCCTATGCATTTATTTTGCGAATAAAATGTATTATCATGATTTTGATCATTTCCGTTATTTAAATATAATGCTTTTCATGTTGTTAACAAAATGTACAATTATAGAATAATTGGGTTAAAAATAAATGGCTTCAATATACAGTATAGATGCATGTTCCAAATTTGAATAATTTTAACTTCAAACACAAAACATTAAAAAGTAGAACATGTTAAATCTGTTCCTACTTTGAAAAAAACTGCAAAAAAAGAATGAATGGATGAATTAGCACAAGTGTTTCAAAGTTTGCTCTACATCAAACAAAATTCAGAAATTAATTGTAATGCAGCTAATTGTAAAACAACTGTATGGTTAGGAAGTTATAGATAACAAACACTTCACTTGGTTGACCCACAGCACCCCTGAGAAATATAACAGGGAACTAGAGATAGAAAAACAACACTTGTTAAATAAACAGCAGAAAATATAATAGCAAAAGCGTCAAGATGAAAAGAATATTGTCTCTCATAGAATTCCTATAGAACGTCTTGAATTAGTAGCTTGCTGAAAAACAGATGCATTTAAATTGTTTATAGCTTTTAACAAATGAGCATAAAATGCTAATTACATTGTGTCATATATGAACAAACTATATATACAATGTACAGTATAGTACACCTATAAAAACAGCACATTCTATGAACCTGTTTAACCGAACCTGTTTATGTTTCCTTTCACTCCTTAAGGATCTCATAGATAATAAACATTTGTCTTTGATTATTTAAGCCAGTGTTTCCCAATCCGATCCTTGGGGACCCACAGATGGTCCACATTTTTGCTTCCTCCCAGCTCCCGTTAGGCTATACAGTATATTGCAAATGCATTTAGGTGCTAAACCAATGGCGTAGGGGAGAGTTTGAGATTTGGGGGGGACATAATTTAAGTACAAAGGTGTGCTTTTTGGGGGGGGATGAATTAAGTCAAATGAAATACTGGGGGTGAACCACATGCCCCTGGTTCCTACACCTCCACGCGGAATCGTCCCAGAGCACGATGGGGGCCCATAGCACCACGATGGCGAGAGTCCCTCTCTGTCTCTCGCCGTTCGCTGGCAGGATGCACACCCTTCGCTTTTTCGATTTGGATCATCAGACCCCATCTGCAGATTCCCAACTTTACTCCTTTTTCCTGCTTCCCCGAGCCAGCCTTTGCAGTGAATTAGTGTTCCCGGAAACGGCCATCTCTTACTCTGACCGCGTTACAGTGCGGCAGGTAAAATCTGTAGAAACCCTTTTATTTACGGTGTTGGCCTTGGCAACGGAAATTTCAGTGCGCCAAAATGAGAACCACGATTACACGGCAGAGTGTGAAGAAGAAGGGTGGCGAAGAAAGCTGATCTTTTTTTCATTTTTTTTCCAATGGAAACATGACAATTTCTGAGGCTACAAAAAACAGACCCGACAGAATCCAACTTATTGAAGTTGCATTACTGGCCATGTGCAACAAGTGCATTCAAATGCATTCAGACAATATATAATTGCACGTTGAAAACAAGCAGCATTTACACTCTAAAGCTCACATAAAATGAAGATATAAGTAATTCTGTAGTATTTCAGGTTTAGCTATTAAGGGCGCAGATGATTTGAGAGAATAAATTGTTTTTCTATTTAGTTGCTCACGCTCTGATGTTGCAAAATCTTCTAACACATTTTAATGGTGAGAATAACTTGTTTCTAGGGTGGTTTTCAGTTGCACATTTTATTTATTTTATTTATTTTTAAAATTCATTCTTGGCTTTCTTATCAAGGGTGTAACTTATTATTTTATTAATATACTTTGGCTGTTAGCAAAGACTGCAGCCAATAATAGTTTTATTAGACCTCATTCCAAATGATCTATGACGCTTACTAATATTAATATTTGAGGAAAGCTATTAATTTGTCACACACAAAATAATCTTTTTCAGACAAATATTTTTAAATTCAACCCTGCAGGAAATATTAAGAACATAGTTATCATAACATTTAATCATAATGAGAAATTTTTATTCTTAATTTAAAAATAGGTTTCTTAAAATCTATATCTGTACTGAGATTGCTAGTCACATTTTTATTAAACACGCAAATTAACTGCTGAATTTAAATAAGCTGTTCACTATGCAAAGTATAAGATAGATAGTATTTGGTAGGTCATGAAAGAATATGGTTTATATAGTAATATATAAAGCATAAATAATTTAGAATATGACAGATTGAGCATGTTCGAGATGGTCTGAATTAGCTATTTCCAGAATGACGTTATCGTAATTATTAATGATGTATCTCCAAAGCAACAATCGGTTTAGGTTACTTTCTGACAGCTAAACACGGACACAACCTCATAGCACTTGGAAGTAATTTGTGAGTTGAGTTAGGGGGGAAAAGGCCGATGTTTGTATTCATTGGTGAGCTGAGGAGACGTTGGTGAAAAGGCATGTCGCTTTTTTCTAAAGAAACAAAGAAAGAAAGAGAGGAATAGAAAGGACACGGTAATGCAAGCGTGAGCAACAAATGAGGAGTCAGAAATGCTAAACGCACAAATAAGCCCAGATATAATTTGCTAATTAAAGTGTGTCAATGACTTTGTAATTATGAGCTGTTTGTAGAATCCAATGACACTAAAAAATGATGGTCCTGTAGAGAATTCTTTAGATCGCACCAGTACTGGTAAGATAAATGGTCTTTATGTTAAACCAGGTAAGCTATTGTTTTTCAAATGTTTATCACTTGTTGCTTGTGGAAGGCTTGGAGGAAAGATGAAGACATATGGAAGCCATTAGAGAAATAAGAGACAAGGAGGTTTAAATTCACCGCAAGAGTTCACACTTTTCATACAAGGGCTGCTAATGTCTCTGACCCTGTCACACAAAAACAGCTTAATTAGTTTGTATACCCTGGATTCACAGGGTTTCAAACACAGCTAAATGTCACTGAGACGTTCGTGTGTGATGGATCACAGAGCCTCCAATTGTATCGAACACGTAACTTTTCTAAGGTTGACTCAGGGTCCACTCTTACTGAGTAAAAAATAAAAAACCTGTTTTTAATTGGAAGACAAAAACATTTGAAGATTGGGTCTAGATATATTATTATGTTCATGTTTAACAAACACATGTTTATGTAAATACAATAAATGTTTTTGCTGTTTGAAATAAGAATTGCTTGCATATATTCTTAGCTAGTCAAGTTTGCTGGACATCTGAGGGAAACAACGACTGGGGAAATTTGAGAAGATAAAACGCCGAGATGTAAAGTGCATTTTATATGCATATTCCTGCATTTGAAAATCATATTCGCTAAAGTGTGATCTTGTTTAAGATACAATTTTGCCTAATTAATGGGCAAAGAAGGTTATGTTTTGTCCTCAACCAAAAGCAAAACCTAAAATAGATCAAAGACAGTTGTGTTTTTTGTTTGACTTGTGAATTACACAAGAACCCCTTGGTTTCTTTACAGTACAGTTTTGATTAGCAGGAAAATGCAGACCAAGGGTAACAGCAGCTCCCATAAAACCTTTTCCCACAGTTCAAAGAAATTAATGCATTTTAAATTTATTTCCACAGCCGTACTTCTGTGGCATCCTTAGGAGTGTCATCCAAGCAACGTCGATCTTTGTCATTTTCAGTCCACCTCCAAGAATATGCCGATGAACCATAATGGTTATCTCACTTACCAGCCAACTCCCTGTAGTTAATTTTCATAGCTTCTGAAATTATTTAAAAATAATATTAATAATGTTGATTTTGAAAACCAGGAAGTACCAAAGAAAAAAAAGAAAAAAAAACTTGACACCGATTGTGGTGGCAAACGTTTTAGCATTTTTGCCTGAAGTCCAAGAATAGGAATTTTTATTGCATCTGAAATCCATTGAAAAATATATAGGTAACATTTTACTAAAGTCCCTTATTTTAGTAATTTATAAACACATTCATAATGAATAACAATGCATTCATAAATCATTATGAACATGGCTATAAATATTTATCAAAAGAAATAACACATTATAGCTGTGTGTATTATGCATTATGAATGCTTTATGCAGCTTTCATCTATAATGCATTATAGATACCTTCATCATGTATTATAATGGTTTGCTTTGTACTGCATTATAAAGGTATCTATAGTGCATTATAGGTGAGAGCTTCATAATGTAGTCATAATGCATTATATAAATATGGCTTTAATGTGATATGTGGAATCAATAATAATAATAATAATAATAATAATAATAACAGAGGTCAAACTGCCATAATGCTGCAAACACATATAGTATGTCTCATTATTGGTCAGAGAAGGTTAACTCCGCCTCTCAGCATGACGGCTGCAAGGCCGTACGGGTGAATCCTTCCCAGAGACAGGAGACAGTGTGCTGTTATCTGTCGAGGGGGCAAAAGAATTATCGACTCGGCTCTGGAACACCTACTTTGCACTGAACTGGCGGTGATGGCTAGCAGACTCTGGCTAAAGTGACAGCCTTTTGAGTGACTTGAGGAAATCCAATTGAGAGGCAGTCAAGAGGAACAACAAGCTTGGAACAAATGCTGCTGCTCCTGCTGGCCAGGAGTGCTTACAGTCCCTGAGAGTGTCACGCTGACATGCTCTGCCGACTCCACAATGCATGCTTACTTTTTACACAAGTACTGTTTGCATGCTGTCGAAAGTGCTGAAAATTCAATTCACGCTCATTTTTATATGTTCTGGTTTTATCCATCTTTTGAAAACAAGCAAAAACATCCGTCTGTCCTTCTTCCATGCACTCGCCCAGTACAGGGTCACTGGTGCAGCCTTGAGTCTAATCCAGGCGGCACAGAAATCAGGGTTGGGGACGGACACCAGTCGCGAGTACAAACAATGATTACATTTATTATATATTTATGCAAATATATTTATACATAGATTTATGCATATATTAAGGCATATATATGCATAACTGTAATATATATGCTTTTCCCATATGTGAATAAAAGATATTTAATGGTACGCTTTATGTTGCTGGAACTAGTCATATAATTTGGCCTTACAGTAAAACATTAAGTCTAAAGGCATTCACTAAGTGTGAAGTATTATTAACTAACCGTAACCCTTAAGTGTTATTCTGTTCTTGTGTGTTATTGTGCATTTGAGGTACTGGATGCCTAAATTTCCTATAGGACCAATAAAGTATATCTATCTATCTATCTATCTAATATAAGCACATTTGGAGAGAAGCACGAATCCAAGAAATTTCCTCCATCTCAGATAATAGTATGAACTGATACGTTAAATGACCAAATATGTAAGAATCAGAAGACAACAGACAAATCCTTCCCCAGCTAGCTAACATGTTCATCATCATCAAGAATACAATCAAATATGAATTCCGTCATATAATTTTATGATATAGATTAAAGTATGTCAGGTTGTTGACATCTTATCATTCTAGCCATTTTTACAGTGCTGTAAATATTCAGCGTGATGTGTTTTTATTGCCACTCAAAATGTTCGTCAAACGTGCTGTATTATCGATTTTATGCCACAGTGATAAAATTTATTCATGCATTTTTTTTAAACCACAAAGCAAAATCTGTAGAAATGTACTTCATTCAACACCAAAACTAAAACTGAGTTCAGATTTTGAATTTGTAATGCAATCTTTAAATTAATTTTTAATCATTAGTTTTACAAAATATTTCAGATACACGGGTGAAATAGAATCCCACTCTTTCAGTATCCATATGACCAAGAATAACTGTGGCATGTGAAGATGGAAAAAAAAATGACGGAATGAACTATAAACAGGCTACTTTTGAAACGAGAAAATTTTGGTTGTATGCACTGGGAGCCAAGGAAAACATACACATGGAAAACTGATACAGCCTTTTAACACAAGGGTTAAATGCTTTCTTTGAAATAAAGACAGAAGGAACAGCCTTTATGGCAGAAAGCTCTAATTAAAAGTACAAAGGTATCCAGCTGAAATTTTTGCATGCCTCTTGTCAAAATGCATAAGGCCCCTGTGTCAGTCTTCGGCATGTTTTAATCACATTTTTTCCCCATCAGCATAGATTGGGTCAGTCATAGGTACCTACAGCTGAACACATGTGTATGTTAGACATTATCACAGCTATTTGCTGGTGCACCACCGTTGCATGGGAAGGAACGTATTCAACCAAACAAGAACGTGCTTATACTGAAAGGATAATGGCCGGCATAATTTCTAAAGCACCACAAAAGAAAAGTCTTACAAATAATTTTAACTGGTGACATAATTGAACACATTAGGTTCATTTTCCGCAGCATATGCTCGTGTGTCTGATGTATATTAATACTTACAGTTGCTGACATTCAGCTGTGTTTTTATGCACATGGGCTGTAAGGAGGTCATGACTTCTCAGCAGAGTGAGAATTTAAATTCAGCCTTAATAATCTCCAGACTTAAGCAACTGCATGTATGATTATAGAGTTTATACTGGGATTACTTCACAAAAAGTCCAGTGGGGCAACTGGTTTAATACCTCCGTCGTCCAGGGCTCTGCATTGTGCATGCTGTTTACAGCATACACTATTGCCATACTTAATAAAATAACATTAATAATTATCTTTATTGCATGTTTTTATCAACCTTGTGGTTTTATGAACATTTTAATACATATTCTATTTTTTATTATTATTTAAGAAAGAAGATCTGCCAGAATAAAAGATCAAACTATTAAAGCGAAATATGCACTGAAATAAATATTTTTTTCTAATCAAACATTATAACCTATAATTAAGTTATTTTTAGAAAACAATCATCTATGTTATTTCAGTGAAATGTCAAAACCATTTGCAGTAAATAAAATATTTTACAAAATTATTATTATTTTTAATTAATCTTTCCTTTTTTTGTAGTTCCGAAGTGGACTTTGACAATAATTTGGATTTTAAATTAAGTTTTTTCTCTCCCAAAATAAATTTGATTGGCACACGCCTTCGCTTGATGACGGTAATTACCCAAGAAAAACAATCCCGACCACATCTGCTTAACGTAAGCGGGCGGTGACGTTTCTGGCCCGTCGAAAAATGGCACTTTTCCCACCTCATCCTCTCCACATCTCATGGCAGACGAGAACCAGATTAATAAGAATCAACGCGTTTTCATAAACACTTATTAAGGAAGCGGGTCACTGCCAGCACGGCCGGAAATGACACATGAAGGCAAGATGGAGACATTCTGTGCTTCTTTATGCCGGAACACCAGACCACAGGAAGGGCAGAAGGGTAGCACACTAAACAACATTCTCTGGTAGTTGTGCTTTTCTGCCACGTATTTTGCACGGTCAGGGCTAGCTAAATTAACTCCACATCCCTCTCTTTGTACTTTCTCGTTTTATTGTTTCCCTAACTCTCAGCGCCCAACGGCCTGAGTAAACTGCGGCATCTTATTTTTAACAGCTTGACCATTTTGTGTAACAGCTTACTCTGGACGTGCGTCAGTCATTTAGAAAACACTCGGTTCCCACAGTGTCGCTCCAGCACTGTGGCACCTTGAACAGAAGCTAGACCGCTAAAATTTTTGGGAAGAGGAGCAATGATTTGCCAAAATAAAAATAAGAATAAAACGTTAAATTGTACGTGTGTTTAATTTCCATGCAGAATGTAAAATACACACTTGCAAACTGCCATCTTTATTTGACAGTCCTTAACCCTCAAAAATAAAATGAGAGATTTTTTTCGGGTCCTGTTTTGACCCAGATCTTATTAATTACTTTGGAGCACAGCAAAATATGAAAGAAAAACCAAGACATCCTTGGCACTAAGAATGAGAAGAGATTTAAAGGTCTATTCGATGACTGGACTCCGTATGTTCCAGACCGCAGTGAGCACATGACAGGGAAAAATAATATAAGTGACTGGCTTATAAATAGCATGGTCTTTGTTGGACGTGTGTAAGTTCTGTGTCGGGATTGTTCCTGCAGCACAGGGAAGGAAGGGGTCAAGGAGTCACCGCCGGCAGGTCATGTGACCCTGCCCCTCCAGCTGCGAGCCTGACATATCACTGCTAGCTGCTCTGTGACCAAGCACATTACCAAATGACAGGCTAACTTATGAAGTAATAGTTATATTTTCAAAAGGAAAATGAGGCAAGGACTTTGTAACTGTCAGGACAGATATTATTCCTCAATTTTTTCATTGTCCCCTCAGAACTGAGAAATGTTCCTTTTTAGTGCAAATTAGTGTCTAAGATCATTATGACATTTGGATGCAATCCAATACCTGTGGAATTTGCAATCAATGCACTTTGTCAGAAAGATTACACTCTATAGATACTGCTGAGAGTAAAATATGCATTTCCTTATTATAATAATAATACTGATACAAATAATAATATTTATAAAAAATTATTATTATTATATTTTTATATATTGTATATATATATATATTGTTGTTGTTGTTTTATTTATTATCATTTTTTATTAGTAGTATTGTTCATAAATAATTCCTGAATTCACTTACAGCATATTTCCTTTGGCTATAGTGACATAAGTCACATTTTGGTTTAGTTCTGTGTCTTTGCACAAGCTGTCCCTGTTACACAGGCTGCACGTTTCAATGCCTGAACTCGATACATTTCCTTGCATTTTAATTGGCAGCCAAACCACAGATAAAGCACTTTTCAGAACTTCAGAAGGTGGACACAGTCCATGTGATCGATGAACACGGAGTTTACATTCTTTTGCACTTATTTTATATGAACTATGGTGCAAATGACACCCTTGCATATACCCCCAATGTCTCTTGTACCTATACATTGTATATACTGTGTTTATTATTCTTATATCTTGTACTGACACTTTCTTACATCTTTGTGGTCTTGCCAGCCAATTTCGTTGTCCAGGCAACTGTACAATGACAATAAAAAGTCTTGAAGTCTTGAAAAAAAAAAAAAAATAACCTGTTGATTATTGTGTATAATAATAATTAAAAAAACCTATCCAACACACATAGAAATTTAAAGCTAAACCAGTAAAAAAGAGCAATAAAAGCAGTAATATTGGGCATGGTGGGTAATACTGAGTAATCTAGAGTTGGGGGTTTGAACCCCACATGTGTGTATGCAGTTTGCATGCTCTCCCCATGTCATGTAAGTGTCGTCTAGGTTCTCCAGTTACCTCCTGACGCCTGAAGACGCACAAGCTAATCTGTTTAGCTAAATTGCCCCAGCTAAGTAAGTGTTTGTGTATGTAGTAGACTGGCATCTTGTCCAGGATGTACCTCTGCCCTGAGTAGCCTACGCCACCACCCCCCGAGGACCCAGCTCAGGATGAGATGGATGTAACAGCAGTCAGAGCATGAGAGCAGCACTGATATGCAGAAAGCTGCCTTTCTCGGCTTTGACAGATTTGAACCGCCTGCGGACATGTGACTCGGGTCATGAGGGGAAACGCAGCTGCACCAGCTGAGCGGGGTCCGACCCGCTGCCGAGTGACGGCGGCCATGAATCACAGCGCCCGTCAGCTCTCTAACCAGACGGGGCGCACGCACTGTGCCGCAGTCGTACCTCTTCCCAAAGCTATAAATTCAGAAACTGTCACTTGCGTCACCCGACGCCTTTTACGGGTCACCGCTCCTGATCAACATGTGACACATTTATATATCGTTAATTTATTTCGCAGACACTTTTGCCCAAAGTAACATACAAGCAAGGAAAGGTCAGGCTTGGAGAGGAGGGTCGGTCACCGTCCCTGGAGCAGCTGAGGTTAGGGACCTCGGTCAAGGCCCTGACAGTGAAACAATTAATCTCTCAGTAAGAGGACTTGAACCCACAACCTTCCCGATACAGGCATAGATGTATAACTTGCTGTTCCACTCAGCTCAGCACTGCCTTCCAAATCAGATAACAGGTGTCGCTATAAAGCTGAGCCGTGCAGAACACTTTACCAGGGAGAACTATCCTTTCCCAGCAAATTCCTTGGAAGCAACAAGATCCGTTTCCTCACCAAGCCCTTTAATGTCCTGCTTCCAGTGTTTGATCGCTGTTCACCTGCAGCAGAAACACTGAAAACTTCTTTTCCTGTTTAATGCTTAAATCACAGTTTATGTTGTAAGTTGCGCTGGGAGATCAGGGGTGTCACACTTGGTTAGAAACTTCAGCATCACTCAGCGTCTGGGAACCCAGGAATTTTCACTGCTCCCCAGCTAATGTCCACCCCCCAAGAAATGTATGATTGTGTGACACATACCTTCTCTATTTTTTATTCAATATTTAATTCTTTAGGTTGCATAAGTTTATATAAATTCAAGTCATCATTTATTAAATCTAATGACTCTAACTTGTATATCCCATCCAGAGCCCTGGAAACACCAGGCACTGGAAATGGCGAGCTGTGGATATCAATCACAGACTGCACACATATACACACAAACGGAAATTTAAAGAAACCAATTCACCTGTACTGAATGTATTTAGTTAAAAATCCCCCTGAAAACTAAAACAAGAATCAAACCCAGTTCTGGAGGTATGAATAAACAATGTTTACCACGAGCCTCCTCTCTCTCTTATATATTCCTGATAAAATTGCACAGCGTTGCTCCTTGGGTGAAATTCTACAATGCCAGCGTTCGCTCCACTACTGGTTGAAACTGACACGTGTTCTACAAATTTATATGTTTTTGAACCGTCTTTGTTACAGCTATATGACATCTCAGTATAAAGAACTGTACACGATAAATTGACCCGGGGTACCTTTAAGAACGGCAAGTGATCCTATAGTTAAAGCTTCCTTGATCACAGCTAGTGGTAAAAAGCATGTCATTTCAGCTCCCGTGTGATTTAGTTCATTTTTTTTAATCAAAAAGTCTTTCGGTGACTCTCTTCCAACCCCAGAAAGACATAAGTGGATAAACTGTTGAACAACAGATGGATATGTAAGTATAGCGTATTGCTCATACATAATTCTTTCTACCGAGCGAACTACTAGGCCTATAATGCATTGTAGGCCTAATTTGATGTCTCTTAGTGTCGCTATGTAACATTTGTACTGTTTAAGAAAATGTTTGTCAAAATTTATCAAAGTAGACTAGAAATTACATGTACATGTCCACCTATTTAAATAAGTTTTGTAAAACCCTAATTTCCACATTATCGTTATAGATTTCTGTTCCCGTCGTTTAGACATTTCTCTGTAATACGTGGACGACTGTGGGGAATGAAATCTGATATTGCCCCCTTGTGGTTGACATGCAAAAAAGCGACAATGATTTCAGCTTTCTACTGAGTACGGGGAAACGAGAGAGCCGAAGCAACGTAACTTTGACATGGGGTCAACTTTTCTCTCTCTTTCTCATCCTCATTCGGTCAAAAAATTGACAGGGCAGTGTGTGTGCCCGCATACAGGATAGCAGGGATTTTTCGAGTGACGCCGTGATGCCTGATGTCTAAGGGCCATGATATGTACGGCCAGGTGAAGACCCAACCCTGCTTATTTTTGCCTTCTTAAAATTACAAAAGAAGCCACATGCATACAGAAGTAGATCCATCTGTGTAAAGTTTAATACATTTATTAGCAAATCAACTTAGTGTAGTACATTTATTCAGCTCATCGAAAATGTAAATATGAATAAGGAATAATTAAATTGGACAGAAGAAAGTAGACCTATTATTTCCATACAAATGTATAACGGATAGTATTTTGGTGCCACAGCAGTGGCCCTTGTTGCCTATTGATTTTAAGTAAAAACATTTTCTGAATTTTTTCTCAATAAAGTTTGTTTGAACCAGTACATTTTCAAAATATGTGTATAATACATGATGGTAAAACAAACACGTAAAGGTGTTCATTATAATGAAATTTTACAGTGAAATAAGGTAAATTCTATTTTATTCACAATGATGCGTTTTTATAAAATTTGATGCATGATGGGTATTCTGCTAAATTTAAAGCTGGATTTTCAAACAAATTAATTAGGTAGTAATTTCACGTAGGTATAATTTTTTCATTGTTGATTGTTTTGGTTTGTTTTAAAATCATATTCTGTGTATAGCACCCCGGTTTTTTAAAACTTTAAGATGTAAAATGATCAGTTATAATACTCTGACCGTACTTTAGGTCATACTTTTAACCCCCTTGTATGAAGTCTGGCTGTCATTGCAACAAGAGAATTACAATGTAAATAATTCTATGGTATGATAGTTAAATGATAAGTAACATTTTCAACGTTACATAACTTGACGAATATTAAGACCCGATCTGCCATTTTGAATGAAAGGAAACAGACAGAGTGTCTGACTTTAAAAATAAACCAGACACACGCCGACTGGAAAACTTGCAGAAAAACAGATGAGGCCATTTGAAATTGAACACAAGGGAGATCTGTTTCCCTGCATTTCCTTTGGAAACGCAGTCCCACAGCGTACCTACACAATTAAAAGATCACAGAGCCCAATGTTCACGTTTCCTTTGATGGGCGAGCAAACAGCCGTGACTGATACCATCTTTCTATTGGGTCGCTTAAACAATGTCCCCTTGATTGAAACTAATACAGACATACAAATTAAAAAGTATCATTTAGCATAGTTAACCCAAAGACTTTTATTTTAGAGGCGTTTTCAAGACCGATGTGTTGCAGTTTAATATTCCGGCTTTGTCAAGTGTTATAGGTAAGAATCCCTGAGATTTCGAAGAAGCTATTGATCAGTGTGACTTCAAGTGACTCTGAATGACACGCATCTTCTTTTGAATGTTTCATTATAGTTCCTATAAATCTGGCTTGAAAGCCGCACATTTATACACGGGCTATACATTTTCCTTCTCAGAAATTTTCCTGCATATGTGTCATTTTAACCAATGCATTTTTGGTTAAAATGCATTGACTTCATGAAGGACAGTATAATCATTTTTAATACTTCCAAACCCTCCAGCGGACACACCCAGTTTTATATTGCTACTGAAAACAAGCCGTCAGCTAATGAAGTTAATTTTTAAAAGCATTTTAAATATAAATCTGTGATCTAACAATTGCCAATTCCATTTTTTACAACTTATGTGAGAATTTTCACTACAAAGCATTATAAATACGCCTGACCTGACGTTTCTTTTCCGCTCCGCTTTCCTTATATCTTCAAATTAAAAACAGTCCTATTAATAGTGCTAAATTAAATCACATCAAGATTTGTTTTCTTTTTTTTTACATTTTAGGTAGCCAGGATGAGATTTATTCTTATAGAATTTTAATGTATAAAGACTAAAATGTTAACATTTTTACGAGGATTTCGTAATGTTATCTTGTCCCAAAAACCCATTAAGATTTCCTGATCTTATTTTTACCGCCATGTCTTTAGATAAGGAATATTTATGCTCTGGTTTATTTTTGCGTTCACATTTGCTTTATTTCATTAACTTTCTGTGCCTCGAGCAGTTAATCAGGCTCAGCAGCGGGTGATGCGGCATCAAACTAACTGAGCTGTAACTGAGAGGTTCATAAAATGAGAGGAAAACTCAGCGCGACGCAGGAGCGACGGGCTTAATCTTAGTCTTTTCACTAAACTGCCAGGGGTCCATTCCCAAAAGAGCATTACAGCAGCACAATCACTGCAGAAAAGATCATTATTGTTCTGCATGCGTTTGTGAAATATACCCCGGCTGTCTAAACTTTAAAGGTACAGTGTCTGCTTTTGATAACGGAACCTGGCGAGAAAACATGTCAGGTATAAGAATATACTACGCTATTCTTTGAAAAGTCAGGCCTCACTTCCTATCTGACATATGCACCAGATAAAACCTGAATACTTTCTCTCTATGCCGACAATAAAGAGAGGTCAGTCTGTTATTTCTTTTCTTTGGCGATACGTTTTTCCAGAGAGTACACATACCATGAACAGCGCGCACTTTAAAGAACATTGGGTTCCTTCGATTAGCTCTGCTGTCATGTGTGAGAACGTAAAGGTCAAGATGGCTTTCTTACTGTTGATTTTTTGAATGGGCATTAGACCTCTGCAGAGCAAAACACACCAATTCAGATTGAATATAATTAACTATTCTATAAATCAAAGCTTTGTACAGAAATTTAGGAAGACGTGAAGGAGCGGCTGGTGTTTGCCACAAAGTACCTTTAATAGCACGAGATTATAAAACAAACTCAGAACTGAATGATACTCTGAGTTCCTTGGACACTTGAGAGCAACCTGTCTGCCTGGGTTCAATAACAGAGCAAGTGGAACCTTGAGAGAATCGTTTCACGAAAAGGAAGAACGAAATACACAAGGAACAAGCGTCCGTGAGGTGGCTCACATTAAGCACACGCGTTTCTCAGCCAAACAATTCCAACCAAATGTACACATTTAGGGCAATTTTTTTCATGTTTTCCATCTGCTGTATCTGAGCACCGTTTTGATGTCACTTCCACTTAAAACAAACGACCACAACGGTTCACAGAATTACATCCTGCACAGAAATTTGAACTCTTCCATATCCCCCTGGCTTTCGGCGCTGTACGGACTCCGAAATTCTCTCCTTCAGTTTAACACTTGTACTTGGCTACGCAGTAGGATTATTAAACATTTACGCTTAAAAAAAAATTAAGACTTATAGCAAGGGTAGGCTTTGATTAACGTCACAGAGGCATGGAAAGGTGGAGACATCCCACTGAGCAAGTTAACGCCTAGGTACCTACCTTAGGTCACACCAGGTGAAAGGTCACTCCTTTGTGGTCACAGAACGGTCACCGGTCCCTAACAGAGCTGTGAAGGTCCCAGGTAGACACCCTTTCAAAGCTCACGTTGTACTACAACAGTCCACAAAGATGAGATCCACTACATAGCCCAAACCGTCTTTGTACTGAATTCTCGGCTGGTTCTGTCAGCATTTTAGGCCTGATCGGGTATTTGTCAGTGAGTCATTCCAAGCATTACAGGATTCTTTGGGCTAAACTCATATTTGGACCGTTTCCCCACTAAATCTGTTTTAATTCTGCTTGGTGTAAAACTACCTTGCCCTTCAGGTAACCACTAAATAAGAGCAGCTGCGGAAAGCACTGACTCACGCGGCAGCGGTTTGTTTTTACTGCCGTCCCAGCTTATGGCCGTACAGCTGCAAGCCTCATCTTTAAATCGAGACTGGAAAAATCTGGCAGGAGAGGACCTGAAATAAGAATGATTAGCAATCAAGGCCCAGAAATTAGCTGTGTTAGTCCGAACCCATCTGGACAAAAACGGTACAAGACAATCTTGATGTTTATGCATGTACAGCTGTTCTTTTATGTAGATTTACATGCCTTAATATATCAGATTGAAAATCTTTGGCAACATCACCCAATAATGTGTGAGCTCGGCACAAAATATAGCCTATATCATTTATAAAATTGTAAGTGTATTGGGTTGATTGGTTTTGTAAGATATTGCGGGTATTTGGATTTATTATTTAATTGTATGACATGCATCGACCATTTAGCCTGTTTATGCATTGTCACACATCAGACACTATATTTGCATTAATAAAATTGAGTTACACAGGAAAATGTAGGGATGCGACTTAGGTAACAACTCAAATGAAGTATTGCCACCTGGTGGATAATCAGGAAAAGCAAAGAAGCAAACAAGCAAGTGAATTCCTCAGTTTGCTGATATCTGGTGAACTATCAGCAATGAACTGGGGCGGATTCTAAGTTCTGTGATTTCTAATAAATCTCTAACCGTGTGAAAAGATTATGTGATCATGTGGCACAACTTTTTTCAACATTTAACTTTCTTTTTTTAAAAATCTAGAAAGTCCACTGTCGTCTTCTACACAATGCAACATCCATCCAGCCATCGTCCATATGTATATTACAGGGTTCGCAGTGGGACAATACAACATTTACTAGTGACATACATTCTGGAAAAAGATATGGACACACAATTCACAGCCAACGAGGATTTTCTATACAAATGTTTTTCATTGCAGGGTATATCACTGTCTCCTGCAATTAGCGCATTTTAGTCTCTATCCAGACTTCATCTTACCATAAGGCCAAATGACATTTAGCTGAGTACCAAAGATGTTTTTAGAACTTTATCCATGGTAGCACACAGTATGGTGCGAGCAGAATTCCTCTTGGCACTGTTCCTTCCTGCCCTACAGCTTCTTTCATCATAAATATTTTTGCACACATTACAGAAGCATAAATATGCCTTCGATATCAGATGCCAATTGTGACAATAGCATGGCGTGTTATTGGTAGAGTAAAGGCATGCATGATTCAAGCAGTGAGATTGAATCGCGCTACCAGCATCTGTCTTAATATCCTGACAATATAATGATCCAGTAGATACAGAAGCACTGTAATAACTGGTAACATAATAGTAATCAGTAACATACTCCAGATTATGTGATACATTGTGTACAGATAAACATTGCTCCTGATAAAGTCCAATATCATTGATGCTATGGACATATAGAGACATATTCTTTTAAGAAGTTGGTTGCTGTTTTCCTTCAAGCTGAAGGAGACCCTTAGTTAACACAGGTTTTTGACTACATGTATTTCAGCTAGAAGTCTGGGAACAGCTACCAGAAGAGTTTTAGTGATGCACAAGTTTCCACATCCTTCCATGTCTTAAATGTAAAACAGGGACCAGTACAGTTCAGATGTTAAAGATACTAAGCTGTAAGTCAAACAAATACACAATATGGACAAAAGTATTGGGACGTCTGGCCATTACACCTACAGGAACCTTTATGACGTCCCATTCTACATCCACAGGAATCAGTATGGAGTTGGTCCCCCCTTTGCAGCTATAACAGCTGCCATTCTTCTGGGGAGGCTTTACATGAGATTTTGGAATGTGTCTGTGGGATCCGTTGCCCATTCATCCAAAAAAGTATTTGTGAGGTCAGTCACTGATATTGGATGTAAAGATCTGCCAAACAATCTCCGTTCTAGTTCATCCTAAAGGTGTCTGATGGGATTGAGGTCAGGGTTCTGTGTGGGCCAGTCAAGTTCTTCCACACCAAACTCACCCAACCATTTCTGTATGGACCTTGCTTTGGGCACTGGGACACAGTCATGCTGGAACAGCCAAGGTCCTTCCCCAAACTGTTCCCACAGTTAGAAGTTAGAAGCATAGAACTGTCCAAAATGTCTTGGTATGCTGAAGCATTAAGAGTTCCCTTCACTGGAACTAAGGGGTCTAGCCCACCCTCTGAAAAACAACCCCACACCATTATCCCTCCTCCACCAAACTTTACAGTTGGCACAATGCAGTCAGGCGGGTAACGTTCTCCTGGCATCCGCCAAACCCAGACTCATCCGTCAGACTGCCAGACAGAAGCGTGATTCGTCACTCCACAGAACACGTTTCCACTGCTCCAGAGTCCAGTGGCGGCGTGCTTTACACCCCTTTGTGTGGAGCTTGGCATTGCAGTTGGTGATGTGAGGCTTGCATGCATCTGCTCGGCCATGGAAGCCCATTCCATGACGATCCTGGGGCACAGTTTTTGTGCTGCGGTTAATGCCAGAGGAAGTTTGGAACAGAGCATTGGTGACTTTTACACACTATGTGCCTCAGGACTCGGTTATCCTGCTGTGTTACTTTACGTGGTCTGACACTTTGTTGTTCCTAAATGTTTACACTTTACAATAATTCCACTTACAGTTGAATATCTAGCAAGTAAGAAATTTCAAGAACTGACATATTGCAAACCTGGCATCCAATGACAGTATTCAATGACAGTATTCTGACAACTTGAATTTATTGAGCTGTTTAGAACAATGTCACTAATGTTTGTAAACTTGACTGCATGCCTAGGTGCTTGATTTGGGATGGGTCTGAATGAAACACCTGAATTCAATGATTAAGAGGTGTGTTCCAAAACCTTTCTCCATATAGTGTAGATGTAGTCCCATTGCCGGGCAAACACTGCCACCTTATGGCCATTACGTATCAATGCGTTCTACAACCTCATGGAATAATCAGATTTTTGGAACAATAGTATTGCTAATTATTTTCGACAGTACCTTATTCATTTAAGTTATAATACGTAATGACTGCTTTCAACCAATATTACATGTGATGTGGTTTCAGTTTTTTCAGCGTGAGCTTCGGCTTCTTTTAGTTTGTTTTATTTTTGCATAAACGTCCGTAGTCGCCGGGTTGTCGCGTCTCTCCCAGCATTCAAAATTGGTATCACACACTCTGTGATTGGCCGGTCATAATAACTACGTCACCAGGCTGAACTTTACGGCAACCAAAAAAGTATAAATGCTTGGGAGCACCTACGATCTACCACTAGATGGCACCAATTACAAACGCAATTAAAGCAACATCGCTTCAATATCCACCCACCCATTTTTGCTGACATATAGATAGCTGATGATCGCGGATATTCTGCTCTTCATGCCATCCAGAGTATACCCCAGCCTCGCCTTTGCTGCCTAGGGTGAGATCTTGGATAGCCGCTGTAATTCTGACTACGATAAGTATTTAGAATTCGGAATTGGATGAATGGTTATTTTGATCTTGTTTTGTCTTTATTTAAAGCATGTTACATGTTGCTACGGCAACTGTTTAAATAGCTCCAAGATCACTAAAGCTGAGTTGTATATGCAACGTATGAAGCAAGGTCGAGACTCAGAGATGTGTTTCCGCGGTGTAACGGTTACGTTCGCCTCACATGGGACAGGTCCTCGGCCCGAAACGGGGCGGGAACATTTTCTCTGTATTTGAGTTTACCTACTGTATATTTTTGTGGGCTTTTTAAAGAAACCAAATATAATAACCGCTATTGAAAGTGGATTACAGTGGTTTAAAGCATGAACAGGTCATTTAGAATAAAATGACCCTAACTGCTGTTGTAATCCCTGATTTTGATATCGTTCCGTTTCTTTCTGACGTGTTATTTTTGGGGTTGACAAGGGTAAAGGAAGTTCCATGTCCAATGATAAGCTGAGTTTCTGTGAGCACAGCGATTTCCTGCACGCCTCTGTGTCCCAGGCTACCGGCATTTAAGGTCTGCACCATAGCAGAGGGTTCTGGCCCCGCCCGTTTCCTCTGGAGGGGCAAAAGGATAACGCAGCCAATTCTGGTCATTCTTAAAGCAACAGGATTTCCTGCCTTCTCCATCAAGCTAGCACTTCACTACAAAGAAAGGAACAGCTACAAGAATAGCATTCTATACAAATAAACCATCATTAAATCATCCATTCTTCCATCTTCCATAGCTTCTTATCTAGTCACCATGTAAAAAATTAACACTGCTGTCAACAATTGAAGGAATGTACTCATTTTGTAATGAATGATTTTGATTTCTTCTAATCCACGTTGATGCTGGATGCCAGAGTTTAAACTATAACAAAAAAAGTTATATGAATTTTCTAAACTGTTGTTAACGTTAAAAGGTGACAGTAAGCAAACCTAGAGAGGCAGCTATGGATGAACACACGTGTCAAACAGTGTCAGAGAATAAAGATCAACACTGAAGTTCTTATGCAAGTCTCAGTGAATACATCTGAATATTTACTTTTTTATTTAATAGAGTGAACATATCACATTACTCATACAAATTCCTCAGTGTGGAATACAATTAAATCACAAATAACGCATCACCGTTTGTCATTCTTTGCTGTGTGACTAAGAACATTTTTGAAGCAGATCTGAATGTATGGTGATGGTGATTACCGCATTTACCATCTATACCATTTACTAACAACTGCAAGCACCATTTTCCTCCCTAGATCAAATGTCCGGAGTATCGTGCATTGAAAAATACTACAAATTGCTTCCATTTGTACATGTGGCTGGTGCCCAGTGGCAGCCTTTCCAGACGCAGGGCAGTACGCTGTACAGATTGGGGCTGTAATTATCCACCCAACTCTGGAGTTGAAAAAAGAAGCCCCACCTTTTCCTGACTGTTGTTGAACTTTCCTTTGACTCAGGAGCGCGCACATTCCCCCCATGGAAGCAGGAAGGTTTAGGCATCGCCAGTGGAAGCTAAGGCAAACAGCACTTCTAGCATTAGAAAAGGCGCCAGGAAAGTTACAGTCCGGCTTTTACAACTTAACACTTATTATCAGGAGGCAGAGGCATGTTCAGGGCCCAAAAAGGTCTGGCCTGGTCTTGACCTAACCTTCAAAGCTTTGTGTGTGTGTGTGTGTGTGTGTGTGTGTCTGTGAGAGAGAGAGAGAGAGAGAGAGAGAGAGAGAGAGAGAAACTGGACCCAAGAAATCTTCAACTCTCACTAATCAAATTGGGCTAGTATTGTTTCTAACAGTTTAACTTGTGCGTGTGTGTGTGTGTGTGTTGAATTTTACATGCACTTGCAATATAAAGTGCATAAAACTCTAATTGAAGGTAATCAAGCAAATATAAAGTAACATACACTGTACATTGGACATTCATTTAGCAAGGTTGCTATGTTGTTTTTATTTGCTATATTTTACAGTAGTCATAAATCTTCATATTTTGAATAGTAATAATAATGAATCTGCCTGTTTAATATTAAACCAATTCATCACCTTTCAGGGTTGTCAACTTTGGTCAGCTGGACGGGGTGAGATTTTCAATTCGAGACAAATCTGCACTCATTTTCATGGTTGTAACAGCAGGTTTTAGGTTTATAGTGGAATAATTTGGATTTGCCGTAAGATTTATTCGGTTATCGTGAGAGTCTGAAAGCTTGAGTGTCACGCCAGATGTGTGAGAGTTGGCACCCTGGCATTTTAGTAATAGGTCTTTTAAATCTTTTGCAACGGCATATCAGAGAAGACCACTGCGGTAATACAGATTTTGTCGTGCTGCTTTAGACCTGAGACGTTTGTCTGACGGATCAGATGGCTAATATCGATCTTTAAAACGTCACACAGTTACCGACTCCTAAGGATATCCCAAATACTGTATGTCAAGGACGCGCATCATAGACTCGAGCAGACTGGTCGCGAGGCAGCCGAGCTCCCGTTTGACAGTGACTGGGCGGAGCGCGCATGCGCAGTGCGCGCGCTCCGTAACAGTGCGGCAGGAAAACCGCAGCAAAGCGAGGAAAGACCGAGATTCAACAGAAGGGGAAAGAGGGAACATTCCCAGGAAAAAAATATGAGAATAAATAACACAGGCTTCTCTCAGACGAAGAAAGTCTCCTCGGAACATGAGACCCGATTGTCGGCTTAAAATGGAAAGCAACATCTCTCAATTTCGCTCCGCAGTTATGAAAATAGTAAAAATATCCCTAACAGGCTAACGGCAATGTCAGGGAATGGATGAAAACTACCAGAAGACTGCCGCAGTTGCCCGGTTTTGATCACTGGATCGACCGCGTCGGACATCTCCTGAGACAAAAACGCCTGTAGGCTTTTAAAAATGATGCTTTACGCCGTGTTCATCTGGACATCGTCAAATATTTCGGAGCGTTAAAAACGGGAAAAAAGTCATAGTGGTGCATTAAATTCCGGAGCAGCCATGTCACCCGCTACCGTCTGATTGTAGTTAATCATCCGCTTCGGCTCCTGAAGGTGCGAATATGGGCGACGTGGGCAGCGCCAAGGAAATTAAAAAGACTTTCATCGTTCCGGCTATAAAAGCCTTTGAGCATTACGATTTCACTCGGGCTAAGATCTGCTGTAGCCTGACATGGCTTATGGCCAAAGCCTTCGGGACGGGTAGGTTCTCTTTTTTAAATGTATACATTTTTAAACAATTGTTATTTTATAGCCAATAGACTGGTGAACGTGAACTATCCGTAAAAATAGCGACTATGGCTCATATGTATTATTTTGTAATTTGAAAATATTGTATTTGGTTTAAAAATGCAAAAATACAGCGCAAGGAAACCCAGGAATTTATCTTATGCTCCTATAACAGCATTTATGACAGTTATATATTATTACTTAGGAATTGTCTGCTATTGACGGTTATGGTTTCGTGTTTGTGGAGTCTTATGTTATTCTTAGATTTGATGTCACGACCTGAGTTGGAGAATACAGTAAATTAAGGACAAGGCAACTGTTGCTGATTCCTCAAGGGTGCTTGTAAAAATGGCTTACAGCTCCTCAGAAAAATATTGAATTATATCGTCATAGTACATTAAAATATCATAAAAATAAAGCATATTCTTGGCTCCCCATGAATGTTTTAGCAAATTTATTTTAGACTCAGTTATAGATAACCTGTTAGTCCACAGTAGTATATGTAAACAGATTTTTGGAAGCTGGTGGTAGCTAGCAATACCATATTCTCTACATCTCTAGCTGGTAATTTAATCTTCGGATAAATTAGGTTAGACCCTGAACAATATGATGAGTCATTTTTGTCCAAGAGAGAATTCCACTTCATCTCCTGAAACACTTAATTCTGCCGGGAAGAGTTTGAAGCGCTGGTACTCGCACAAATAACGCAGCTGCATTTAACCGCTTAACCTATCGGACTGTGGCATGTGGTCAAACACCAATACCAGGCCCCCATGCTCTGTTATTGTCCTGGTATAACGCGTGTGCGCAGGGAATAATCGGCGCTTCCCATTGCCACTGCCTCTCGTTCCCTGTATACATTCTGTCCCGGATTTTCGACGGCTAGTGGAGAACAGCATGCATGCAAAACATTTAACGCCGTGTTTGTGTGCTATGAATTACCGCTGTCAGGAAAAAGTAATCAATCCCAGCTTGTTAGCCTAACGATTGATTCCAGACACTAAGGGCTTTTATACATCTTTCCTTAACTGGTACAAAGGGTGATGCCTGGATTTGCTTTTCGGTGTCAGTCCATTTTTACTAACGTTTTATATTTAAGGTACAATGTAAAGTTTTCTGGGGACTAATTTATGTGAAATTACTCCAGACGTCCAAATACCCTATTTTACATACATATTTTGGTGGAATAGGGCCGTTTATGTACACAGTTTAACACATGATACGTTTATTTATAGTGGATCTCAACAACGTGTTCATGCGAAATACTTTACAGCTAATCTTCCCTATGGGAACGGGGGGGGGGGCATTTATTTAGGGGAGCTTCATTGTTTGTAATGGATCTGAGGGGATAAGACCTCTGAAAAATAATATCCATCCATCCATCCCTCTTTCATTAATGGCATTTACAGTGGAGGAGTGCTCAGAGTCTGGAACCTTTCCCCGGAAGCACAGGGCGCAAAGCAGGGGACACCCTGTATGGGACTGTGGTTGAAAACTAGTCATGCAAGCAATATTAGTACATGCTAATCACAACGGAGCCACCGATAAAATACCTGCATTTGTTGCTTAACTGACGCTTTCATTCAAAATAACTTGCAGTTTTTACCCAGTTGTGGAGCCAAGTCCCATTACTGGAGCGATTTAGTATAAGTTTATATCTCTTCTAACAGTTACACCTGCCTTCTCCAACTAGCGCCAGAGTGCAGGACTAAGATTTGGGATAGTCTTCAGTGTCGTCTTGCACGCATTGTTCCTTGGAATTCGACATATCCCCACTCTCCACAAAATCTTCAAAAAATAAAAAATAAAGGCTGGCGCAACTTTAACTGAAAGTTGGGAGGGGATTTGTCACTAGTAACTGGGTCAGGAAGGTCCAGGCCGGGAGGATACAGCAGTGCCCCCCCGAGGGTCCCACGCTAATCGCGTCCGGAACAAAGTGATCCAGATGTCTGGGTTGTGCCGAGTTGTGGGGCAGAAATGGCTTAGGGATCACGTGACACAAGCCCCCCCTCCCCCGACACTGTCAGCCAGCTGATCAGCCCTTTCATCTGCTCTTGTTCTGGCCCCGGACGGACTTGCCAGGAAGTGTTTCTAGGCTGCAAAGCAATCGAAATGCTTCTTGCATGTAAAATCTCTCATTCGGAAGCTGTATACATTATGGCCCCTCTGTCCTCCAATCAGACTAAGAGCAATGCTGGGACGTTTGAGCAGCAGCTGTAACAAACAGGCCTCATTTCTTGAAATAGACAGACTGGCATTTTTTTTCCAGAACATCTGTTGCATAGCAGGAATACCAAGACGGACACTAATGGCCCGTGTTGCCTTTGTAAACTTGTATAGTTCCACTAGACGTGTCAGACATGACGTCAGATGAGGAAGTGCAGCTTGAAGACATATGCCGCTACTTTCAAAGTGAAAAAATTAGCAAGGCGGGAAAAATCTGACCTGTGAATCCGTTGGTGGCCCGTAAGTAACATGTTACTCATTATATTTTATGAGGGCTGTGTAAGTTATGGTGATCTTACTTAGTTTAGTTTATTTTTAGGTTTGGAGAAGCTAAATAAGTGTTTTGGTTGTTTGTAAGCTTTTGTAAGTGCTCATGTTCATCTTTTGATTAACTTTACCCTGTTCATGTTTTGGCTTGCATAACCCTACATCAATAGGAGTCCTTTAACGGAATTATATGCAATAAAGGTCTCTAGATTTGCTGTTGGATTCCTGTCTGGTGGTATGTGAGGTCTTCTAGTAAGATAACATAACCAAGGACACTAATGTAAATATTCCCAAGTGCTGACATAATTTCACGTTATGCTCACTCATGTTCTGTCTGCTTTTAATGTGTCTTGACTTGCTTTGCCCTTTTCTTGAGGTTAGGGCTGGATCATTTCCTCTTTGACACAAGAATCAGTGGAAACTGCTTTGTTTGACCAAGCAGCCCTTAACATCCTCCCGCAGCACGAGATTTCTCTGTCCCATCCTTCTCGACTTCAAGAAACACATTTTGTTAACACCGAGTATGACAGGGGAGAGTGTGGATGTCCCAGAGTTAGGGAGGGGGGGGGGGGTGAGACCAGGTGACTAGCTCCTTCAATCCTCTGATTGTTTCTCAGCCACCAACAGATCAGATCTCATGCCCAGGATCCACATCCTGGTCTGGTGGTATGTGAGACCTGACACCCATCTCGTTTTTCTTACCCATTTCCTGCTGTTTCTGTGTGTTCCTCTACCCCAGTTAGTTAAATCCCCCAAATATCTAGGAAATCCCCCGCTCATTCCTCCTATCCATGGACTTATTTCCCTGGCCAGACCAGAGTAAGTCTAACACATTGAACTCATGCAACCTTTAACGATTTGTACGACTGAGGTTCAGTTTTCGCAGTTCCTCCCCATTTTATATATTTTTTCTTTATTTATTTGCAGCTTTAAAAAATCTGAAGGGGTCGGCCGCATTGTGCATTTCGTGGGCGTAGCTGTTTTTAGCCGCACTTTGTTTTGGTTCATTGCACCGGTATTTATTGTGCTGTCGGGGTAAGAAAGGTCGACTCTTATTGTGACCAGGAGCAGTAAATGTCCGAGTCTCTCTTCATTTTCAGCTGCTCCTTTCAAGCCTTTGTTTTACCTGAAGGTACAGTTTAATCACCCAAGTGTACAGGGTGGGGGAACGGCAACGCGTTATTGGCCAATCCCATACCCCTTCATTATCACCACACCTGTGCTCCGCCCCTGCCTTGGATGTACTTGTTTCTCTCTGACACATGGAGAGGTGAGAAGATCCAGCTGTCAGGAAAGCACAGCTTTCAATGGACCTCTGAGGTGTCCGTTCCTCTCAGATCTCAGGTGGCTTATTTGGAGGAAGAATTAGAAGAAAGTTGGCATGAAAAACCGCAGGTGGTTGAGGTATTATTCCCTGGCAACCAGCAATATAACCAGTAGGTGGCTCAACTAGTGAATTACAAGATGCACTATTTCCACCCACCATGAATTTCAAAGCCCAGTTTCTGTCATCATTGTTGGAAAAAAGTGCACTGTAGCTTTAAGAGGTATCATTTTGTCAAGTCATGTGCCGCTGCGAGGAAGCTGCAGTCATTAAGGCTCCTGCCTCTCCAGTGCCTTTATCTGGCAGAATGACCATTTCTTTAATCTTCCTTTAATCTGGTGGGGGACGCTTTGGTTCCTACACTGAAGAATGTAGTTATGCCTCCAGCACTGGCATTGATTGTGCAAAATGGTCTTTGTACATAAAGTATATCAGGGTAATTTTACCAAATTCTCCAAATCTGATCTGAAGTCAGTTATGGTAAAAAAAAATTAATTGTTGCTGGGCTGACAACATGTAAAACCAGATAATTTTGCAGTTGATGTGATGTCAGAAGAAAACAAGTTTTGGAAAAAATGATTAGATATGATGGCTGAGCACTGAGCACTGCTCTCTTGGCTCCGGTGTGAGTGTGGTTTCCGTGGTTACTTTATCCTCCAGTCTAGATGTGCTGCGTGTGTGAGCCCACCTGTAATATGTGACTGACTGTGTGGCCTTGTCGTCATGATGGACTGATGTCCTGTCTAGAGTGCATCCTGCCCTACAGCCTACGCTTCAATCGCATGGGCCACAAACCACCATCAGAATTTCTTTTTTGTAGTGTAAACAAAAGTGTCCTGTAGCTTTGATTGTCGTCAAGGTCTGTAATAATTGGTATTCAGGTATGTTCTCTTGTATACTGAATATTCATCTCGTTGTAATTGTTTTGATAAAGGCCCTTGGCATCTTCAGTATTGTACATCTTTCTCACTGAAATTAGCAGGACCCTCTTCTTCCTGTAAAGAAAACATGTTGAGAATGCAGAGTTTGTCATTGACTTAAGCTAAAAGCATGCATTATATGCTTTTTTTTAAGGTGCTGCGGCCGATGTGAAAGTGAATCGATTTTTTTTGTGTTGTATCACTGGCAAGGTCCTGCTGTATCTTATACTTTAATACAAAATATCAGACCAACAGTCGAATGTCCTACTGGGCCTGGAATAGTGGTGGCCGACCGGTCGATTGTAATCGACAGGTCGAACACTAAGACATTTAGTCAATCGCAATACAGCATCTATTCCCCTGCTCCCCAATTTGCATAATATAGCAAGGGGGACCACCTCCCCCCCTGACCAACACCCCCACAGGTCAGCGAATTAAACCGCAGTGATCCTGTCAGAGAATTTACTTTGTAAAAGTATCTTTCACTGCAAAAAAAAAAAAGTTGGAGATCAGTGGCCTAAGTGTGTGTGTTTTCAGGTTTTTGTTTACTATACTCAAGTTACAATCACTACAGTCACTTGCTCTCTCCACAAGAAACCGCAGCCATGCGGTCGGACATGCACATCCCTTCCTGCGACCTGCTTGGATCTCCAGGACTGTTTTCCCCGTCCAAGTCATCTCACCATGTGGAGCGTCTCTTACTGAAAGAACTTTAAAATTAATCACGATGTTTCTTTGCGAGTAATCTTATTTATTGTTTAGAAAATAAGAGACCATCCTGTTTTATCTTGACATTGAAGTAGCATTCAAAAATAATTTGGTAGAAACCACTAATGTTGGAAATAAGACGATAAAAGATTGTCATTTTATGACTGCCTGTATATTTGATTTCTGTTTGTGTATCTCTGCTCTGAGGCTTTTCAGGAACGGTGTCTTTTATGGAGACATGGTACTGCCTATCGCTGATTCCTGAGCCGAACAGAGCTGATACATCAGCGTAAATCTTTCGGCTTCTCGCAGTGAGGGATTGCCCGCGGACACATTGGACCCGCAATTACTAATTGCATCCTGATTAGATTTATGGATATCCGGGGCAGGATGATACATTTCGCATCCTTGCAGGAAATTAAGACCAGTAATGGGAGCCGTAGTACACCATCGGTGTTAGCTAACAGCACAAATTGGCCGGCTTTGTGTCATCGCATGTTTTATGCAACGATAAACACGTAAATGTGTTTTATGTGCATGGGAGCAGCTATGCAGCAGGGTGGTCTGCGCGGGAGTGTGATTAACCGTGCCTGTTCTGCGTTGCCCCCCCCTCCCCCGCCCGCTCCGGCCCCTTTACAGATAGCGTCCCCACCGATCTGAGGGAGCCCTTCTACAGGGACCAGTACGAGCAGGAGCACATCAAGCCGCCCGTGGTGAGCCTGCTGCTGTCGGCGGAGCCGTACTGCCGGGCCGGCAGCCTCATCCTGAAGAGCGACGCCGCCAAGCCGCTGCTGGGCCACGACGCCGTCATCCGCGCGCTCGCCCAGAAGGGCCTCTACGTCACCGACCAGGAGCGGCTGGTCACCGAGCGCGACCTGCAAAAGAGACCCATCCAGATGGTGAGCAGGCAGAGCTGGGGCTGGACCAGTGCGATGGCCGTCCTAAGGTGTAGCTCAGGGATCTGGCAAACATTAGGGCCCTGTCCCGCCTCGGGAAAATTGGAACAGTTACTTAAATCATACCTGGGGGGGTTTCCTGCAAGCAGGTTTGTTAGCTTATGTTAACACAACTGAGAAACCCTGCTTCATGGAACCCCTCCCTGAACGTCTATGCAGGGCCCACAGATAAATGAACCCGCCCGTGGCTGGACCCCCACCCTCCTCTCGTTTAGCCTAATTTATAAAAAATTCAGTCTCTCAGAATTCAGTCTCTATGTAGTTCTTGTTTGTCTTAGCGTCCACTGTCACCCTGCAACATTAGTGCCGTATAAAGGTCACTGGTTAAGTCCCAAAAAGGGCTCTGTTGTTGAAGCCTAAAGAAGGATATTTCAGCTGAGCTTTGAGTAGTTAAAAGTGCACGTCGCTTCAGTGGGAGCTTCTGGTAACTCTTCCTCCAGGGTGTAAGTGTGTCCCTCATGTTGTATTAAAGGGGTGACTTGGCAAGTACCCTTTAAAATTAAACTAGAAGCCGGCAAGGCTCCGTGAGTTAGAAGCCGTGTGACACGTGATCATAAATTTGAAAGATGTAATTTTTATTTGTCCTGAGCACTTTTCACATTTGCCCTGAATGGAAAAGCAGTTTGACTGTGTCATTGAGATTTTCTTGGTCTGGGTGAGGTAGTGCTTGGCTGTGCCGTCATATAGCTCAGCTGAATGACTGTCTGATACATAAATGCTGTTCTGTTCTCCCTCCCACTTGCCTCTTTGTATTGTCGCAGCTCTCGTCAATTACATGAAGTGCTGCTTTAATTAACAGTGGCCGGTACAAATGGAGACGTCTGTGTCATGGAGCTTCGACTCTGAGACTTTAGGTCAAATTCTTATTATTTTTTTGCCTGATTGCTGAGGGTTGGGTGGCAGGTTTAGGTGCCCTGGTGAATGGAATCCAAGAATGTTCCAGCAGAGAGGAGCATCACACACTTTTTTTTTAAATGTAATTTTTAAAATGTAATCTATTACTGTAGAATTTAGAAATTTAGAATTTAGAAAAGAATTTAGAAATAACTTAAGTAACATAATTGGATATAGGTATGCATATGCTAAAGCATTTCAGTCATTAGTGCACTGAGTCTGTACATATTTTCATTACTCTATAAGGAAATGTAATATTGCAACTGTTGGTATGTAATATGATTTCTGTAGCCTGGAAACAGATGGCTTCCTATGCAAATATTGATGCATGGATGAATATTGAACAAACTCAGCAAAAACCGCTTGCACAAATGATTTTTCTTACGTCTGAATGTTTGTATGCACAGCAGTCTGTACTTGGTTTATGATGTAATAACCCATCTGTCCAACTTCCTTGAAAGCTTATCCAGTTCAGGAATGTGGGCAGCCTAACGCCTGTCCCACAGCGCACAGGGAAGGGTACACCCTGGACGAGATGCCAGTCTATTGCAGGCCACACACTCACACACTATTTGTGACGTATGAGACAACAATAGAATATGAACGTGACAATATTTTGCTAAAGTAACTCAGGTTAGGTACCCTGGACAAGGCTAAAATGGAAAATTCCACCCTGGCATCTTTTTGCATTTAAAAAGTGGCATTAAAATCTTATGCTGTAATTTGTATTAAATCATATGGTGGATTTATAAGTTATTCATTAAATTTAGATGTTATATTTAGAACGAGTCAAGGAACACACCCCACGGGCGATTTAGAGACACCAGATTGTCTGGCTCCATGTCTTTAGACAGCAGCAGGAAAAACTATACAGCACAGGGAGATTATGATTTTAATCCCCTATCCCGAAACAGCGCGGCAGTAGTATTACTCTGAAATTATTGTACTTAGTTTGCCATTTGTACAAGTCCAGTGCATTTGCGGCTGAATGAATTCTTTTCACATATGACATGTTAGTCTAGTGAAACATGCATGTAGAGCTGAGAGTGATGTTTGGGTGCTTGGCCAGATCCAGCGTCCCTAGAGCAGCTTTTGGGGTTTAGGGCCTAACAGATCACTCTGCTGGCTGTGGGACTCAAACCAGCAACCTTCTGATTGTGGGTCATAACCCGCAGAAGCCATTGAGCCACCAAACAGTCTTCTTTAGTTTTTTTTCTGAACTTTCTTGTTACAATGTTTTTTTTTTACTGGGACACGCTTCATCACACACACACATCTCAAGAACATAAGAAATTTACAAACGAGAGGAGGCCATTCGGCCCATCAAACTCGTTTAGGGAGAACTCCGTTATTAGCTTAGAGTTGTTAAAATCTTATCTAGCTCTGATTTAAAGGAACTCAAGGTTTTCGCTTGTACTCCATTAACCCTAACCCTAAAAGGAAGACTATTCCATACTCTAACTACACGCTGTGTAAAGAAGTGCTTTCTGAAATCCAGTTTAAAATGTTCTCCCGCTAATTTAAACCTATGGCCACAAGTTCTTGTATTTGAACGAATATTGAAGTAACTATTTGGTTGTACAGCATCCAGACCTGTTAGAGGTCTTCCTCCATAAACACAAATAGGGCTGCATGAAATCACTTTGCGTGAAATTTCCACAAGTAACATTGCAATGTTTATAAAACAATAAAAGAGGTGAAATTAGCCTAAATAAACTGTAGTCAAATAGAACTTATCGACCAATAGTTTGTGTCAAACAGGTTGGTGGCGTTGTCGTGAGTTGTGTCAACATACACAAAACAGTGCCGACAAACGCGATGCGATTATTCTGCATGTGCGTGATGTAACGCACAGACCCGGAACCATATACTGCATCGTGCTGCCCTGTGTACAGTGCTGCCCTGTGTACAGCCACAGGTACACAGGAAGCCTGATGCTTAACACAGAACTGTGGAGGTAAACAGGAGGTTTACTATCGTCATTAAAGCACGATCGAGTGACACAGTTTGATGCTTCTTAAACCTAAACTTTTCTTGAGTTTCTTGAGGGGTGGGGGCTCAGTAGGTCACACACTGAGCCCCATAACTCTGGGGTTGGCGATTTGATTCCCATCACTGGCTGTTTGCATTCCCACCCCGACTGTGCTCCTCCCAAAGTCCAAAACCATGCAGTTAGGTGGCCTGGCGTCTCTCACTGCCCTCACTGATGGATTAACATCTCGTCCCCCCGCTTCTTGGGATGGGGCCCAGCCCAGCTGTGATCCTCTTCTGTGGGTTTGGAAATATTTGCATGCATTGTAACTGTTAACCTGTGAAGGATATGAAGCTGGAGGTGTGATTCGCACAGTCACGGTCCTCACTGCTGCGTAACGCATCAGAGACTCGCTTTCCATAGCACTGAAATTCTTGAATGAAATGTACTGGCGCTGCCTCTCTCTGGGTTCTTTTTGTTGAATTTTGAGCACTAACTTAATTGCAGAAGATATGACCTTAATGTAATTTCCCATAATCCATCACATGCCCATCTATCTAACTCAGGGCTGGCCAATCTTATCCGCAAAGGGCCGCTGTGTATGCAGGTTTTCGCTGCAACTCCCTAATTAGGTCACTAATTAGAGGACTGATTGGCTGAAGAGTCCTCACACCTGGGTTTGAACAGCTGACATACAGGTTTTCCCAAAAACCTGCATACACACCGGCCCTTTGCGGATAAGATTGGCCACCCCTGATCTAACTCTGTACCATTTGCACAGGGTTTCTGAGTATATCGAAATTTAATAAAATTAAAAACGACTGCAGCATCCCACTGCTTTTCTGGATGCATGTTTGCATGCTCTTTTCATGTCCTTACAGGTATCCTCTAGTTATTTTATATCCAGCATTAAAGTAAATGGCAGGAATCTAAAACATCATTATAAAAATTTTCAAATTTATTCATAATATGCTACAATACACTATTCTGTTAAAAATGTACTTTAACTGAAATTAACAAAATATTATCACAGGAAAGCGATGCACAATTCAAGATTAAGGAGGGTTATTGTCATTCTGAGAACATGGGGGTAGCATGTCAGGGAATGAATTTAGGTATCAAAGTCTTGTGATCAGCACCATAGTTTAAAAAGTTACATAAGTGCAGCTAAATAGTAATAAAGACAGTAGTGTTAGTGGTACGAGTTTAAATATAAATATTCACATTTATTGCACATGAAAAGGGTCCATAGTGTGATCAGTTAAATAAATATGTCAATACACTTGTATTAATGATATTAAAATACAATACATATGTCAGTTACTGTACATGCCAATGGAGCAGCCCTCTTCAGTGTCTTTGCTTTTTCAGACTTGGATTACGGCAGTGACATTACAGCGTGTTAAAATAACAGTACAATAATAATTTATGTTTGTGTATAAAATGATTGATTAAAGTGTAAGAAATGTGTTACAGCTCAGTGTGTTTAAATGGCAGCATTCCACCCTCCAGGGGCACCTCTGTCCTGCCCGACGTCGCCGGATATGAGACCTTGTCCTGTGTTTCCCTGCTTGAGGTCCAGAGATGTGCGGGTTAGCTGGCGTTTCCAGTGTGTGAATGTCACAGTATCACTAATACCAAGAGCTCAGTAAACGCGCAGTGGCATCTCCAGGGTTGGAGCCGTTAAACTGCGTTACACCAAAAAGAAGCTGATTTAACAACTCTGCAGTGGAGTTTGGGCGGGAGCCCAAGGAACGGCAAGGGGGGGGGGAGGGGAGGCCTGGGGGGGGCTGTGTCATTTTAGTCACAAGAACAGATATTTAACTGAACAGCCGCACTCTGCTAGGCAGGCTTTGCACGATAGCATGCGGATTAGCACCCGCTGGAAATCAGCCAGCATTTGACCCCCCCTCAGCCAAGAAGCGTTAACTTCTCCGGGCAGCTCCAGAGCCTTTCTGAGAGTGTGGCCCGTCCACAGACTCCACACCCAGCAGACGGAGCGACGCCCACAGGCGTTCATCAGGGGGGTGGGGCCAAGGGAACGTTAGCAACTCGGTGCTAACAGTTATTTTCCACTCTGACTCAGGGCAGTTTGAAATACTGCTGGCCCCAGGAAAAAAACTCCGCTCTTGTAACCGAAAAGGAAAAATCTGGATGCCAGTAAAGGAAATCCTGGAATGGGAGATAAAGCTGCGTCTTTCCATGGGAAGTTTTGTTCCCATCCACGTGTCTGGTGTCCATGCTGTACTCATTAGATCGTTGGGCTTTTTTACAGATATTTTGCACATGGAGCTGCAGTGTGTTTATGCACATGTTTAGTGGCAAACTCGGTCACCCCCGCACTGATGTTTTATTCTTGTTTTTTTCCCCCTATTTATTAAGGACATAATGTGGCTTTGGGTGTGTGTCTTTAGTCACTGCGCCACCTACTGGTGTGAGTGGTAAAGCATTATGAAAGGGAATGCAGCTCTTTGGGAGAAGAGTGATGATGATTTTATTAAAAGCCATTTTCATGAGTGGCTGTGCTTTGGTCTTGTTTCCACGGTTACGTAGCTTGTTTGGCTGGTGGGAATAATGAGTCAGCAGTGAGTTTCAGAACTCTGTTCAGTTGCCCCCCCCCTTACTGGAGTCTTGGGCTCCCCGTGTTTCCCGACTGTTTTATTTTCACATGGAGAAGTTAATGACTTTAAGAGGTGGCCTTGTGGGGCGTGAGCTTCTCTGCTGCTTCTGCATGTGCTGACAGGCCACCCTCACGATTCATCATCTGCTCTTTTTCCTTTCTGCTTGATTTCAGATGCACAGTCCATTCTTTAATCTGTCAGTGCCCTTATCATGGACACATCTCCATCCATCTTCTCTCCACTTATCCTGGTCGGGGTTGCAGAGGGGGCTGGAGCCTGTCCAAGGCAGCATAAGGGATAATGTGTGTGCGGGAACACACACACACACACACACACTATGGGCAATATCGAGATTGCAGTCAGCCTAACTGCATCAGGAAACCCAAATGACATGGAGAATTTGCAAGCTCCGCCCACACAGAATGGAGGTGGGATCCAAACCCCCCAACCCTGGAGGTGTGAAGCAGCAGTTTCACCCAAAATGTATATCAGCGATGACTAAACCCCAGGAAAGAATATATGAGGTCTATGTCATTCCATGCAATAAAAAGGGCACCTCGTATTCAAACCTTACAGCGATACCATTTAAAGTCATGTTTATGTTAGGATTATGCCGAAGCTCTTTCCATATCTTTACTCCTATGGAAACTTTTTATGACATGGTATGTAATTAAAAATCAATTTTCTTTGTTTCCTTGGGTAACACTCAACTTTTAATTAGTTACTGGTTAATTTATCCAAGGATGGATAAATTACCATTTAGCAAAACTTTTTTTTTTTTTGAATATGAGATTCATTTTTAAAACACCTAAGTTTTAATTGTATTTTTAAAATGACCTTCAGTTTCAGCTTCTGATTTGCTCTAGAGAGTTTGGCAATAGACTGGACACTTGTTCCGATGCCTAGAAATCCGCATTCCAGGAAAATAAATTGTCTTTGATTGTAGGTGAATGGGTGGTGACGGATTCAGCATTTGTATGTATGTCTGGGGGCAGCCATGGTGGCCCTCCATCCAAAAGCCGTCCTCTTCTGTAACCTGAGTGCTATTGTTTATGGGACTCATGGTGGACTGGCATCCTGTGTTGTGCCGCATGCTGCCTGGGGATGGATGGCTGGATGGATGGATAGATGGATAATTTAGCATATTGCTCGTGGGAGAATGAATTCAGCCGTATGATTCCTTGTGTCCCACAGAGCAAGTCATTTGAGAAAGAGCCATTTGAAGGAACATTGCAAGCTTAGCTCTAGCTAGAGCCATGCCGAGGGTAGCGCTGGCTCTAACCATCGCTGAAGGGCTGGTCCGGGGGGGGGGGGTAGAGGAGCACCGCTCGGACCGCACCTCCGAGAGTGGCTGTTTCTCCCACCCACCGTTGCCATGGCTACCCTCTGTGCACATTGAGAAAGAAGCCGGTCATTCGAGCTCAGAAATGTTGACGAGAGACACACATGGAAAAAAAGTGCTGTTTCTGATTTTTCCTACTCGTGCCCAGGGGCGCTGCAGACCACAGGGTGTAAATGGGTCCCAGTCGAATGGACAGCAAATGCACATTTATAATAGCTGTGTACTGAGGTAAGCGGCCATATTCCCACAATGCCTTGCTTCAGTACGGATCTTGGCCGCTTCAGGAGGATGCAGACTGCCCGAGTGAGTGTGAATGTGTCACGGATGCAGACTGCCCGAGTGAGTGTGAATGTGTCACGGATGCAGACTGCCCGAGTGAGTGTGAATGTGTCACGGATGCAGACTGCCCGAGTGAGTGTGAATGTGTCACGCAGTGTTGGCTCATTTCTGGGGGATGTCCAGTCTGAGCAGATGGGGGGGGGTTGGGGGATTTACAATCGCAGGCCCCGACCTGTGGAATGTAACACATGGGCCTTGTGGCTGCTGCTTGTCGCTGTCCCTGCCGCGGGGGCCGGCGGGGGCCGCGGGAGCGTGCCGACCCTCGGCGGGGGAGGGGTGCGGCCCGGTGCAGGTCCCTCTAGCCCGCGTTTGTGGTGCCGCCAGCTGGGCAGCCCTGAAGGACGGCGGCCCTTTGTGTTAGTTACGCTATAGAAAGGTGGAGGCAGACAGCATGGTGCTTAAGGAGACCCACTCTGCTCTGATGCCCTTCAGCCAAGCTCCCATCAATAATGTGCTTCAATGAAAGATGCACTCTTCAGTTGTATCTGTATACCAAGAAATACGCTGCTTGTTTGTTTTTTGTCAGATTACTGCCCTGTAATGGACAAACATGACTGTACGCCTTCCTTGTGTTGGCTGTGCTGCCCCCAACTACTCTGTTCTGGAAAAGCAGTTTGATGATTGATTTGTTTTTGTTGTTGTTATTGTTTTTATTATTGTTGTTGTTTATTACCAGTAGATTGCATTCTGTTTGGACTGCTGAGTTTTCCTCCTCATCATTGGCCTGCAATAAATTTCACATTCCATTGTGGCCTTTATCCAGTGATTAGCATTCTGCTCTACAAGTGTATCATGCCACTCATAACAATATATCCAATGGAGGGTCACAGTAGCCTTGGAGCCTATCCCAGAAAGCACTGGGCACAACCGGGGATCTCTGAATGGGATGCCGGACCGTCATGTCGTACACTATGGGCAACTTGGAGACGCCAAAGAACCGAGCTGCATGTTTTTGGACGCGCAAACTCCAAATATGCAGCCCACTTTGGGCGCGTTGGGCAGCTGTGCAGACCACTTTGGGCGCGTTGGGCAGCTGTGCAGACCACATCATGCCACCTACAGGACCAGATTTTTTATGTATTTTGATGTACATTTTGTGCTGACAAACCTGACCTTCGGTTGGTTCTTACAGTTGCAACTTGAGGATTTTTATGTTATACCTGCAAAAAATCTGAATCAGATGAGATTCCCAGAATATATATGCTTCATTCTAGAACTGTTATGCTCCCTCTGTGTACAGTTTCCTATATATCGTCTTGATATATAGTTCTGTTGCACTGGTGTCTGAAAATTGCCCTGTGTTCCTGCAATGATGGTCTGTCATCCCATCTAGGGAATTGTGTGTCCTCGGATTGGCTCATGTGATGAGTACTTCTGGGAAAATTGTTGGATAGATTTATTTGACATCACAAAATATATCTTCTGGGTAGCTAGGTAAAAGATTTATTGCAGATGGCAGGAAAGACAGTGATTCAGCAACCGATGAGGACGCAAGAACTCCTTGTGCGAGCACTAGACACCAAGCCTGCGTGAAGCACCTATCTCGAGCTGCAGGAGTCCCATTTTTATTAAAATATAATTTTTTTGCAGGTTTATCAAGTGTAGCCAGTACTGTGGCTGCCGGCCCCTGGAGGATGGGCTCCCCCTTTGAGTCTGGTTAGGGTTAGGGTTCCCTCTGCTGCCCCCTGGAGGATGGGCTCCCCCTTTGAGTCTGGTCCCTCCTAAGGTTTCGTCACTGTCGCCTATGGCTTACTCACTGGGGGCTTTGGGTGGGGATGCTGTAAAGCGCTTTGAGACGATGTAATGTTGTGATAATGCGCTATACAAAAATACATTTGTTGTTGTAAGTAGTTCTGTTGCCCTGTATCTCTGGGGTTGTGGGTTTGAATCCCGCTTCTGGTCTGTGTGTAGAGTTTGCATGCCCCCTGTGTGGTGCAGATTTCCTAACCCTAACCCTAACACATGCAGTGAGGGCAACTGGCATCATGCAGTGACATTGACCCCATGAATGATCAAGTGCTTGACTTTAAAAAAAAAAAAAAAGCTGTAAGATATATTGGCTCAAATTCCGGTTAGTAGTTTGCTTACGGGTAATTAGGGCTTGATAAATCCAGGTCCTTTCTCTGTGTGTTAGGGTGAGCAGATAATCCATGTCAGAGAGGACACTTTGAGCTACTTCAGGTTTTACAAACTACTTTAAAACTGAAACGCCTCCATACTTGGATTTTTGGATTATTTTGTACTTTTAATGGTTTGTTTTCTTGATTGAAAGACTCATCCAGCTGTTTCACATTACCATGCATGAGTAAAGGATACTGACCAATCAGCACACAGCAAGAGCCCAGTGAAATCCAAGTCCGACTGAAGTGTACAAATCCTGTCCTAGCTGAATGTCTGCTCCCTAACGTGGATCAGGTGGTACGCCCACTTTATGTAGTTCTTTATTTCCTTTGATATATGGAGATAAAACAGGCATCAAATACAGAATGCCTTTATAGGAATCAAAGTTTTCTTTTATCACTGCAAACAAGGAGGAGGAGTGAAACTCGAATCCATTTGGAGATACTGAGAGGAAATAGTGGAGATAGTTTGAATTTCTAATGTCAGGGGATGCTTGAAGTTTGCTGTTTGGCAGTGCTGGCCTCTCGTAAATGTTTACCTACTGAAAACCGTTGGGAATCAGAACATATATCAGGCAGACTGCATCTCTTATTAATGTGGGGGCGATTATACCCAAGGACACTTCATTCTCACTTTCAATCCCCATTCACCCTGATTTTTTTTAATATATTATTTCAGTTTTTTTCCCCAGATTTTATAATAATAACATAAAGAGAGATTATAGGCTGGGTTTCGGTGACACCCACAGTTTGGTGCCTGCAGAGAGTCACCTCTTATTCATAAAAATCCTGCTTAGTTCATCACACACCAGGTGATTCCAGTGACTGTTTCCAGGGCAACAAACGCTCACCTGATGGTAGCTGCACTGTAGGAGAGGGGAGGGGCAATTTTAATGGCGGTCGGCCTTTCCCTTTCAGAGCTCCCACCTGGCTATGATCGACACCTTGATGATGGCCTACACCGTGGAGATGGTCAGTGTGGAGAAGCTGCTGTCCTGTGTACAGAAGTATTCCCCCTGCTACCCCGACGGCGACGTGCCCTACGACACGGAGGAGGCTGTGGCGACCTGGATCAATAAGGTGAGCTTTAGGAACCGTCGTCACCAAGGGCACCATGGAACTCCATGGCGACCTGGATCAATAAGGTGAGCTTTAGGAACCGTCGTCACCAAGGGCACCATGGAACTCCATGGCGACCTGGATCAATAAGGTGAGCTTTAGGAACTGTCGTCGCCAAGGGCATCATGGAACTCCATGGCGACCTGCAAACCCGGAGCCGAAATAATTTATATTGGATAAAAACTTTATTATTGCCAAAGCATTTCCCGTAAGTCTGGTTTATTTTTAGTTTTCTTTTAATATATATATATATATATAATACTGCATGCTCTGTGGTACAGTATTTGCTGTCAAAGTTATTATTCATGGTCTTGGTTTATCAGTAGTAGTTTAGATTTTAAAACTCACACTTTACACAGATATTGCATTGACCTAAGCAGTTAATAATAAAAGTACTACACATAAAGCGGGTAGATTAACGTCTGAAGGCCAATAGTCTCATTTGATTGGCCAGTTCAGCATATATGTAAATGATAAAGGAGCATTGTGAGCTCATACGATTGGCATTGATATCCTGCTAAAAGCTAAGCTTATAAAGAGCAAAGCGCAACACATATCCAGGTGTTTATCCAAACGGAGGGTTTCATTTAATGTCCCCTGATGCCGGAGTGAATCAGCACATCACTACATCATTATCTCTAACCGTGGGTTTAGGTACGATTCCAACTCGCCCCCAGTAATGCCATAAAATCATAAATCTGTCACAGGAAATAGGCTGTTCTCCTGCATAGTCATCCTGGTTTGCTGTTTGTGTTAGATCGCCCTAGAGCATTTGTCCCATTTCCCAAACTCCTTGTCCCCCATAATTTTTTTTAATGCACGCATTCCTGTAACGCTAGTCTGTCGCGGGGGGGAGTTCCATTTAAGCTGAATGCCATGGTCATGTGACACGCCATGTTTACCGGCCGCGACTCTGTGAGCTGGGCTCCGTGCCGTGGAAGCGTCCGTTTGTTTACATTCCTGTGCGGAGAGGCTGAAGTAGCCTCTGCTTGGGGGGGGGGGGGGGTGCAGTATGCCGCAGGCTACTTCCATACTGCATGACTGCCTACAGCAGCCCCCTAAGCCCCTCTGCCACCCTCGTCTCCTTGCCAGGCATGTTGGATTTCTCACAATGCATCTTTCATTTAAAGGATAAAGTCTTGCAAAAAAATAATAGTTTGCCTTTTAAAGGGATTTGCAACTTTATCCTGTGTAGAGAGACGGGCTGCTTTGCTCTTTCTTAGTGTGGGGAGATTTGAAATGAACAGTCTGGCACTGTATTGTGCTGAACAGAGATGGCAGTTTGTGTTTCTGAACAATTAGAATAAACCTTTTTTGCTGCTTTTACTGTGTAGGGCAGGTTTAGTTCATTTGCGTGTGAGGTCTGCGGGAAGCAGGACATTTATTGACACAATTTGTCTTTATTTACAATTCCTACCTGGAAACTAATTGCCCCTGCTGTTCGATTGGCTCTAATGACTCTTTGTAATGAATGCTTGTTTTTTTCCCTCTCTCTCCTTTATTAACCAGGTCAATGAGAACTTGAGAGACATCATCACTCAGGAGCAGAAGCTGAGAGAGCTGTCCTGTGCCGACAAAGACCAGGCTGAGGACTCGCCGGTGAGCACGGCCGGCCTGCGAATGGCAGGATGACCCTCAGGATCATGACCACTCGTACCGCTTCCTGTTTTATATTTTCCTTTGGTTTTTAAATTACATGAGTGATTAAGCCTGGATTTTCTGTGTTTGAGACTCAAGGTTGTGTTGGTCATAGATTTAATGCTGTGTTGAAGGAAAAGGATCTTTGCTCTGTTGGCGTCCTGTTTGTTTTGTACTATGGAATGGAAACCTGTGACAAGCAGTTCTTACAATACAGTAAAAATAGGAGAAAATGTAGAAGATATCAATGTCAGTGTGACTGGTTTGCATAAGCGGTGATGAGACTATGTTGCTGTAAACGTTGCAAAAAGATGTGTCACCACAAAAACATGGTGGTCAGTCCTGCTCGATCCTGCGGATGTGAATGACGTTTTTTTTCTCAGTTAACAATCAGCTTTGGCTGCTTCAGTGGTGACCTCCTTCGGGCAGCAGTGCCGTGCAAACTCACTTTATGGGGAATGTGAGCGGTTTGCCTGCCGTGGACCCACATGGCACAAGAAATAAAGCTAATGCTATAAGAACATAAGAACATAAGAACTATACAAACGAGAGGAGGCCATTCGGCCCATCGAGCTCGCTTGGGGAGAACTTAACTAATAGCTCAGAGTTGTTAAAATCTTATCTAGCTCTGATTTAAAGGAACCCAAGGATTCAGCTTGCACTACGTTATCAGGAAGACTATTCCATACTCTGACTACACGCTGTGTAAAGAAGTGCTTCCTTAAATCCAGTTTGAAATGTTCTCCCGCTAATTTCCACCTATGGCCACGAGTTCTTGTATTGGAACTAATGCTGAAGTAACTATTCGGTTGAACAGCATCCAAACCTGTTAGAATCTTATAGACCTGGATCATGTCCCCCCTCAGTCTCCTTTGCTTGAGGCTGAACAGATTTAGCTCAAATAACCTTTCCTCGTATGACATTCCTCTAAGACCAGGAATCATTCTTGTGGCCCTACGCTGCACCTTTTCTAAGGCCGCTATGTCCTTTTTAAGATATGGTGACCAAACCTGTACACAATATTCTAGGTGAGGTCTCACCAAGGAATTGTATAATCTTAGCATTACCTCCCTTGACTTAAACTCCACACACCTGGAGATGTACCCCAACATCCTATTGGCCTTTTTTATTGCTTCCCCACACTGGCGAGAATGAGACATGGAAGCATCAACATACACACCAAGGTCTTTCTCATAATCAGCTACCTTTATTTCAGTAGGTCCCATAAAATACCTGTACTTTATATTTCTGCTCCCTACATGGAGTACCTTACATTTGTCTATGTTAAATTTCATCTGCCAGGTGTCAGCCCAGTCACTAATTAAATTAAGATCCCGCTGTAGCTGCTGAGCCGCTAGGTCAGTATCTGCTACACCACCCACCTTGGTGTCATCTGCAAATTTCACCAGTTTACTGTATATATTGGTGTCTATATCATTTATGTAAATTAGGAACAAAAGTGGTCCTAAAATTGAACCCTGCGGTACCCCACTATGAACGCAGGCCCACTGTGACATCGAGCCTCTTATAACTACTCGCTGCTTCCTATCCGTTAACCAGTTATCAATCCAAGTCGCTACAGTTCCTAAAATACCTGTCGCTTTGAGTTTAAGTGAGAGCCTCTTGTGGGGAACAACATCAAAAGCCTTTTGGAAATCTAAATAGATGACATCATAGGCCTTCTTATCATCAACTTCCTGAGTAGCTTCCTCAAAAAACTCCAACAGATTTGTTAAACAGGATCTACCTCTCCTAAATCCATGCTGGCTATCCCTCAAAATGTTATTTGAGTCCAGGTAATCTACCATTTTCTCTTTGATTATAGCCTCCATAACTTTACCAGTTATACAAGTTAGACTGATTGGCCTATAGTTTGACAAATTACTTCTATCCCCTTTTTTGAAAATTGGCGTTATGTTGGCATGCTTCCAATCAGAAGGTACCACACCTTCAGATAAGGATTTTTGAAACAGTAATGTTAAGGGTCGGCAAATAATATCCCTCATCTCTTTTAACACTATAGGTAAGATGCCATCAGGGCCCTGTGATTTATTTATTTTGAGCTTAGCTAGGCTTTGCAAAACATCAGCTTCAGTTATATATATATTAGTTATAGACGATGTTGAATTAGTAATAAGAACTGGTAAGTTACTAGTGTCCTCGACAGTGAATACCCGTGCAAAACTATCATTGAACTCATTTACTATGTCAATGTCGTTTTCAATTATAAGACCCTTACTATCCTGCAGATTAGTAATTTCAGCTTTTAGAGCTCTTTTAGAGTTAAAATACTGGAAGAAACTTTTAACGTCATCCTTAGCCTCCAATGCGATCTTCCTTTCGACATTCCTTTTAGCTCGTCTAATGTCATTTTTTAATTCAGCCTGTAGATTTAGATACTCTTGCTTTATTATGTCCTCATCAGTTATTTTCCATCTCTGGAACAAAGCCCTTTTCCTCCTTACTTTATACTTTATGTCCCTATTAAACCACCTAGGTTGCAATTTCCTAGATTTATTCTTGCTAGAAACAGGTATGAAGTCCTCTTGTACTTGCAATAATGTGCTTTTAAAAAATTCCCATGCCTCTTCAACAGTTTTGTTATTTAACTCCATCCAGTTCACGGTTTCTAGTTTTAATCTCATACAATTGAAGTTAGCCTTCCTAACATTATATATTTTTGATTTGGACTTTGCTCTTCGGGCACTAAACTTAACCTCAAATTTAACCATGTTATGATCGCTACTGTCAAGTGGTTCTAAAACATCTAATTTACCAATCCTGTCCTGGTTATTAGACAAAACAAGATCAAGAATGGCATCTCCCCTGGTAGGGGTGTTAACAAACTGAGTAAAAAAACAATCCTGTACTAATTCCACCATCTCAAGTTCATTTTCAGAAGAGCCAGCAACAATGTCCCACTGTATCCCCGGTAGATTAAAATCACCCATAACTACCACATCATTTTTATTGCTCATAATCCTAATATCACTGTATAACAATCTGCTTTCCTCAGCAGCTACATTGGGTGCTCTGTAACAAACACCGACAATTAGGCTATTTGAGTTTGTAGCATCTAATTTTACCCATATAGCTTCCGTACTTTTACTTATATCAGTAAGCTCCCTTGCCTGCAAGATTTCCTTTACATATACTGCAACACCACCTCCCTTCTTACCTATACGGTCTTTACGGAACAATGTGTAACCATCCATATTATATTCTTGTCCATCCTTATCACTCAACCACGTTTCAGTTATTGCTATAATATCATAAGAGTCCGATGAGATAAGAGCCTCTAAATCATGAATTTTATTCCTAATACTCCTGGCGTTTAAATACAGACAACAAAGGGTAGGCTTATTACAGTGCCTACTTATAATATGATTTTTTTGGGCTTTCCGTTTCCCCCCAGTTACATACTTAACTAACCTCCCTGCCCCCCCAGTCCCTAGTTTAAACATTCCTCAACTACTCTACAAATACGCCTTCCCAGTACACTGGTTCCCCTCCGGTTCAGATGCAACCCATCCGGCTTGAACAGGTCCCACCTGTTCCAGAAGGTCCTCCAGTGCCCCATAAACCTAAACCCCTCTTTCCTACACCATCCTTTTAGCCACGCATTTAATCTCCTTATCTCAGCTAACTTAGCCTCACTTGCGCGTGGCACGGGGAGTATTTCGGAAAATACCACCATGGACGTTCTGCTTCTAAGCTTATTGGCGACTTCTATAAATTTATCCTGCAGAACAGCCCTTCTACCCTTGCCTATGTCGTTGGTGCCAACATGCACCACGACAACTGGATCCACCCCAGCTGGGGCCAAAAGCTTGTCCACACGATCTGGAAGGTCTCCTACCTGGGCACCAGGCAGGCAAGACACCGTACGGGACCCTCTATCACGCGTGCACACATAACTGTCTACTCCCCTAATAATTGAATCCCCCACTACCACAACCTCCCTCTTTCTGGGGGGAGGGGGCTCCTCAGTGCCCAAGGGCCCACCTGCTTCCCCAGTCCCTTCCGGCTCTAAAGCTGGAAGCACCTGAAACCTGTTAGACACAGACACCTCAGGTGATGCCGCCTCTGTAACGTGTGTACGCCTTTTCCTGCGTCTACGACCTACGGTCACCCAGCTCTCTCGACCTCTCTGCTCTTCATTCTCCCTCCACCCCGTTAGTGGCGTACACACCGTCTCCCTAAACGGCGTATCAACTAGCTCATCTAACTCACTGTTGCATTGGATGCGAGCCAGTTGCTCCTCAAGGTCGCGAACCTTGACCATGAGTGAGTCCACTAGCTTACATCGCTCGCAGATGAAGTCCGACTGGACACTAACGTCCAGAAGGGCAAACATCTTGCAAACGCAACACTGAGCTGGCCCCATAATTAACTAACTCACTATGACCCCGTACTCCCAGCCCAGTAAATTTATATAGTGTATTTAACTATAAAGATTAATTTGCGTAACAATAAATGCAGTAACGTGCGGAGTACACTAAAATAAGTTATTACTTGTGTTAAAACGGAACTTAATTATTATTTTATAAAAAATTTTAAACCTGATAAACTTACTACTACTTACCAGAAGAACTTCTGCCTGAACCAAGTATGAACTAAAAACAAGGCGAAATCGAAGTTGCTCTTGGGAGGTCGAAAAACCACAAAAACCCCCTCACAGCAGGCTACTGCCGGAGCGGGAAAAAAGTGGAAAATGTCCTCCCGGCCCCGACTGGCGACCGAGCAAAGCTCAGGAGCAACTGTCCTTTTCCGACGCTTGGTAGCGATACCGACGTTAGATGTTATTAGTTATAATCGCCCCGCGGGTGTTTGTTACGGAGTTTAAACGCGGACAGAAAAACGCCGCGCACGCGACACCCGCAGCTCTCTGTCGGTAATAATCGCGCTGTTGATTAACAGACAGGACAGACAAGCACTCACGCTGACCGAAATAAGAACAATAAATAGAAATAAACAGCCACCCACGTAAACAGGTAAAGCACACAAACACTCAAAACACTCCAAAAAAACAATCCCAAACAATCGCTGCAGCTCAACACCACTCTCTCGCAGCAATCCCAGCAATCCTCGCAGCAATCCCAGCAATCCCTGCGCCTCTATCGAGCCCCTTTGCTGGTCACTATCTGCTCTTCCATTAGCCTGTCCGTGTCACAAATGCGATTTTGCTTCAAGGGCAGGGGCTTGTTGATCCCCAGAATCATATAATAGTCTAGACAGGGCCTTCTGTGTCAAACAGCACAACTCTGGCCACACGTACCCCTACCCCACCCTCACTGGCACAGTAGCCGCGCGACAGACACCGCGTCGCTGCAAAGAGGAATTAGCACCACCTTGTGGGCACTCAGGATCACTGCAGGTATTTGCAGCGGCGAGTTCATTACCGAGCCTCGTGCCGCCTGCGAACCGTGGAAGATGCACTGCAGACGCCGGGGCCTTTCATAGTTACCGCCGCTGCCTCATGGGCTGTCTCCATTGTAAGAGCCAGTCTGCCTCGGGGCACGTGCCGTCCTTATCCCGCGCCGAGCCTCTCGGGAGCTGAAATTCGTGACCTGATACATGCAGAAATAAGAAGAAACCCAAGATGACCCCGTTTTGGTACTTGTGTACCCTCTTGGGGCGGCGCTCAAAGATAGAAAGGGCCGTCCAGGACAAGGGGGTATTTTTGGAAGTTTCGATGTTTATTCTCACTCTCTGTGTATTTTTACATTTATTTATTTGGCTTTCGCTTTCATCCAAAGCGACATACAGTTGAGAAAGCTGGGTCAGACAGTCCCTGGGGCGACTGGGGGCTAAGGGCCTTAAGGGTGAAATCACTCCGCCGACCACGGGATTTAAACCGGCGACTTTCTCATCACAGCCACAGTGTCCTAACCCCCCCATTGCCTTTCACAGTAGAATTCATCGCTGCTCTGGGCCTCAGCACTGAGTGCATTAATGACTTGTCTGTCCTTGTGACACAAAAGGTGACAAAAGGTGTAGGGCTCAGAATGCCATTGATGGCGACTTTTTTTGGTTTCTGTACTGAAGCGAGGCTCTTAATGAAAAGTGTAGGACTCACTTTATGTGAGAGATGTACAATCTGTCAATTAATCACTGGGACCTCTTTAGGCACTTTGCAGAAAGCACCCGATGTCTGTGCCCTTGCCTCACCCGAAGTTAAGCAACTAAAACGTGCTGAATCAGGTCACGTGACATGACTTATGAACAAACCACAGCTTGTTTTAAAGCAGTCATCCACTCACATACCAGGTGTGCTAGTAGGAGGTATATGATAGGTGTAAAAGAAAAAAAAAAAGACATGTTAATGCATGTCTTCGCGCTACGGTAAATGTGATTGGCTGTGGCCAGAGATCTTTCATTACCAATCATCTCATCAATCACATAGCATTGATCTGATTGGTTTTGGACTAACACCAAACTGAGGCTTTCCCTGTTATCACCAGCCAAATGTTCAGCCATGTCTGAAAGGCATTGTCTTAGAACTGAAGGCATTCAAAATCCAGAACAAAGTGGAATTGCTTTTCAGACAGTGTAAATATATTTAGCTCTCCATTGAATTTAACCCCAAAGTGCCTCATTTGACATTTGTGTGTGTCTGGAGTTTCCTTTCTACACTCTCCAGTAATTTCAACAATAATGCATATTTTTATAGACCTAGTTTATTAAACTGCCTTGTATTTATAGATGGCCTTTAAAGTTCTCTGCACAGAGCTTGTGGCACAAGCCTATGGAAACAGCACATTCAGGTTTTGTCATGGGTGGAAACCATCTAATGTTGAAGAAACCACTAGCTGGGATGTTAGACTGTACTGTGGTTCAGCGTTTCTCAGTCCAGTCCTCAGGCCGCCCCATGCAGGCCACATTTTTGCTGTAGCCCCCCATTTGTACCAGGTGAGCCCTTTGTAATGAACTGTAGATGAAATGCCTTGTGTACGTTTTGGAACACAAAGGTCGATTGGCTGGGTTAAACATGGGGGGCGTGGCTTTGTGGGCGGGGCTCTTCTCAGATGCCCAGACCTAGACTGGCTTGTTCATTTCATGCCGATGGTTCTTCCTATTCTTTCTATCACCTTTGTTTTTAATTGTTTTATTTATTTTTCTTTTTGTTTTTAATTGTTTTATTTATTTTTCTTTTCTTGTTGCACCACTTGCTTGCTGGGCCGAAGTCTCCAATCAAATGGTATTGGAAACTGGTTCCTGTAAGTTCACCAAGCTGCTTCTCTGCACACGCCCCCCCCCCCCCCCCCCCCCCCCCCACCATCCCATTGCATCATCCCTCCTTTGTGTTTGAGAAGCATGCAGCCTACCATAGACATGAGCACTCATTCCATCTGGGGGGGAAAGGGTGAAGTTGCTCCTGAATTCTGATCTGGAATCAGTTGTAGATTAGCAAATGCCTATTAACTTTACGTGAGGGCATGCATGTCCTAGATCAGGGCATAGAGGCAATTCCAACCCCAAGAACCCTAGTTTGTGCCCCTTATCCATTCCTAGGCACACCAAGACATATTTGTGATATGATTTCTATGTAAGTAACTCTACAGCCACTAGCATCCTGGATCATTAACCTTGAATTTTGCATCAGTGTTAGAAACGCTTATGGGGGTTTTATTTACACAAAATTGTTCAGAGAGCAGGGCAAGACATCTGATTGGTTGGTCCCGCCTCCTGAAGTTGCTTGGGCCCACCTCCTCTACAATCTGATTGGTTCTCTCTCTGAATCATTCTTTTCCATTCTGTCCTCGGAACATTTTTGCGTAAGCAAAACTCCCATGAGTGTTAGAGTCTTATAATTGACGTCCGTGAGTGTCTGTCCTGAAATAGTTTACTCAGGTGTTTTTGCTACAGGATTTTTAAAAATGAATGACTTCACTTTTCAATTGTATGAATAAAATATTAAAATCTAAACATCAGGCTCTCCAACTCCCATAACTGCTGATGTGTTGCATGCTTTATATGGTACAGAATTCCACCCCAAGTTTTACAACATATAATGAATTTCATGTCCCTAGTAATAAATAATGTATACTCCCTAATCCAGAACAGTGCTGGATCAGTCTGTGCTCCATTCTCATTTTTCTGAAGCACTCACTCCACTTCAGTCGAGCTGAAGTTCAGCCTTCTCAGTTGACCTTTGTGTTTTGTCAAGCACATAATTGGAGTTTGGAGATAATACCGCATATGAGTATGGAAGAGCCTTGCTGACCGCACTGAGAACGATGACTTCCTCTTGGTCCTCCCTGAAGGGGTGATGCATATCACAATGCAGATGTGTTTGCTGGCACTTCACCCAATATGTGCTATTAAATATGAAATCGTGGCCTCCGTGATTCGCAGAAAGGGGTGTACGGTTTCATTCAGCAGCATTCGGTGGAGGTGAATGAATGGGGACATGAATAACGTGAGTGATTTAAAACACACCAGCCGCGCACACGGAATTGAATCAACAAAATGTGGTTATTTCACCACAACAGCAGTTATACGGCGGAGCCATGGTACTTATTGAAACTAAGCCCTATTGCATTTAGCATTTTTCTGCTGGGTGTAAGTGCAAGGGCAAGGAGGATGACGAGCCTGGAACGGGATCTCCCGCCGTAGGTCTCAGTACACGAGGTGGACTTACGGGCCTGGAACGGGATCTCCCGCCGTAGGTCTCAGTACACGAGGTGGACTTACAGCGCATATGAGTACAGCGCATCAAAACTGGTTCAGTAACTTATGACAGGACCAGAGACCAAAGGAAGTACCTGCAATCCCAAAATGCACCAGTAGCATATATTCTGCATGTGGCTTTGCCCTGGTTTGTCTGTCCAATCGAATCCTTCCCTGTTTCCGGAGCTACTTCCTGAGCTAAACTTGTCTATAGTTGCGTATATGTGTGGGTGTGTCCCGTAAGTGTGTAGGGTTCGCTGATTGTGATGGGGGCTCGCTTATGAGTGTGTTCTCTCCTGGTGTTTGTCACTGCATAGGCTCGGTACAGGAAAGAACAGACGATATCCAGACAAGCCCCATGTCTCCCCCTGGTGGACAACCTGCTGAAGGACACTGCAGATGGCTGTGCCATAGCTGCACTCCTCCACTTCTACTGCCCGGATCTTGTGAAGCTGGAAGGTATGACATCGCTTCTGTCGACCAGGAGGGCAGCAAGTAGCTGCCATACTGGTATGGACTGAGTAAGTGGAGCGTTGAGTTGCAGGCTGCTGTCTTGGTCACCAGCATGACACTTGGCCTGAAATATCTATTGTATTTGCAAAACCTAGAATAGATATAAGCCATTTGTCACTTTGGATAAGTACTTAAAGTAAATAGTATTGCCCATTTTGCAAAATTAGCGCATCCCACTGATTTTCCTAAAATAGTAATGTGGTCCAATGGACAGTAATAATCACCCCTGTGATTCTGTAGGGCAACATGTTTTCTGTGCTAATCAGTCAGGTGTCTATCTTACTACAGTTAAATAATCCTTCATTGTAGATGGTAAACAGGGATAAGATTAATCTTGAAATTTCCCAGAATGCAAGTAGAAAAAGGCTAGTCGTTACAAGGCAGGTATATAAGAGGTGTTTGTGTGCTTCTGGGATTTGTCCTATAAGGAGTACCGTTGAGAAGAGTGTAGTTTTACCATGCAGCAGATATTTGTTTGGTTAGTTTCTTTGTGTCTTGCAAGTGTTTATAGTAGTGAGAGGAAATGCCTTGTCTCCTGAGTAGTGATGTCATAATGGGGTATGAGTAGTGATGTCATAATGGGGTATGTCCTGCCCTCCTGCCTAACAGACATATGCCTGAAGGAGACCATGTCATTGGCGGACAGTTTGTTCAACCTCCAGCTGATTCAGGACTTCTGTGGGGATAACCTGGACCGATGCTGCCACTTCACCCTCGAAGACATGGTCTACGCCTCCTCATCCATTAAGGTGAGCTTGCCATCCTCACACAGGGATGTATGTGTTAATGAGAGAACCTCCAGCTTGAAGGTTTGGGTTTATGAGTCTGGATGTTGCATTTGTAGAGGAGCTCTAACCTGATAGTGCTGCTCTGCCCAGTGAGTCATGAGTCATGGGTTCCTAGAACCACAAACCTGCGGTACGTTTTTTTTGGCCAGGAGGAAAGCCTTGGTATTTTCTTCCTCAATGAGTCATCAACAGTTTCGTCATTCTGTTTGCAAGATGGTCCCTAACCTACATTTCCTGCAGAGAGTTTTTCTATCACAGCTAATAACACTTGAGTCTTGCTGTTCATTTTTGATGATAGTTGAACAGAACTTGCATTCATCTCAGTTGTATGTCTGACATGGGTTCTTAGCAGTTACCTTTGCCTGTGAGGTGGAAGGAGTGAAAATTATTTTGAATAAAGGGTTCTAATACACTATTTCTTAACATGGTCATACTGCAAAAAGGACAGTTTTTCTGCTTCACAGCCGGGTGAAATTATGCACTGACTGGACACAAGAAGCCCCAGTTAGCTGTGTATGTCATTATATTACTGTCAACTGTAGACTCTCATTATAGTTCCAGCATCTAGGCAATGCTACTATAATGAGGCTCTAGACTGAAGAAATTCTCTCGTTAGGCCTGGAATGAAAGTCTCCAGTCAGGCAGCTCACTGTGGAGATGACTGTCGATAAGCTCAGATTGGACACACAAGTGCTGTGGACAAATGAACCCTGCTCCCGTCCATTGAGATGGAAATGGGAGTTGGCTGCCTTGTCTGCTCCTTTGACTGATCTGCCCCTGCTTCACCCACCCCACCCCCCAACTGTGAAGGCCTGGCTTCTGCTCGGATCGAGATTCGGGTGTGAGGCAGTCAGAGTGTTTCTGTAAAAAAAATAACCTACTCTTGTCCCTAAGCCTTTTGTAGCCAAGGAAAAAAATCGGTTGTGGGGGGATCTGAGTATGAGAACCTCCCAGCCCAGCAGCACTCAGGCACAGACTGACTGATGTATAGCAGATATGGCTAGTTTCCAGCCGTTGTCAGATCGTATCCTGGGCAAAACTTTTGTCGATGCAATTTCCTATGGAGTGCAGCATTAATATCAAAAGTAGCCAATCTTACTTTTTTTAAGGACTATCCTAAAAGAAAAATGTGGTTCTTTTTGATACTTTTATTCTGTTGCATGCTATTGGTGACACAATGGTTTAATCATGCAAATGCTTGTGGAAATAGTCATAATGCATGCCAGCGTTCTAATTCTAACTCAGAACTGGAGCCCTGACTCATTGGTATTGTACCATTCTCATTAGCAGAACTTTGAACTTAATGTAACTTCTTCATACCCTGTTCCATCTATTTTTCTTTTATATAAAGCTTTTGTTTACACAAAAGCTCCATCAAAGCTTAAGGGAGAGTGGTTTTCCTGGGGGACACGCCCAGCCGCTGTTGCCAGTCATGAAACAGTATCCGATTCAGAATCCCACTCAGTACAGCTGTGAGTAGTAACCGTGTCATAACAGCTACGAGTATTTCATGCAATCCGTAACACATGTCTCACACGTTGAAAGTTACGGACTCCATGATGGATACAGTGGTTTAGCATAAATTGTGCTAGCCTTGACTCTTGGTTACAATCACACATACAGCTGGAGGTCTAAATGGCCTCATTGTTGAAAAATAGATCATTAAGCCTAGCTGCTATAAACAGAAACCATATGAGGAATCTACTTACATCACAGATACTCTGATTGGTCGCATTGCAAAAAGGAAACATTTCTTCCTGGGTCTCCATTGAAGACCCTGATCCCTGCAGTTAACATCTGTGTCTTGATGACATACCTCCTACTCAGTCATTAGGCTGCAGTCATCTTTAGGATACTTGGTTCAAATGTCTATGAAAGAAAGAACATTTTGATAACCAAAGAGGTGAACTATTGAACATTTGATTGTTTTGATTCTTCTAAAGGTGCAATACTTGTACATAAATCATTAAATGTATGCATTTCTTCACAGTCCCCTTGACAACAGTGTACCCCAGTTCAAGTTGTTTTTTTGGCAAAGGAGAATCCAATTTCACAATAGTAAACATATTTTGACTTCTAGAATTTAAGCCTGTTTGGTCCATTCTTTGAACTGCTCAGTGTAATGTTGGTCTGATTTATTTTTCTTTATCTAGGATGAGACTTCTCTTAAAATCCATCAAATCCAATGTAAATATTTTCAGAAGTTTCCTAAATATGTGGCAGAAAAGGGTTATCACGTGTGTTTTTTATAGTGCATGACAGACTCGAAATGTAGTTGTTTCTGGTTGATTGATTTGCTCTCCTACGTCATCCTAGATTATACTGTATCTTTCATAAAGGAGTGTACTCCTCTTATTCATGAGGGGGGTATCAAAACTCATAAATAAATAAACCTAAATTCATGCTGCATAACCAGATTCTAAGGACACTTTCTAGTTACATCATTCTTTTCTCTCTGTTTGCATGACTAACTCTGTTTTTTTGCCCTTGTGCTTAAGAAGAAATTATAACATTACAAAGCAAAGTGCATACAGCATGGGTATCCAGTAATGATTGTGCTAAGAAAGGTATATTTATTGAGGCTCACGGAGACCTCTAGTGGTGACCATATTAGGCAGACAGCTCAAATTCCTCTTGGAAGGTTTCCTTCAACAACATCACTACAGCCTCTAAGGTGTGTATGCAGGTTTTTGGGATAAACTTTAGGTCAGCTGTTCAAACCCAGGTGTGATGACTCTTAAGCCAATCAGTCTTCTAATTAATAATCTAATTAGGGAGTCACAGTGAAAACCTGCATACACTGTGGCCCCTTCTGGAAAAGATTGGCCACCCCTGATCTAGATCCACCACCCTTATGATGGTATATATACAGTATACGTGCTGTTGGTTTATTGGCTACTCACTGCATCTAGGCGGTGCAGTGAGTTGCAGTGCAATCTTATGCTTCCAGGGTTGTGGGTTTGTTATGGAGTTACAGAAGATGGACGGGTGGATGCTTTGTGCCCTGACATGAATGCCTCTTCACTATATTCTGCTCCAGAACAACTACCTGGTGTTCATGGCAGAGCTGTTCTGGTGGTTCGAAGTTGTGAAGCCCTCGTTTGTTCGGCCCCAGATGCTGCGCACTGAAGGTATGGGTTCGCTGAAGCAAACAGACACACTTCGTGCAGCATAATAGTTTTCGAAGATGCCATGACTTTGTAAGTGCATCTAATCGAGGTTTGGTCTGCTTCCAGCGCTAGAACCATCGTCTTTGAGAGGAATACCCTCAGTGCCCATCTCTAATGCCAGCAACAGAAGCTTTATGGAGAATCCCCCACTTCCAGAACACCCAAGGTCGGTTCTACTTCCACTATATGCATCATTATATATCTATAATGAGTTACTACATGACTGAAGTGCACTTCCAGAGATTAGAAAAGCCTCTGTCTCTTTCTCTCTGCAAGCCTGCCTCTTAGGGTCCAGCCTCAGACTTCCACTTCAGGTAAGAGACAATTACTGAAGTGCTGATGTTTGACATTTCCCTGTTCTATTTGAGATGTTTGTGCACTTTAAGTATTGCTTATGTTTTCTATGACTGTTATGTGTATGTTTGATTTTTCTGATTTTTTGCTATTGTTGTGTAATGTTAGGTATAATAAAACGATCAACCTCATTGTCTTACATGGATGGCTGTGTGGGCACGTGGCCTAAGGAAAAACGGTCAGTGAACAAATTGTGTGCATCAGATGTCTAGGTGAATAATGCTGTTTGCTAAAGTGACGCCATGCCACGATCTTGAATTGTTCTGTTTTCTCTGTCCCTCTGTCTGATAGATCATCTGCACATGGGATATCTTTTGACATTCCTTTTGATAAGGAGGACACTGTAAAGAGCTCCACAATCTCCAACCGAGGCATGACCAGGTCCATCAGCACAGATGGGCTGGGCTTCAAAGTGAATCATGTGTCCAAGAATATGAAGAGGAATCTCTCCTTCCAACCTGTGAATGGGCAGAGTGAGAGAGAAGGCATTGAGGAGGAGGAACCTCCAGTGAACCTAGTAGGTACCAACACTGAACGACAGCCTGAAAGGTCTCTACCCAAGAATAACAAGGGATTATTGAATGGCCAAGTCTCAGATGATCATGGGAACCTTCCCATGCCGAGCATGGAGGAGGCCCTGAAGATCATCCATGATTCTGAAAGGCCACAAGGCAGCATTCAGGGAGAGGCTGTAGATAATGGGTTTTTTCTTCATGGCCTTGAGACGGGGGATTTGTGCCCCAAAGCGCGAGGTGCTGAAGCAGACACAGACTCAGTTTCAACGGAGGTGGACACGGGAATCCATGTACGCACCGAAGACATCCAAGAGACCCTGGATGAGGACTCATCCTTGAAGGACTACACAGTGAGCTTGGACTCAGACATGGACCACGATTTTGAGCTCAGGGTCAGTAAGGCTCGAGAGATGACGAGCCCTTGCCCCAGTTCAATGAGTGCGAGGTCCCATGCCGATAGTACTGCCTCCTCTAGCTCTGGTGTCAAGATGACCAGCTTTGCTGAGCAGAAGTTTAAAAAGCTGAACCATGTGGAGGGACGGAGCACCAGCAGCAGCTCCCCAAAGACCACCCCCGAAAGCTCTGAGCTTAATATCCCACACATGGTGGGATGGGCTCCGATGGCTCAGGAGAGTCCCATCCGTCAGTCTCCCCGAGACCCTACGCAAATGCTAGCCTCAGAAATGGTCCATCTGAAGATGAAACTGGAGGAGAAACGGAGGGCCATTGAAGCACAGAAGAAGAAAGTAGAAGAGGCTTTTACTAGACACAGGCAGAAGATGGGCAGGACAGCCTTCCTGAATGTGGTGAGGAAGAAAGGGGGTGCCACCTCGCCACTCAAGGATGAAGCAGGGGCTGGCGAGGGTAACTCATCATTTGGTGATCACCAGTCCAACAAACCACCTGCTAATGGCAGCCAACAGCCTGTGAAGGGTAAACTGGAGGGTGAAGACACGGACCGAAGCCAGGTCACGTGGATGAAGTCCTCCAGCGACGAGAGCGCCAGCGAGGTGGATATGGCAGAGTACACCAAGTCCATTGAGAAGCTGAATGCCTCACTTAACTTCTTGCAAGTAGAGATGCAGAGACTGGCCCAGCAACAGGAGGTCATCATGCAGATGAGGGATCAGCAGTCGTGGGTCATCTCCCCACCCCAACCTTCTCCACAGAAACAAGTGCAAGATCTCCGCCATTCCACTCGCTCCGCGGGGTCTATGTCTCCTGTGCTGTCTTCTGCTGGGTCTCCTCGACCTGCCCACCGCTCTCCAGCAGCCATAAAGAGGAAATCGGCATCGTTTCACTCCAGGACCCCCAGGACCCCTCGGCCGAGTGAGCTGAGAATCACCCCCTTCAATCGGATGCTCAATACCCCGCAGTCGGTCGACAGCCTCCCCAGACTGCGAAAGTTCTCTCCTAGCCAGACCCAGACCACCTCCTACACGTACTTAGGTCACGACTCCAGGCCCACGAGAGGCCCAGACCCCAAGCCTGAAGAAAGCACACAAAGCACCAAAAATGGACAGCCGGCAGCGGAGACACCAGCGCAGGCGACCATAGCTGTGGATCCAGCTCCTGCCCCAACCAAAGAAACAAAGCAGAAAGAGCAGGACCGAAGGGCAGTGGTGGATCTCAGAGAAGGGAGCAAACCCAGGGAATCCAAAGTGTCTGAGGTGTTAACCCAACCCGTTACAGAGACCTTCACTGTCATACCATCTGCAAATCCCACCGGAGCCACTGGTCCCACTGCCAAGAACTTGATAGAGGTGCCACTGTCTGTTTTGAAACCACTGGAAGGCCAGGGACTAGAAAAGGATGAAAGTGGAGCTGGCGAAGAGGTTTCCAAAGAAGAACAGAAAACGTGCTGCGGCTTCTTTTTCAAGGTAAAGATATGAACTATGATATATGGTCACAGTAGCCTGGGATCATGCTAAAATGTGCTAGGATTCAAAACACAAGACACGTCAGGTTGCAACTGAAATTTTCATTTAAATTCCTTTGGCTTCTCTTATTTAAAATGTTAATGAATTAGCATACCCACTTTTACATCTGATTAATGAGTTGTGCATTTAAAGGGAGGAAACTGTCAGAATATTGAGAAAATACAGTCAGCAGGGCTCTGATTCAGGTCATAATTCTAGTTTATGAATAATTAAATAAAACTCACAAGCAGAAGATTTTCTGCAGAAGTTCACCAGCTGACAAGATTCTCAAAAATTGTACATGAGTAACTTACACATTTTGCACCGCAAAATATTCTGTAGTTTGGCATCTGACAGGAAGAGTTTGGGTTAATTTGCTTTCAAGCATGAGTGATCACAGATGAAAGGATCATGTTTGACGCGGAAGGGCTTGAAATGTCATAGTGAGGCCGTTATACCTCTGGCTGTGGCTGTTTCCAGGATGACATGAAGGGCGAGGAAGACATTGCTCTGAAGAGAGCAGCGTTGCTGGAGAAGAGGCTAAGGAGAGAGAGGGAAACTCAGCAGAAGAAGCAGCAGCAGGAGGCCGAGCAGGAGCAGAGGAAGGAAATGACAAGGTGAGCCCCTCCCACTTCCTCTGCATCACTTCCTGTATGACCTCACATTAACTCCCCCCAACCCTGAACTGGGATGGAAGATGGTTGGCTGGGTGGATGAAGATATTCCAAAGTTCAGTCAATGGGTACAATATATACCTAAGGATACATTGTATATATCATATCAGTGTTTATACTGTATCAGACTGTATACTGTATCAGATAATGTTAAGGTCCTTAACCCCCAGGTCCCTGGGCGCCCCAACAGCTGGCTGCCCTTCGCAGACAACTTACTCTACAAAGAGCAAGTTTAGGGAGCCGTATAGACAATTTTCCCTTGGGGATCAATAAAGTATCAATTGTTATTATTATTATTATAATTTCTTCACAGTATTTTGGAAGAACAGTGCCGTCAGTCATGTAGTCTTTTGTATGCAGAACATTATTTAAATGCTCACAACAAGCATTTATGCACTGAGATTCTGACTTTTGAAACTCCAAGTCTTTGCCTTCTCCACTGCAGACTTTGCTATTTAGGACTTATTTCTACCCTGGAACCTTACTTATGAGTAGTTATTATACATCACTCCAATAAACAAAGGCACCATAATTCCAAATATACCTCAGTGCAACAATATGTATGCACTGTGCATGTGCATGCATGTATGCATATTGTTGTACTGAGGTATATTTGGAATTATTGTGCAGCTGTATAACTTAGTCCAAAAGTGTGTGGCTCAGTGGGCTAAGCCTCTGTGCCTGTGATCAGAAGGTCGCCGGTTCGAGCTCAGCCTTGGTACATCTGTGGGTCCCTGACTAAGGCCTGCAATGGGTGGCCGCCCTTCACGGCCAGCTCGCTCTCACCTACAGAGAACAAGGTTGGGGGGGCGTAAAGAGAACTTCCCCATCGGGATCCATAAAGTATCAGTTATTATTAATGTGAATATTGTCGTCATTTCCCATCAGAATGAAAGCGGAAGAGGAGAGGCAGAAGAAGGAGGATGAGAAGGCGCGCAAGGAGTTTATAAAGCAGGAGTATCTCAGGAGGAAACAGCTTAAGCTGATGGAGGACATGGACAGTGTAATTAAACCCCGCCCCCTCAGTGCCAAGCAGAAGAAGCCCCGCCCCAAATCCATACACAGAGACGTTATGGAGTCTTCCAAGCCTAGTGCCAAGGCTACTGCAGGTAAACCCGTCAAGGAGGTCATTCAGTTCCTCCTGCTGCCCCTGCTGTCGACCGATCTCCTTTGTCCCACCTCACTTCAAGTGGCCATTTGTCAGTGTGCAAATTTTCAAGCCATTTTCTTGATCATGCTGTTCTTCAATTACATTGTGGCCTTTACTAATCTAATTGATATTCAGCTGATGTCCAAATATTATCAAAACCCTCATTTTATGTTTTTTAATACATTCGTATATAGTTTTGTGTTTAATTCAGAACTGATTCTCATACAGTATACCGAACAGCAATATCGCGTATCAGCAGTAGTCTAGCACTACAGGAGAAGGCTTAACTGTTTGTTCAAACCTGGGCTTATATGAGATTGACATGTGATGATGTGTTTTTGGAGGGGAAGCACTTGTGAAATTGTGCATATTTACCAAATCCTGAATCCTTCAAAATTTTTCAAACCGTTATAGTCAATGGTGCCTCAACAGTGGTGCTGCTGCAAGGTGTGCAGCAAACCCTCAGGTCTGATGTGATGGTGTTTGTCCTACATTCAGGTTCACGGCCTCGTGTTCATTCAGTCTCAAGTCTGTCTCTGGCTTCCCTCAATCTCAGGGACAGTGAAAGCCTACAGTCTGAGAGGGTCCTCCCCAGGTAAGAACATCACCCAGCCCGAGTTACCATTTCAGTCTTAACACTCTCACAAAGCATTTGGTTATTTGTGTCATGCAGTTTCTCTTTTAGGCTCTAGGGGGCTTTAGTGCTTTACCTCAATTTCTCATGGAAGTACTGAATGATACCGGAACCTTATATTATAGCAGTAGCATTGAATTATTTATTAAACATTTATTTTTTTTGCAGAAAGTGTAATATTTCTTAGTGCTAATGTTGAATTTATGATATTTCTGTCTGTTTTGATAATACCGCAGTTTTTATGCTTAGATTTTGTCAGAATGAAATGCTTGCTTCTGCTGATCGTTGCAGCAATTTTATTTAAAAACGAAAATTGATCTTTGATTAACTGTCATTAATTTGTCTATAGAGACATTTTTCTCTTAACTCTGATCAGATTCAGATGCCAATGCAGTCTTATACAACTTGCATATTGTCGTATCTGTTTTGTGCTGTAACCTGTCCTGTGTGTTACTGACTATCCCATGAATGTCTAACTGAAGTTCCTTCTGTACTCTTGACTTCACAACGTTTTGACTCGAAAGCAAAAAAAAAAAACTGACATTGTCTGTTCTCCACACCTTTTTATTCTCCTCGCATTCTTTCTGGAATATTCTCGAGCAGTAGGCTAGCTTCTGTCAGCTTCTCCTACTTTCTGAGCTCTCCTAAAGTGAAAAAAGGAAGGTTGGTCTCTTTGCTGTAACCCAAGTCACTCCATTACTGCTGTTGTCCTACCCGTTTGAGGGATTATGTCACTGAGATAATGTCAATATACCGAGCTGAACACCTGCCGGTCACTCTCAGAAATAAACCTTAAAAAGCTATAATTATGTTACAGTAGTTAATTTTAAACACAACGATACTATTGCTCAGTGGGTCAGGGTGCTGCGTCTGTGATCGGAAGGTCACTGGTTCAAATCCCAGGGTTGGCAGAGCATTGTCACCACTGGGCTCTTGAGCAAGGTCCTTAACCCCCAAATTTCTCCAGGAACTGTACATTACTTTGGATAAAATACAAGATTAAATGTTGAATTAAATACAAGAATCAAAAATACAATGAGAATATTAATTTATGAAAATGCAACCAAACAAATCTATCTTTTCATACTGAACGGCTGTATGACCTGCTAATTAGACCCTGTACATCCTTTCTAAGTAGCATTGACCATCTTAAAAACATTTTGAATAAACATTGATAATTATAAGCTCCAGACCCAAACTCACTCCTTTCCCCGCAGCCCTGACTAGAAAAACATTTGGAACATGCATAGATCGGTGAATTCATATAATTCTTTCTTTTTTTGTTAAAAACTCGCAAAAGTGCTAAAGTCCTTCACTTCTACTACATAACCAAAATAGCTCAATATACTTGCATCCCTCCGCATCATTTCATATATAAATCATACGCTTTGAAGTTGCAACACAGCTGGTGCCTACCGCGTCTAATCCCCATGATATTTTCATCGTAACTGTTTAGTATCCCACTCTGTCACCTGCCTTCTGAACATATCCATCAAAGCTTTGCTTCAGAAAACTCTAGCACAGTGTTTCCCAATCCGGTCCTCGTGGACCGACAGACAGTCCGTGTTTTTGCTCCCTCCCAGCTCCATAATGTGAATCCTGTCCCCGAGGACCGGATTGGGAATCACTGCTTTCGCAGCCTTGTTTCCTTCGCTGCATGAGCTTTTTTCTACATGTGGAACGCATCATGTGACTCGTTAGAACCACAGAGGTGAGGAGAGTGATGTCACAGGGTACTTGCTGACTACTTCTTTGCCTACCATACCTCGCCCTTCCCCAATCCACACCCAGACCAGACTCGGCAGACGGATGTCTTTCCCCCTGCCGCTCAGGAAGCCGAAACGGAGAGAAGGACTGGGAGAATGGCTCTACCACGTCATCGGTAGCTTCCAACACAGAGTACACAGGTTTGGGTCACTTGATACATATTTGAGTATTTTACACATGCTAATGAGTGTATAAGTCAATTACTAATTTTCCATGCTTCTTTTTCCAGTTGTGGAATGAATGTAGTTACAAATGGTTTCACAAAACAAAAGAACAACTTGCTCCCTTTTCTGTTATGAAGCTCATCAAGATTTCTTCCCAGTAGCCTATAAGTAGCATTATCACACATTTAAATTCAGAAACCCCTTGAAGTCTGAAGATTTTGAGTTTGTCTCTGCACAGGACCAAAGCTGTACAAGGAACCCAGTGCCAAGTCTAATAAGCATATTATCCAGAACGCCCTGGCCCACTGCTGCTTGGCTGGGAAGGTGAATGAAGGTCAAAAGAACAAAATATTAGAGGTAGGAGGCGCAGTCTTAAGTCAGCTTGTAATTTAGTTACAAGCGTGGGAGAGAGTTCTGGCGATTTTATGTTTAGGCATTTATCCCAACAGCAGAGTGACCGCTGCAGTGAAATGAATTATAATATAACTTATATATTATATATCATTATTTTTTTCAGGAGATGGAGAAATCAGAAGCCAACAACTTCCTGATCCTTTTTCGAGATTCGGGTTGCCAGTTTCGATCCGTGTACACGTACTTCCCCGAGACGGAGGAGATCACCAAGCTGGCAGGCATTGGACCAAAGACCATCACCCATAAGATGATCGAGGGCCTGTACAAGTACAACTCTGACCGGAAGCAGTTCAGTCATATCCCTGCCAAAACCATGTCTGCCAGCGTTGATGCTGTCACCATCTACAGCCATCTGTGGCAAACCAAAAAACCAGGAACTCCCAAGAAAGTTCTCTCGACAAAGTCTTAGTGGAACTTAACAAGGTTTTTTGTTTTTTTTTTTTAAATTGGGACACTCCCAATCAACACCATGCCATACTGTACATATCCTTTTGGATTAGGCACAATTCCATTTTTCTGACAAACACACACCTCTTCTTGCTTACATTTCCTCATTTATTTTTGTATTTTTTTCTCAGCCGAAACAGAACTCTGATGTGGTCATGCACAACTGGAACGTACATCACCATTAGGTATCAAATAAAAATTACTAAGGTGTTCAACACACCCAACCATGGACAACTGGGTGATTTTAATAAAGTCTTGAATGTGTGCATGTGTGCAGTTCTCTGTGTGCTGAAAAGAAAGGGAGTGAGTGTCACATGATCTGGTACACAGAAGCACTGAATGTTATTTGTCTGTGTAGGTAAAATTTTCATACGTTAACATTTGTGGCCTTATGCTTGTTTTGATTCGTACTTGACAGCAGCCAGGCATTTGTGAGCTTATCTCATTTGTATGCTTTCCTGTATGCTGGCTTCTGATTTTGTGATTGTCGCGCGAAATTTCAATATAAACAATCAGTTGAGACTGTGTGCGGAAGCAAAGTGGAAATGGCGCCTTCCATTGGTATTTGGAAACATTGCCTTTACGCAGAATGGTAAATTACTACTGAAATACAACCAATTTGCTGGAAACTGGCAACAGACTTTGATTAATTTATTTTTACTATAGGAAACATTGCCTCTACATTGTATATGCTTCAATAGCGACAAGTGGTTCAGTGACTGTATATAGAACATTTTGTATTCCAGGCAAATAGTTGAGCTAGATCTTGTCCTTGACCAACCTAAGATAACTGTAAAAAATTTGAAAATACTTAGAATATACTGTTCTGAACACATTGTATTTACCGATCAATGTAACAGAAAATAAGTTTAGAATAAAAGATACAAAAATATAGTTTAAAAGGTTTGTAACATGTTTGGATCAGATATAGATTCAAATCAATGTACTGTATATACAGGCAAATCTTGAATTAGACTATGTGACCTAGTTTGAAATTGTAAATAGCTTTAAAACAAGTGATTCATGGGTACCACAGAAACATTGTGTTTAATTAGTGACTCACTTGCTTAATCCTGTAAATCAAAGTACAGATTTGTGGGGCTGAACATAATATCACTTGTTAACTATTGGTAAAATATATATTTCTGCTATCGATGCTTTCATTTGAGCTGTGTAGATTAATATTGAAATATGAAGTATTCTATTTGGCTTTTAACCATGACATTGTTTTATTTATATACCATTGGTGTCCTTTTTATAGCATGGTCTTTTCAAATAAATTTATAACAACAAGATTCAGTGGGATGTGGGTAATCTGTGCTCTGCACTGTGTATGTTTGGAAAAGACTGCAAATAACTTACCTTTTACTTAAGATTATTTGAATCCAGGCCCATTCTGGATTTTGATTTGTGCATCATAATGTGCATTTTAGTTTAAATGAACAGTTTCTTTATGTAGTTATATGTACATAATTGGTAACAAAAAAACAATATATATGACAGTTGCCTTTTTTTTATATAATTGGTCAAAGATTATTCATATTACTTGCATGGACATGATGTACTTGTAACCGAAAAACTACAAATTATGGGGAACCTGTTTTTGTACTTAAAAATCTAAATTAAACAAGTATAGAGAATAATCAAATTGATCAAATACTATATACGGTCATATCAGCATAATTCACAATCTGATTTTTAATTGGAAAATGACTTCAAATATCCTGTTACAAATTATGGCTGAAGATTTCATTGTATGTATTGCACTACATATTTTAAATCATAGATTAAATAAATACATTGTATTTCTAATCTATTAGATACAAAAATACACTTTTACAAAGTTTTAAAGTAAATCTAGAGAAAAGCTGCATGTTATGTAAAAGACCTTTTTGCCATAACAAATTAATCCAGAATTTTCAGAACCTCATTGTAGTTGGCGTAGGGAAAAATTACTGTTGTGCATCTCAGAGTTTTGTGTTACAGAAATTCAAATGGTTAACTGGTGTATGGTAACATTCCTCCGCATTATGCCTATACAACATGCAAAAACAAGCCATGCTTGTGCTCAGATTCTCCCTGATGACTGTTCCTGTGTAAACACGCTTGTATCTGCTTTGGTTCCATGCACCTTGCACTGAACAGGTGCCCCTTCAGAAACAGTGTCACAAATATACCGCAATAGATGCATTTGTTTGTGCCATTAGTCCAGCAAAATGAAAAATAACAGGTATATCTATATATGTTAATGTATATGACATTAAATGATAATTATCAAAAGTTATTTGTCAATTGATATTTCCAACCCAAAATTAACCCCTTTTATAAGGTGTTGAGGTTGCAACAGATGGATCAGAAATGACAGTTTATACAAATTGTTTATTTTGTTATTTTAAAAAAATAAATGTTCCTTTTTGCAGGTCTGTTACAAATGCATTTCTGGCAAAAATCAGAAAGAAAATGATGCCTTTGACGTTTCATTGTATGAAAGAGGTTTGACTTATGGTCTTATTTGGCTGTTTAAAGCCAAGATGAATAGCTAGCAATTGTAAATGGATGCTGTTGAGTATCGTTCTGTGTAACGTCCTGTTTTGCCATAAAAATATAATATTCTACAGCCCCCGTGCAGTAACCTGTTAACATATTGCTCAAGTCATGTGTGTTTTTCTTTTGACTTGAATAAAAACAAGCATGGCCTCCACTATTTGTATGACTCTCAGTAATGTGCGTTTGTGTTTGCCTATGAGCAAGTACTTTTTTGTTTGTTTGTTTTTAGCAAATACAAGGGGGTGAATTATTTAGTTTATATTTAGTTGTTCATAATGAAATTCCAACATAAGTAAAATGTTAGGTCGTTAAATTAATAAACTCATAAACTACCCAATTTTAATCAACAGTGATATCCTTTATTTCCATTTGCTCCTTTTATGCTACCACTACTAGATGCATGCACATGGCCTTTTATTTAGCAGGAACTACAACTATCATATACGAATTTGTAGCAGCGTCATACACACATATTTGTATTCATATATTTGTTGGGACCATCCAAACAAAATTCAAGACGTTTGGCATTTTTAGTTTTTATTGCAGTCTAGGATTTTTATATAACACATACGTGTGTGTTTGTGTGTGTTTATATACACACAAAACAACGGCCAACTGCTTGCTTTAAACAAACCCACCTACTGTTATCCGCATTCAGACACTGGATATCCGAGACGATTCCGCTCTCGGGACACGCCCTCGGCTCTCAGCAATACCGCAACGCCCAGCTCCAGCAACGCGCCATATCGCGACAGACCAGCGGCCACGCCCGCCGTTGCTCGCGACAGACCCGTGCGGTCCAGTACGCGATTATCGCGACAGGCAGTCCTCGCGCAGGCCGGCCCGGATCCTTCCCGCGTCCTGGGCGCGGCCCGCTGCGCGTTGCCGGCGTCTCATTGGCTGATCGCTGTGATCCCGTCTGACAGCCGGAGGCCGGGCCGCAGAGGCTGGGTGGGAGGAGACGGCAACCCAAAACAAAAAAAGACGGGGGAAACAAACCGACAGTCCGTAATACAAAACGCAGCGTGAGCACCGCAGCAGCGTGGAACATCTGCCGCACAAGCGAAACCGAAGACCGCCACCCGCAGTTAATGTATTTATAAAGGCGACAAGGTGAGGCTTTAAACGGCGTCCGGGCGGCCGCTCTCCGGGAGGCTAACGCTAGCTCGCAGACTAGCACGGGAAGCTAGGCAGGTAGCTGTCTGATGTTAGCCGATGCGTGTCCCGCTGCTAACTGAGCGATTCTTTCCGCGAATTGCATCCCCGGCCGGTCTTGATATCTCTCGGACCGGTCCCCTGGTCGCTTTGCACGGATAGCGTGCGTGGCTGAGGGCGGAGGGCTGAGCTTCGCCTTGTTTAGCTGCTGAGCTAGTAAAGGTATCCTGAGCGCGTCCTTATGCTCGCTTGCTTCTCTGCACCATCCCCTGCCCACCTCTCTCTCTCGTCCACCCCAATGATGATGCCCTCGGACCTGGTAAACGGCTGACAGCTGCCGTGCTCTCAGCTCTGTGGTCGCATTAGCCAGGGAGCTGCTGCCAGGGCGCTTTTGTTCATTGTAAAGGTATCGCGGTGACGGGTTTCGCCTTTTTGTGGCTGGGGATGGGTCGTTTGATTCCAGTCCTGTTCGGGGTGAAATGGTATGTTCAGCGAAGAAATATGCATTTCATCCCCTGCTGGATCTCAGTGTCCCGATAGCTTTCTGTCAGGTGGTTTGTGATGAATGAATTAAAGACCCTTGGCATTCACCAGTGATCCATGCTTTTGCGGTGCAGGTGCATTGTCCTAATACCGCGATTAACGTAATTTATGAATTTCGCCCTGGTCATTTTCGGGGTACAACTAGAAGTACAATAAAGTCTGCGCAATTTAAACGTAAATTCCCAGTCCTCTTCGGTATCATATTCGAAGCGATATATAAATGAATAAGGCAGAAGCTCCTTTCAAGAATCTCCAGAAGTTTGAAGCAGAAGTTTCAGTTCTGGCTATGATGCCACTTAATTTATTTTACCTCTTTAATACTTTACGTGTGGTAAACTCCCTGGTCCTGCGTGTCTCTTGTTTTTACATTATGAAGCACTTTGAGCTGTTTCCATAGAGTGCTGTTGGATTTTATATGCCTTAAAGCAATTACTTATTACTTCCCTTGACACCTTCATGTTTAATAAGATTAAGAAACTTTATTGATTCAATAGGGAAACAATAGTGCATGCAACAGAGAGTATGTCGAGGACAGATAAACCTACATAAAGTGCACAAACATAGAATGCAAATAGAATATGCTGAAAAACAGAGTATTGTAATATTACTAAAATAAATGTTTAAAGGTGTACAGATTGACATGATAATGATAATAAATTAGCAGATGGTATGTGTGCATAAAAAGTATCGCACCAGACTTGTAAAAGCAAAGTTTCTGCAGAAATGATTTCCTTGCTCCTTACTTCAAAGCAGTAGGAAGTCGTCCACCAGACCTGATCTGATATCCTTGGATTCATATACTCTCGAAACATTTACACTCATTCCGTTATTAACCTGTCAGGTCTTGTGCACTTTGTAAGTTCTCGTCTTTCATACGTTTCCTGCCAGGTCGTTTAAAGCTGACACCATGACAGCCGAGGAAACCATTAATATCAAGGAGGTGGAGATCATCAAGGTGATTCTGGACTTCCTGAACTCCCGTAAGCTTCACATCAGTATGCTGGCCCTGGAGAAGGAGAGCGGGGTGATCAACGGGCTCTATTCGGACGACATGCTCTTCCTAAGGTAACACCCCTCATCAAGGACGGCTGTGCATCCGCTGTTGGTCAGCTGCAGCCTCCCTGCAGGGTTGTATTCTGCCGCTAAACATCACACACACCATGGGGTCTGAGACGCACATGAGACTGCACGCTCCTTCCCTAATGGTGAACAGTGATGATTCTTTTTTTTTTTATTTTTTTTCCGGAAGACAAGGCTCTCTTTTTTTTAGCAGTCTGTGGTTTCATGTTGCAGATATTTGGTTAGAAAATGACCAGTAAAAAGAAGTTGTTTGAAATACAGTATATATTTTGGGAAACTTGTTTATATTTACCTGTTTATATTTACCTGTCTACCTTTTAGTGATAATCTAGACCAGAATTGTTGCTTTATTCCTATTATACAACAGGATTTGTTTTTTTTTTTTCCTTCCACGTTAAATTCTAAAAATGCACTGATAGAGGTAGTTACTGTTGTTGCTTTTTGGGAGATCTGCGCAGCTGCAGTCCCAGGTGACATCATCTTTAACTACAAGCCATTCTGTCCTTTTATTTTCCCAGGCAACTGGTCCTTGATGGCCAGTGGGATGAAGTTCTGCAGTTTATCCAGCCTCTGGAGTGTATGGACAAATTTGACAGAAAGAGGCAAGTTGACTTCACCTCAGAAGATGTTATATTTGTGCCTGAAAATGGGGAATGGCGACTTCCTCATTGTTTGAGGAAGTCTGGATTTCTTAATCCCATGAAGAGTTGCCTTTTATGTGTGGGAGCCACACCCTTAATAACAGTGAGACAAAATCCTGGCAGCGGTGGGCCGTTGTGTTTTTTGAACATTAAACTTGTTTGTGCTAGTTGCAGTGATTACACTTTGGGTGAATCTCAGAATGCAAAAACCGTACTCATGGTCTTGGCAAGACCGGTCTTGTGAACTTGCCTTCCAAGACTGAACTTGAGACGCAATGAATCATGGGATTGACTTCATTTGGCGAGGATACAATCAATGTATCCTTAATATTTGGGGCAGAGCAAGACCGACATCCGATTTCTTCCGTCCTCTATGTACATATATTCAGTTTCAGCCTTTCACTGTCAGTGGTTGGATCTCTGGTGCTTTTATAGAGCTGGGAAAGCTACAAATATTGTGTCCCCACCAGGATTGGGAACTGTTAGAAGTTTAATTTCCATCCTGTTGTGGTGGAAAGGGCTGTTAACATACAGCCAGCAGAGGGTCCCTCGAGTGACACTCAGCTTGTCCCTTCAGGTTCCGCTACATCATCCTGAAGCAGAAGTTCCTGGAGGCCCTGTGCGTGAACAATGCCATGTCTGCCGAGGATGAGCCCCAGCACGTAAGTAGGGGCGTGAGCGGGTGGGGGATGGTGGCTGGGGGATTGGATCTGAGAAATGGCAACCCGGGCTACCAGATGAGCTCGCCAAGGGGTACAGACCCAGGGCTGCAATGGGGGATTAGATCTGGGAAATGGCAACCCGGGCTACCAGATGAGCTCGCCAAGGGGTACAGACCCAGGGCTGCAATGGGGGATTAGATCTGGGAAATGGCAACCCGGGCTACCAGATGAGCTCGCCAAGGGGTACAGACCCAGGGCTGCAATGGGGGATTAGATCTGGGAAATGGCAACCCGGGCTACCAGATGAGCTCGCCAAGGGGTACAGACCCAGGGCTGCACATGGGGGATTGGATCTGGGAAATGGCAACCCGGGCTACCAGATGAGCTCGCCAAGGGGTACAGACCCAGGGCTGCACATGGGGGATTGGATCTGGGAAATGGCAACCCGGGCTACCAGATGAGCTCGCCAAGGGGTACAGACCCAGGGCTGCACATGGGGGATTGTATCTTGGAAATGGCAACCCGGGCTACCAGATGAGCTCGCCAAGGGGTACAGACCCAGGGCTGCACATGGGGGATTGGATCTGGTAAATGGCAACCCGGGCTACCAGATGAGCTCGCCAAGGGGTACAGACCCAGGGCTGCACATGGGGGATTAGATCTGGGAAATGGCAACCCGGGCTACCAGATGAGCTCGCCAAGGGGTACAGACCCAGGGCTGCACATGGGGGATTAGATCTGGGAAATGGCAACCCGGGCTACCAGATGAGCTCGCCAAGGGGTACAGACCCAGGGCTGCACATGGGGGATTAGATTTGGGAAATGGCAACCCGGGCTACCAGATGAGCTCGCCAAGGGGTACAGACCCAGGGCTGCTCAGGTCCAAATCTCTCATTCAGGGTTAACAAAAATATTTAGATAATAGATACTGTTGTAAGTGAAATGTGATTTTGCAGTTCTAGAGTTACAATCTTTATTTTACTGGCTTACATACTTAGTGCATTTTCTGTCTGCTTAATTCCACTGAGCCTGTACTTGAATATCTGTAGGTATGACGTGGTTCGAATGGCCTAACCACAGTAAGCTCAGTCCTCTATTTTGCTTCTAGTAACATGATTAAAATTAAAACCCAGCATATGAGCTCTCTGGCCTCTGATCTGGAATGCCTACTTTATGGTTTTAATGTTCTCTGGGGTGTTAATGGCTAATGCAATATTTAGTTGTGAATGAAAGCAGAACATTATGTGACATTTAACATTGAAGTTAAAATGCATTGAGGGCCAGAGTATAGTATACAGGTAAGGCGACAAGGTGGCGTGGGGGTCGACGGCTGACGGGTGGCGTGGGGGTCGATGGCTGACGGGTGCCGGTGTCTCCCCAGTTAGAGATCACCATGCAGGAGGCTGTGAAGTGCCTACACGCTCTGGAGGAGTTCTGCCCCTCCAAGGAGGACTACAGCAAGCTGTGTCTGCTGCTGACGCTGCCGCGACTCACCCACCACGCCGAGTTCAAGGAGTGGAACCCCAGCACGGCCCGCGTCCACTGCTTCGAGGAAGCCTGTACCATGGTGGCCGAGTTCATCCCGGCCGACCGCAAGCTGAGCGAGGCGGGCTTCCGGGCCAGCGGCAACCGGCTCTTCCAGCTGCTGATCAAGGGCGTGCTGTACGAATGCTGCGTGGAGTTCTGCCAGAGCAAGGCCACGGGCGAGGAGATCACGGAGAGCGAGGTGCTGCTGGGCATCGACATGCTGTGCGGCAACGGCTGCGACGACCTCGACCTCAGCCTGCTGTCCTGGCTGCAGAATCTCTCCGCCAGCGTCTTCTCCTGCGCCTTTGAGCAGAAGCTGCTCAACATCCACGTGGACAAGCTGGTGAAGCCGGCCAAGGCGGCCTACGCCGACCTGCTGACGCCGCTCATCAGCAAGCTGTCGCCGTACCCGGCATCGCCCCTGCGCCGCCCCCAGTCCGCCGACACCTACATGTCGCGCTCACTCAACCCGGCGCTGGACGGCCTCTCCTACGGCCTGTCCACGCAGGACAAGCGGGTGGCCGACATCGGCGGCAAGACCTCGCCCATGTCGCACTCCTTCGCCAACTTCCACTACCCCGGCGCCCCGAACCTGACGCGCAGCCTGATGCTGGAGAGTTCCGACTGCCACAGCATCTTTGAGGAGTCCCCGGAGAGGTGACCTTCGTTTGCCGGGGATAGCTGACACATAACGGCCCCACAGCTGGTAGTTTAGGGGCTACGTTTAATTATACATAGTAATGATGATAATAATTCCATACAAATAACAACAATCGTGGTTGTCATTAATAATAATGATAATAATATAATTGTGTTGCCAGTCAATTGTGACAGTTTTCTGTACCCACTTGTGCTACGCAGGGTTGCGAGGCTCTGAAGCTGCATATTATTATTATGGTTGTTTTTGTTTTGTTGTCGTTTGTTGTCACTATTATTGCTGTTGTCATCATTATTATTGTTTTGCTGTTGTTTTGGTATTAGTAGTAGTACTGGTGTTAATATTATTGTTATTTTTATGATTATGTAGGACTTCGTTCTACCTCGCTGTATGTTCAGCGTTCAGCCTGACTCACAGGCATAAACACTTATACCCCCGGAAAAACAAACAAAAGAGGTTTCCCTCTGCCTGCTGCCTTAATCCCCGGGAGGCCTGAACCTCCTCCTTCTTTACCTACTGTAGGCACCTTGCTGGGCCGGGGTTGAATTTTTAGCTTGTGTTTTTATGCGTTTTTTCATTATAATTTTTTTTATAACCTACAATATCAAATTCCTGTTTATTCAGAAGGGAATCTGATCATTCCTCGGTGTGGTAGATTGGACAATCCAGGCTTAAACGGTCACTCTACTCAAATAACATTTTCTATAAAATGCAACAAGGGGAACTGTAGCCTTATTTGATGTTATCTGTTTATTTTGGGGTGGGATTTTGTGATGTTGTGGGATTACCCAGACTGCTTTGTGGCTCTCCAGCTCCAGGACAGACACGCCCGTGGACAAAATGATGGCCTCGGGGGGGCCAAACACCGTGAGGCCCGCTTCAGCACCCGGGGGGGAGGCGCCGGCCACGGGGCCTACTGAAAAGAATGAGGTAAAGGCCCCCCGCCATTGTATTCGGGCTGCCCCAAAAGGCCTTCCCAGGGGGCTTTAAGGATTATTTTTGGGGGTTTAATATTAAACCAGTTTGCAGGGTTTTTTTTCTGAAACTTACTGGGGCACAGAGTTGTAGTTTTTGGTGTCCATTTAACAACAGAACTAGGCGATTGTCCAGAACACGCTGCCTGCTCCGGTCCTCTCCTTAATTTAGCGGACTGTAAATTCACTCGTGTGACCTTAACCTCACGCCCATGCAAAATCGTCGCAGCGGGTGAGGCTGCGGTGTCTCTCACCGTGACACATAGCTGACTCTGCAGACTTCGATTCATTGCCATGGAAACCCGTTTGACCGCGGAGACAGCGGCGACGGTGTGAGCAGAATTAACACGTGTTGTCAGTGGCGCTTGGTTCGATCAGTGTCCAGCGCGGCGCTGTCCGGACCTGGGCCTGTAAGCCTGGCTTTCTCCTAGAATCGCTGATGAATGACAAACCCTGTGCCGATTTCAATAAGGGATTATAGTCTCTGGCCCCCAGGGGTGGTGTCTGGCTTTTCCTGCCAGCTGGTGCTCAGTTTGGGGAGGGGGGGGCTAGCTAGCCGCCGCCAATCAGACTCCCAGAATTCATGGGTGAGTAAGACACATCCTCACCCTGTCCGGCTCAGTACTTCCAGTACATCCTTTTCCATCATGTGATTCCTCGCAGACACTGTCCCCGTTGCTGCTTTCACGGCCCAACCCAAAACAAGACAATCCCACTAAGCTAAACAAATAGGATTTCTCTTTGTTATTCATAAACAATCCGCTGATGTTGCCATTTTAGAATGTTCTTTTTCTCACTAGCTATATAAATGTCCCACTTTTGTTTTCTGAAATGGTGCGTACAGCACAGACTGCTGGGGGTAGAGCTGGTGTCTTGGCCGTTCCAAGACTGGGCTCCCACAGTGTGGGAGTTTGGCTGTGTTTCAGGTAAACGTTGGCTTGGTTGACTGTAAGGGATTTCGTCTCCCCTGATCCTGCTCTGCAGACACGCACTTCTACTCAAATGCAGTAATTGTGTTGATCTGGTTTTTTTTCAGCAGCGTGTTTACATTCTCAGGCAGAAGTTACTGTTTTCGAAAGCATCTGACTGCAAATCGCTGTGTTGCTGAAGGTGCAAGGTTCTCTAAATAGCATTTTGTAATAATGAAATGTACTTCAGAATCGCAGCTTCCTTTAACTGCTTAAGTTCAAAGTACTGACTTTAATGGCCAGATTCAGCCACATCAACATCTTTATAAGTGAGCATTGTGTTAGAAATAACTTATTTTATGCACTGCCCCTTAAGCCGTCTGGTTCGATTTTCTGCACCGTCGCACCTCTCCAGTTACGGCGCCCTCTACTGACCTGGCTGTCCTGCGACTCTCCCGCCATTTCCCCGGCAGCTTCGTGACTCCACAGAGCAGTTCCAGGAGTACTACCGGCAGCGGCTGCGCGTCCAGCAGCACCTGGAGCAGAAGGAGCAGCAGAGGCAGCTCTACCAGCAGATGCTCCTGGAAGGCGGAGTCAGCCAGAACGAGGTGCCCCGCCCCCAGCAGAACCTCACGGAAAAGTTCCTCAACAGGTCAGTCCTCACGGCCCTCAGCTGGCCCCAAACCCCCATGTTTCCATGAAATCTTTGCACCTCTGCTAAGCTAAGCTTGCATCCCTAATTGGTTAAGCAAACGATGCCAAACCTCACAGGATTGGCTGAGCCCCGGGGCCCCTGTTTGATCATTGACTCCTGTCACGTGGCCACCATGTTGTCCCTGTGTTACTGTCCTGCGGGGTAAGGGGGTGGGCTTGGGGTAAATGCAGGAGGCCCTTGTTGGGTTTCTGATGTCTGCAGGGAGGCTGAGTTAATGAGGTGATGCCTGTTGGGGGGGTTGAATTGCTGATGAAGGCACCACGCTCTAGTGTCCCTCTGAAGACCCGTCGGGAAACGTTTCCTTCAGATTCGTTCAGTCTTGCCTTTCTGTGTATTTTCCTGGTTATATGCAGTCTTGTGTCGCATTACGCCCGATCAGATCCGGTCCTATGGCATTTATGTCCGAGGTCCACAGTAAATGATACACACTGATAGGGAGACGCCTGACAGCGGATGTAGTGAGATGTTAGCAGGTGTATCACTTAGTGTAACAGGTGCAGGAAAATGGGCAACGCTGCCAGCCGTACGATGACCCACTGTCTGTATCTAACTTGCAATAGAGTATGTATACAGTAATGTATATGAGATGGTCAACCTCAGTATTAAGCTCAAGATACACTCAGACTGACTCGTGTTTGGTGGTCCCGGTCCCAGATTAGAACGCAAGTATTCAGTTATTTTCTGAAATATTTTCCCGTTGGAGCAGAGAACCTACGGAGTCCCTGTGACGCTGCTGTGACTAGTGTGGCAGCTGGTTACATTTGGGCTTGGTGATGAAAGGGGTCTCAGGACAGAATGAAAGTCCTAATGGTGTCATTATGGACAGCCTCATAAATAATTCAGAGTGGGGGGGATAAGCAGTCATTTGTTAAATATTTTTTTCAGAAGTCATTTAAAATGATGCATGTTTTAACCCTTAAACTTTAATGATAGTTAAAGAGAAAAGGAATGATTTGTGGATACCTTTTCCCGTCAGAAAAGGGCGAGCGGTGGATTGCGTTGTCATGGTGAGCAGGGAGGGAGTAGCCTGGTGGGGAGGGGTTATGGGGGGGGGGCAGACAGGACTCCAGATGGTGTGGAGGATTTAGTACCACCAGGGAGGGATCACATTGTAATGCTGTCACCCTAGGAGCTGTTAAGTTGTCCAGGGTCACAGCTGCCCTGTGTTGTCGTGGTGGCTCCCAAGAGATTCACCACCTCCCATAATGCTATTCTCATATCACACTGGTTTGCCTTGTCTTGTATTGGGTCGACCTGCAATTCAAATGAGAATGAATTGTTACCTTCATTGTATTTTTTATCTGCTATCAATAGTGAATATTGTATTTTTCCATTGTGTTTGTTTTAATAGGGAGTGTGTGCATGCGTGTATGCATGTTTGTGTGAGTCTGTTGTGTATACATGAAAAGGCACTCGGAGCATGTTTGCTTATTAATAGTATCTGTGAAGATTTTTATTTGTTTAGTAGATGCATTCGTACAAAGTGGTTTACAAGCAAGGCAGGTAAACACTACAAGTAACAGCTGTCAAGGAACCAGCGTAGGTACACATGCAGTTGGGGTGAGCTTATTGTGAATGACTTGTAACAAGCTGATGTCAGAATTGGAGCAAGAGCTATATAATACACTACAAAACATGGTGAGAACCTAACAGAAGAGCTGTTCAAAGCATCGGCTGGGTTGCCACGAGACGGGCACAATGTCAGCGTATTGTCAAAGCAGATACATCTAATATCCATGGAACTGGCTTGAGCCTCCAGTATGCCAGTATAATGGATACAAGGACCCACTGTGCTGACCGTCTTTCTGCCTGTTTGTTCAGATCCATTCAAAAGCTGGAAGAGCTGAACGTGGGGATGGACAGTCTGGGTGAAGACGTCCAATCGCTGACCCAACAGTGCAATGGCAATGTGGAGGGCAGCCCCAGCAGCGGCGACCCGGAGCCGGCCGAGCCCGAGCAGGACCATGCAGGTGCCGGTGTGGTCAGCAGCACTCCCCAGAGGGCTGGGGGCCGTCGGATTCCAACGATTGATGAATCCCCGGTGCCCGCGGTCCCAAGGTGAGCAAAGATTCACCAGACTGACCCTACTGGCCACGCATGCATTACAGCTCAGGTGGAAATGTCATTTAATGATGTCACACAGAGAGGTTATGATGTCACAGCTGATTTTGTATGTGTGTGCAGCACGCAGAAGACCCAAACAAAGCAGCCCATTGGCCACGAGGAGCCAGGCCACTCCCCAACACGCAACAAAGCCCAGGAGGTATGACTCTGTTACTGTGATGGTTATACATTGTTTATGCACACATAGGTTAATAGTCATATTATCACCATACATTCCATACAAATTACGTTTGAACTCTATTTTTAAAGGAACAATGATTTTTGCATTTTTCAACAATTGTACAGAAAAGTGATGTTTTTCACTAAGATTTTGTCCCAGCTGGTGGCAGAATGACAGATTCTCAGACCTGCGTTACTTCTTGGACAGTTTTGTTTGTTTTTGGATTTACAGCTATCAGAAATATTCTAGCCCCAGTGTAGTTTGTTGAGTCTTTTAATCAGTTTTTGTTAGGATATGGAAAGTATATGGGAAGTTTTGTCTTCTGAGCGATACAAGTTTTATTGATTCATTTTAAGAAATAGACCCTTATTTCCTTAACAGTTTAGGCTCAGTATTTATCTGTATATCACGTGAAATGGCTGTGTGCCCACTGGCTTTAAGCCATTTATGTCTCTTAATATCTTTGAGAGGGTTGTTCATGCTTTTATTACAACGTGCCTTGACTATTGTAATGCTCTTTATGCCGGCATCAGTCAGGCTTCATTGTCATGATTACACCTTGTCCAAAATGCTTCTACTCTTCTCCTTACAGACTCTCGTAAACGAGATCATATCTCTCCTGTTCTTGCCGCTTTGCATTGGCTCCCTGTTCAGAGGAGAATTGAGTTTAAGATTTTACTGTTTGTTTTTAAGGCCCTACATGGGCTGCCTCCGTCGTATATTGCTGATCTTTTAGAATCTTATTCTCCATCGAGATCTTTGAGGTCTGCAGGCCAGTCCCTTCTACGTACTCCAAGGGCACGGCTTAAGAATAGGGGTGACGGAGCGTTCTCAGTACTTCCACCCAGGTTGTGGAACGAACCGCCTCGTCACTTCAGGCTGGGTTCTAGCCTCTCTGTATTTAAATATCAAAACTCGTCTTTATTCCCTGGCTTTTAATTAGCAGTGAGGCTGTACTTTCTGGTGGTCCGTATTTATTGTAGTTTATTATTATTATTTTTATGTGTTTTAAATTTGGTGTTCCATGACTTAATTTTTAATGTAAAGCACTTTGGTCAACATTGTTGTTTTTAAATGTGCTCTATAAATAAATTTGATTTGATTTGAAATGAAACCCTTTGCAGTGATGAGCGCTTTAGTGGGCGTTGTCATGCCATCCAGGCTGAGGGATCAGGCAAGCCCAGCATTTTCGGACCCATACAGGCCCAAAATCGGCTTCGCTTCCTTCTCCGTGTCGCTGTGTTATCGTCAGGCTAATGTCCACCCAGACTCTGGGCCTGTCTGCTGGGATTTCAACGCGTCCAGCTGAGTCACCCTGGATTATTCCAAATGGAGGGGCACAGATTACACTCCTCTGATTATACAGTAATTCCATTAGCGCAGCCTGTGAATGAAAAACAACGTGCTTTGTTTAGCAAGAAGTTTTATTCAAAGTAGGGCCTTGATTTTATTTATTTATTTATTTTAAATGACCAAATTTAATGTGTATAGATGGCACAGTGGATCGGGGGGTAGATTAATGTGTATAGATGGCACACTGGATCGGGGGGTAGTATTGCTGGCTCACACCTACAGGTTGGGGGGTTCGAATGCACAACTCCGTGAGTTTGCTTATTTTCCCTGTCTCTTGTGGTTCTCCACGAGGTACTTAAGCAAATTAGCATCTCTGAATTGCTTATAGTGCGAGGTTGAGTGTCTGTGTGTGTCTGTGTGTGTGTCTGTGTGTGTGTCTGTGTGTGTGTGTGTGTGTGTGTGAGTATCCAGCAATGGGCTGGCTGTTAGTCCATAGAATTCCCCAGCTTTATACCCTGTCCGGTCTAAGATGGGCCACCACCCCCCCCCAGCCACCCTGTGACCCTAACCAGAATAAATGGTTGGAAGATGGATGGATTTAATCTGTAAGTTTGATTTCAAAGCAATTCTGTTTAATTTCCCTACTTCTGGGTTCAGCCTCTTATAAGTGGTGAATGAGCTGACGAAACCCCTAACCCTCCACTAAGGAAATTCTTCATAAAAACAAAATTATACTAGTAATAATAATTATTATTATTATTATTATTATTATTAATAGAGAAACATGCTGGTCAAGGATTGTGGGAAAAATCATGATTTTGCTTCTGAGTTAGAAAATTGATTCATATTTTGTGCAGCTGTACTTCACGCCCCTAGTCACCATGTGACCGTGTCCTTTGTGTCTTTCTCAGGACGACAAGCCCAAGGCCCAGTTTGTGGCCGTCAACAAGCTGGAAGACACACAAGCCGTTCGCGCTGTGGCCTTCCACCCCTCGGGGGCGCTCTACGCTGTGGGCTCCAACTCTAAAACGCTGCGTGTGTGTGCCTACCCGGACGTCCTGGACACCAGGTAGGGGGCGCTGTAGATGTAGATATGAATATGTTTTAACTCCTTTCAGTGTTTTTTTGGCTTTAATTTCAGTGCCAGTAAGTCGTCACATTAACCCCAATGCCGCCGTCCCCATCGCGGTCCCCACAGCGGCTCGGACCCCTCTAAGCAGCCTGTCGTCCGCTTCAAGAGGAACAAGCACCACAAGGGCTCCATCTACTGCGTGGCCTGGAGCCACTGCGGGCAGCTGCTGGCCACTGGCTCCAACGACAAGTACGTGAAGGTGCTGCCCTTCAACGCTGAGTCCTGCAACGCCACCGGTGAGCACGGCTTTGGAGGGCAGGGTCCCGTGCCAAGGGCGGCACGCTATATACCTGATGCGTTAGAATTTCTTGTCATGCCATGCGGATCTTTTTGTTGTATACGTTCTTATGACCATATCACATTTTTTTCATTATTCATTTATCATTATTTTCTGAGTCTGCATCTGTTTCCGAGGCGGCATGTTTAGAGGCAGGCTGTTGCATAACCAATCGACAAAGAAAGCATTTCAAGGCCCCCCCCAAAGTACCGAAGTACCAAAGAAGTACCCCAGCTGGTTTGGCGCTTTCGCTACTGGAACTTTTGGTACTGGTGCTCAATCAGAAGTCAGTGGAAAAGTGCAAGTATCAAAAGTATGGTACTTGGTGCAGTGGAAATGCACCCTTGGTGCAGGGCTACGTTTCCCGAAACCTTCGTACTGCCATGCAAACGCAAACACTGTAACTACATCAGAACGGAGTTATCACCATAATCGGTCCCTTGATTCTACTATGCTTGATTTTGAAGAGAACAATAATATTTCCCTACTTACTGTACATTTGGGTAGACAGTCAAAAAACTTTTGAAGCTCTCAGTTTCAGTGTTAGCGTAGTTACTGTGTTTCACCTTCGTGGGGCAGTGTAGCACTACGAAAATCGTAACTTCAGAGAGAGAGAATTCACTACGGTGACCCTCGGACAGATTCGGTCTCTGGGCTATGCCTCTGATGCCATAACATACCAGCAACAATCCCGGCCTGAACCGATAGCCTCATGTTTCAGCGCCGGTTACTGAATCTCTGTACTGCCCTGTGACTTATGACTGGCTGGGGATCTCCGGTTTCCATGGTGATCTGTGAAGAATGCTTGTTCGGGATGCTGAGTATATATGTTGCCACATGGTCCCCATGGTGATGTCCAGTAAGCTGCTGCAGGTAAGGTTATGAGGTCATCATAGCCGAGCGAGTGAGAGGCAGGGCTGAGAAGGCCGCAGTGACATGTGGGGCGCCCCCTGCAGGCCCGGACCTGGAATTCAGCATGCATGATGGCACCATTCGCGATCTGGCCTTCATGGAGGGTCCCGAGAGCGGCGGGGCTATCCTGATCAGCGCTGGCGCAGGGGACTGCAATATCTACACCACCGACTGCCAGCGGGGGCAGGGTCTGCACGCGCTCAGTGGGCACACAGGTATAAACCCCGCCCACAGCTGCCATGGTTACGGTGACGGGGGGGCTGCTGTAATTACATCTACGCGTTTAAGGAGTCTCTAGCCGTTACGGACTCCGAGCTGATCGGGAAGTCTCCAGCAGAGGGCGCCGGTGACGCTCGCTCACTCGCCATGTGTCTTCGGTCAGGTCACATCCTGTCCCTGTATACCTGGGGCGGCTGGATGATTGCGTCAGGCTCCCTGGACAAGACGGTGCGCTTCTGGGACCTGCGAGTGCCTAGCTGCGTCCGGGTGGTGGGGACGGCTTTCCACGGCTCAGGTGGGTGGGGTCCAAGCACACGGTCCCCCGCAGTGGGCGTGTCCGAGCTGCGAAGCTTATTGGTGTGTCAGGGGTCACTCTTTCTTTAGGCAGGACATGTAATTAACGATGAGCCCTGATATTTACGGTATATTATTATATACTCTACTTATATATTATTATTATTTATTTTCTTTCTTTTTATATATTTTTCCTGGGGCGGTACAGTGGTAAAGTGGGTGGCACTGTTGCCTCACACCTCCAGGACCAGGGTTCGAGTCTCCACTGTGGCACCATGTGTGTGGAGTTGGCTTGTTGTCCCTGTTCTCTGGGTACTGGTGCCCCCCCACAGTCCCCAAACATGCCCGTAGGTGTGCGTGTGTAAGTGAAAGGTGGATAAGTGTGCCCTGCGATGGGTTGGCACCCCATCCTGCCTTGCGCCTGTAGGGATAGGTTCTGTACCCCCCCCCCATGACTCTGAATAGGACAAGCAGATACAGATGGTGAATGGACATTTTTCCGATCAAGTAAATTTATGTTGAATTTTTATATAGATTTTTACTAATTTTCTAACTAAATGTCTTAGTTTTTTTGAAGCTTTTGTCTAAAGTAGGAAGTGATAAGGTGTATATGTTTGTAGATATATAAGTATGGAATATTGATCAGTAGCCGGATATTGGGGGGATATATTTAAGGGGCAGCTCATCAGCGCCCCCTGCCTGTCAGCTAACACTGCCCCGCTTTGCCACTCCCAGGCAGCCCTGTGGCCTCGGTGGCCGTGGACCCCAGCGGGCGGCTCTTGGCCACGGGTCAGGAGGACAGCAACTGCATGCTGTATGACATCCGGGGGGGGAGAATGGTGCAGACGTACCGCCCCCACACCAGCGACGTGCGTTCGGTGCGCTTCTCCCCGGGTGCGCACTACCTGCTCACCGGCTCCTACGACACCCGCGTGATCATCACCGACCTGCAAGGTGAGGCCCAACCCTCCCAGGCCCCGAGCCAAAAAGAAACTCATTAAAGTGACCCCCCTCCAGCACACGCCAGTCTGGCACCTACTTCATTGTCATTTGTCCTGTTCTCTTCCCCTTCCCTGCAACAGTGGCACAAAAATGTTCCTATGAACACATGACAATAAGACTTGAAACTGAAACTATTAAGCTTGAATAATATTTAGCTATTTATAGAAATTAGTAAGCCTGTTGTCAGTTTTTTTTTTTTTTCTTCCCCCCCAAAGCGACTGTGTGCTGTTGCGTCATTCATTGTGTCATTCTGTGCGCATTAAAAATACGCTGGTGGTGTCCTGCAGTCCTTGCCACGCAGCCTTGAACGTCTTCATCTTTCCGGCGTTTTTGACGGCCTCTTGCTTCCCCAGGCGACCTGACGAAGCAGCTCCCACTGACCGTTGTAGGCGAGCACGGCGACAAGGTGATCCAGTGCCGGTGGCACACGCAGGACCTCTCCTTCCTGTCCTCCTCCGCAGATCGGACTGTCACGCTCTGGACCCACACCTAGTGAGAGTGGCCGCGGGCGGGAGAGCTCCAGTCTGGCGGTGCTCACAGAGGCCCACTCCTCCCCTCCTTCCAGAACGAACTAGCCGATCACCGAGAGCAAAAATAAGGAACTCTCACTTGGTCCGTCTGTGTGTGTGTGAGTGAGTGAGTGTGTGTGTCTGTTTGCTAGCGCTGATGACCGACGTAATCATTTCTGCTGTGCTTGCAGTCTCTCACATTAGCGCTTCTGTGACTGAAATCTGTATATAGCGGCTCTGCTGTCTCTTAAGTATACACTTAAAAAAATGATTGATACAAGAACTCTAAAAGCACCACTTCTGAGCTCTCATAACAGGCGAAGGACACTCAGCTTACACACAGTCAAAGCGTGGTGATCTTACAGCTTACCGTGCCCTGGCATTAAGTTTGCATTTAATTAGCTGCAAAGACGGGATTTGGAAACCATTACTGTATAAGTTTTAATACAAACTGTGCCTTGTACAATCTGGTTCCATAGAAAGCTTTACACACCTCTCGTTGCTGGGTGAGCCCAGCTGTAGTGCATAGATAGCATGGCAGTTTGTTTCCTTGTCCACTACGTTTGACGACCTCTGCGATGCTGCTATTCGTTTATTTTATAAAAACAAAAAAGGTTGATGTTTTGTTGTTAACTGGTTGTGCAGTGTTTCCTAAAGTGTTATGAATATTATTGTCAAAATAACTGGTTATCAAATACTACAAAGGTAAGCTTTTGAAACAGTTTTGGTCCTTGTTAATGACAGTCATTGTTTTTCCCTCTTTTGCTCATGGAAGTTTGGCGGACTTCTAGATAAGTTCAAAACACTAGTGGCTTAGCTGTTACATTACGGAAGCTGTATTTCAGTCTGAAAGGTGCCTATGGGATGACAGCTGGCACAGAGCTCGTTTTAAATGGTTAGTGTGTGATCAGGATAGTGGGTCTGTTTTAACTCTGACAGTGAAGGGACTTTAATAAACCCTTTTTAATTTTTATTTTTGTTTGGTTTGCCATAAAGGTGGCATGACGGCTATGATGTCTGTTAGCCCTCTGTATTTAATTTTGAATACTAAATTTGTTAGCATTTGCATCTCTTAGATTAGGTAAATATACTAACATAATGTCACCATGGAGGAGTTGTCATGACGGCCGTCCGTTTGAAAGGGCGTTTTATACACTTTTTTTGTGGAGAGAAGCATGGCAGAACAATTTGGCATGATTAAATAAAAAGCAGAGACGTACTTGATTGCCAGCACAGAATTTGTTTAAACCATTTTCCGTTTTCCTAACTGTTGCACTTTGATCAGGGAACACAATCCTTTTGTGGTTCCTGAAGACAAGCAAGTTGTATGTAATACTTCATCTTCTTTTCCCAATGTACAGACTTTAAATTAAAAGCCAAGTTATGCATAGATGTATTTATTTAACTTTTATTTCATGTAGTATGATTTATGTTTTTATTTTTTTTATGAGAAATGAGTCTGCATGAAGTTTCTTTTAACGTCTATTGGATGGTAACAAGCTTAGAACTGTGGAACTGCTGTTGTATCAATAAAGCCTCATTCTCATTCTCATCGACAGATGACCTCCTGTTCCTCCTGTTGCCAAAATACTTTATTTTAAGGAGACACGTTATTTTCCAATGAGGTTTAAATGCGCCTTTACCGTTGTATTCCTACTATTTAATTTATTTTTGTAATTGTTCTCTGGCAAGAGACTCCTGCGTGTCTCCGTGTTTGGTGTTTATTCTTATTGCAATAGTAGGTATTTAGGGGACGTTTTGGGCTGGGGGTGCACAAAACGGATGCATGAGACTCATTTGAAATAAAAAGTTGGTGGGACACCCAAAGCTGTACAAATCCTAAGGAACAGAGCCGTCTTTAGGGGGGGGAAAAACTCATCACCTGTTACGTGGCAACTCCATCCAAAGCCCGGAATAGTCATAAAAATTATAATATTAAGACATGTTATTAATAAATAAAGGATGAACATGTCATTAAGAAGTCATGTTTACATGGAGACAAGTTCAGCTGCGCGATACAACGATACGGCAGCACGTGCCAAAACTGACATAAAGAACTACAATTCCCACCAGCCATCGCGTGGCGCCATTGCGTGGCGTCATCCTTGTCTACGTTTCAGGTCAAATTGCAAGCAGGAAGCGCGATGTGAGCAACGTTTTGAGCTGCAGTTTTATGTTACGTTTGTATTATACTTCAGAGAGTTATACGGGTTTTTGCAAATTGTTCTGATTTTCTCATTTGTTTACGACAGATAGTTGCTTAAAATGTCTTCCGAAAAATACAAACCAAGTGTAGCTGTCCTAAGAAATAAAATGCGCATGTAAATCGTGTCAGGGCGCCATGTATTTGTTTTTATATTTACTTTCTTCGTAGCTGGTTATAATTTTCAATTTAACTATGGTCAAACATTCGGTAAACTAGCTGACAAGCAGATATGTGGTCTCTGTAGGCATTTTTTGTACTTTTGCAACTTTGTGCATCGGATCTACACAAATATCGGTTTATGATTTGATTTTATTTATTGCCGGAAATAAAATGAAAGTGTTTTTCGCGGTGTGTAGCCTTTTGGCGGTTGGCATTCAGGAGCAAGTGGACAACGACTGGATTGACCCCACCGACATGTTTAACTACGACGCTACCAGTAAATCCATGAGGAAACCTCCAGAGGTGCGTGTCCGACTGCGTTTGGCATTTATGTGCATATATTGTAACTTAAATAAGTTGCAGGCTTTATTTTAATTTAACAGGTAATAAGTTACGATAGTGTACCTACCAAAAGGAGGGAGTTCACTGAAAAGTCAAACGATCTGACCCCATGCCCAGACATAACGGAGTGCACCAGTAAGCTCGCTATCCTGGAAAAGGAGGTTGGTGTAATCAGTTGCTCGTTTTTCCCCCCAAAATACATTTTCTTTAATTGATTACTGGCTTTTGAACATATTTTAAATGAAGTCATTACGTTGCTTTGCAATATGTATATATGTTTAGAATTCGCGTCTTACGATTTCAGGTGCAAGAACAGAAAAAGAAAATTGCATCTTCCTCCCAAAAGTCACCCTGCGGGGCGGTTTTTAAGCGATATCTCACCAAACTCCTGAAGGAAGTCCAGAAACTGGGCCTTGTAAGTAGGAGTTCTTAAACATGACTTTTTCCTGAATGAGTTTGTCACCCCCCCAGTTTTGAAAGGTGCTGTCACCTCTCGCTTTCTCCCCCAGCCCAATGAAGAAGCTGTCCACTATGACGCCGAAGTACGTCTGTCGCGGCAGGCTGTCGGTGAAATACAGCGGCTTATCGACGGGGATGAGAGCTGGAAAACTGGGGCTTTGGATGATGCCCTCAGCAAGATACTCTTCAACTTCAAGCATCATGACTATGAGGCATGGAAGTGGAGATTTGAAGACACTTTTTGTGTGGAGCTTGGTACTGTTTTGGGGGTAAGGACACGCTGTGTTATTGTTTTATTATTGTTTTTTTTGTACAAATACTTTTATACAGTAACAACCAACAACTGGTTGGTTACACTGCTATCATGTAGGCTGATTTTCTTTGACCAGTTTTCTTTGACCAAGATTTTGTAGAGATATGTGTCTATTTCATAGTCATTATATTTGACTTTGTACTTGTATGTAACATCCACATTTTATATAATTTATTTAGGGCTGTCACTGCAAAATGTTTTTTTTTTCTGGTAAGAATATGAATTCAAGATAAATACAATTCTTACTAGTTAAAATGATGATTCTTACTAGTAAGAATCGCATTGTAGAGATCTTAAATTCATATTCCTACTTGTAAAAAATGCATTTTTATTAGTAGGAATTAAGTTACGGGGAGTAAGCTTGTGCTTGCCATAGAGACCGTGCAGCACCTTCGTGAGAAATGAACAAAAATGGCCAAAGAGGAGAAACGCAAACAAGAACTGGTCACGAAAAGACATTTGTCTTCTGTATGGAACTACTTTGTATTAGAGATATTGAGCAAAAGCAAGTGATTTGTCGGCTCTGCAGCTAAGAGTTACACTACCAACTTACCGACTTACCTTAGTTTTACCAGTGATTATTTTGACAGAGGAATCGTAGAAAGTAGGGAAACAGGCTAGAGAGGCTAAAACGGGGCCTATCTATAGCTAACCTCGCATTACTGAGCGACTCCTCTAACCTGAATGTCTTCTTTTAAGATGCATTGTGGTTGTGCTGTAGTGATATTTGTTGACAGACTACATTCTCATTCTCTTTGAATGTGAAGTGCTTCCACACAAATGATGCTTTCGCTCTTTCTGGACCCTTCCGCCATATCGCCACATAATCAGGAAGGAATTTTTTAATCGGTGCTTAATAATCAAGCAATCGACTTTAATCCAGTAATCGTGACAGCTCTAAATTCATATCATGCCTAGTATCTCTTTCATTCACATTCCTTTATATACATATTTTTAAATATTTTTTTTTTTACTGAAAGTATCACTCAGGCATTTGCTTATTGTGTTTTATTGTCTGTTTTGTGCAGTGACTGCCAACTTGCTCTGTTCTATGTTCTTATAATATTTTTTAAAATATCATTAATTTTGTGAATGTAATGGCTAAAATTGTATCACTGTACTATATTCAGTTTACTTAATTGCCTTTTTTCCATTTAGGTTTGCTGCTGTTCGTTAATCATAGTAGTATTAATATGCTCCGAGATGTGGTCCAGAGTGTCCTGGTTCATCCAGTTCAAGCGGCTGTTTGCAGTTAGTTTCTTCATCAGTATTGTCTGGAACTGGTTCTACCTCTATAAGGTAAAGCATTCCCAGCATACGCAGTGAAATGCTTTTCTGAGCCCAAGAACTTAAATTCAGTCATGCAGGTTACACTGATTAAGGGAAAACATTCATGCAGTAGAACAGACCTGGGCGAATGTTTTCTGTGGAGGGCCAAATCTGAGCTGCACCATGTCAACAAGGGTAATTTTTTTGTGTTCCTTGCAAGGTACGATAGATTTTTACATTTATTTTACTAATCACATAAACCAGGCGTTTGCCCAGGTGAGCAGTACAGGGTTTGTAAAATTGTTGGCACATGTTCTGGTGTCCATCTACATGTGTGTGTATTTGTAGATTGCATTTGCCGAGCACCAGAACAACATCGCCAAGATGGAGAGTGTGAACAATAAATGCACCGGGGTAAAGATTGACTGGAAAGACAACCTGATGGGTAGGGTCATGTGACACCACTCAGACATCTGGGAGTCGCTTAGTTTGCTGCCTGTGTATCAGTGTTGCCATGCATTTTTTTTCCTCTGGCGTGTATAGAGTGGTTCAGAAGCACTTGGACGCTGCAGGATGACCCTTGTAAGAAGTACTACGAGGTGCTCATGGTGAACCCCATCTTACTTGTGCCTCCAAGCAAAGCAAGTATTGTAAATGGCAACGTCGTGACTCGGCAGTGCATGTGCTGCTCCTCTGCTCATGGCTTGCTTCTCTCTTCAGGCAATCGCCGTCACCATCACCACCTTCTTCACGGAGCCGCTGAAGCACGTGGGACAGGGCATCAGTGAGTTTCTCAGGGCCCTGCTGAAGGACCTGCCCGTCACGCTTCAGATTCCTGTTCTTATCACCATCGTGCTGTGCATCCTGGTAAGCCGCAAGCGGCCCGCAAGAGGCCCGCAAGATCCAGAAACGGACATCTCTATCTTCAGCAAGACATTTATTTAGTAATTCATTTGTCTATTTAAAGGTCTTCTTGTATGGAAGTACACAAACAGTCATCCAGCATGGCTTGATGCGGCCGCTGAGGGGCTGGAATAGGGACGCACGCCAGCCTGCTGTTGAGGAACAGGGTGTGCGCATGCTTCAGGGTGATGCCTTAGCAGGGGGTGACAGAGACCATCAGGCCCAGATACCTCAAAGGCCGATGAACCATGATAGGGACAGAATGGCGAATCATCGTAGGAGGCAGGGCAGACAGCATGAAGACCGTCAGCCTGGGGTCTCCGTGGAAAACGTGGGCGTCTCCAGCATCTCCAGTGAGGACGAAGTGGACGGCCGGGACCAGCCCGACGCGCAGGAGGTGGAGAGCCCGCTGCCGACGGGAGGCGTCGCCGGAGAAGAGGGGAGGGGTAGGCACTGCGGAAGCCATTCCAGCGAGAGCGAGTCGCCACCTGACCTGCCGGAGCAGCGGTCTCAGACGACCCAAAACACACCCGTAAGTAGGAAATCATACAAGTCAGTTCTCAGTGATTTGGAATTACACACATTAGCAAAAATGTATTCCTGTGCCTTTTTAAGGGTTTTTTTGCAACTATACCTAATTCAATTACTAGACTTTAATTAATTAACCATGTCAACAAAGGGCTTTTGTAATATGATGTGAGACATGATGATGGTAGTGTTAGTAAGCGACAATATGAGACCTGGTGATGGTATCTCTTTCCCCCTCTTAGCCTATGTTTCCGATGCCTCTCTTGGCTGTTATAGCGCAGCGTTTCACAAGCCTTGCCCGTGGCAGCGTTTTCGCCATCAGTAGCCAGAATGATCGTTGAAGTGCAGCTTCCCAGCTTGTGTGGATGGTCAGATATGACAAGCGCTTACCAATGTTTATTCCCTCTCATGGTAAGGAAATTGCCGACAGCTTTGATGGCCTAGCTACAGATTAGTTCTTTGCAGTTCCTTTAATTTACGGGAGGGGGCAGTCTTCACAGGCTATAGTCAAAATCTGAGATAAAAAAAAAAAAATCAAGAACCATTGACAATTGAATGAGAGGCTTTTATTTATTAATTAGCTCTAGAAGTTGTCTGTTGCAGCCGGTTTTTTCCACTCTGCGTCAGTGTCAGTACTGTCCTGTGTGTCACGGGATCGGCCTGTGCTGAAAAAAATAAAATGCTGTTTCCCGTATTGTGGGGGGGGGACCTTTATCGTCTGAGAACTAACATTACAGCCCATCATATTTGGGCATTGTGCTCGCATATGACATAATAATAATAATTAAGCGCCTTAACTGAGAGCTCGGATTGTGGCTCTAAAACAGCTACAGGCTGTGTGCTTGTGGTGGGGTGGCGATTTACTGTTACCGTCCCTTTTGAATGAAAAGTGAAGTGGTACTTTATTTGCAGTTTGTACAGGTACATAAGAATTCTTTGTAGTTTTCATGTCCCATCTTGTTCTCCATTGAGAGACACACACACATTATATATACACACAGGTGAGAACAAAGCCGGGGGTCAGAGTAGGGGGGCATTTATACAGCACCCCCTGGGGCATATATTCTGAGGGACCCAGTGTAACCCATCCCGGGATGTGAGCCGGCGACCTTCCGGTCTCAGGCACAGAGCCGTTACCCAGAGGCCCACAGAGCCCCAGACTGCCAATTACCAGTTGCTATGGTGACCATGAATGTGCCTCAAACTTCAGCACGATTCCCCTTTAAATTTCCTTGTGTGCTGAGTAGAAATGACCATACAGGGATCTTGCTCTTTAACACGAAACCCTGTGAATTCCCCGCTCTGAAGCAATGCAGTTCTCCACTTGGGAGTGCTCCGTTGTATTTATTCGAGAGGCAGTACGACGTGATGTAAACACAGCTGTTGCTTTTTCTTGTGTCCAGGTGCCAGATGTTCCAGCTGATGAGAGAGACGCCACCTCTTCCGGGGAACAAGCATCGCCCATTAGCATGCCGACACAGGAGACCTCCCCTGATGTCTGAGGGACTGCCCCGCGGGAGTAAATGTGCAGTGAAATGAAGGGTTGGGGCCTAGCCAAAAAGGCAGTACACGGATGTGGCATTTAAATGTCTGCCATTGCTCATGTCACGGCAATTGCGGATACGTAAATTGATGGTCAATTTAAAATACAGCACAATATTGTATTACCCCAGAGCTATTACTTAATAAAACAAATATTAGCCATTAGAATGAGGCTTTATTCCTCTGTCTTAACCGAAGTATAAAGGAGCCCATTATCTGTACAACAGTATTTTTTTCCCCCAACAATATAATGCCCAAATTCTACAATTTCATCTACATTTAAACAATATACGGTGCAAATTCAATTAATAGAGAAATGTTGAAATTAATAATTGCGCTATTTTAAAAAAGGGATTTAAAATTCTTTACAGTAAATAGTGTTTCCCGGAGTTTGCGTTTGTGCACCTTCTTGATAATGCAGTGGATGCTGCTGTGTACCTTCTGAAGGTCTTTACATGCGCGTTCTGGTTTATTGTACGCCGAGCACCTCTTCCAAAACGCACACTGGCCTTCAGCTTGAGGGAGGCCACCTGGAGGTGGACGGCAGGGTGACGCGCTGCTCGTCCATCCGCTTGGCCTGGGAGCGCATGATGAGGCTGAAGAAGTCGTCGTCCGGGACCGTGGGGCCCGTGGCGGCCGGTGGGGGCGGGGCACACCTCTGGTCATCCAGCCTGGAGCCCTGTGGCAAGGCCATCGTGTTCAAGATGATGTCAACACTCGTCTTGTCAGAGCACTTTTCTACAGGTTTGCTATGTTAAATGCTAATGTAAGCAAACTGCAGACCTCGAGTGGAATTCTCTTAAAAACCCAGATAAGCGCCAAGCCGCACCTGACACTTCACAAGCATGTCGAAGAAGTCGTCGTCGGGCTCCGCGTTGTCCGCGTTGGCCATCAGGTGGCTGAGGACAGACTGGCCATTCTGCTGATTGATCCGCAGGCCGGGGAAGCCAGAGCCGCTGGCTTGCTGCTCGTCCACACGCCGACTCTGGGAGCTGGCCACCAGGTCCAGCAGCTGCTCGTTATGTGCTGAAATCCCTAGTGACTGGGCTGGGGCCATAGAAAGGTACCCGTCAGCTTTTGGTCTCATTTGTGTTTGTCATGATTCCTTCACTCTGCACATTTGTGTTAAAGGTAATATGGGATTATAGAGTACTAAACCTGAAAAGTTTAAAGTACAATTGTGTGATTATGTTGTAGACGGAGTACTTTAGGGAAGGTAAAAGCTAGATTTTTAGGTGTGTTTTCAGTTCTATAAGGCCGTTTCTCATTTAGGCTGATGTTCCATGGTATCCAAAAGTACAACTTGTAATTCTGTTTTACTGAAGTTTTTCATCATAGCTTCAACACATCATAGACTCTAGAACGTGCTAAAGCTATGATGAAAGCCTTCTGTAAAATAGAATCTAGAGCAGTGTTTCTCAGATGGGTTCCCAGGGACCCCCACGTTTTTGCTCCCTCCCAGCTCCTTTCTGGGGGGTTCCTACAGGCCGGGTTGAGAAACACTCCTAGAGGACTTTCATAAATCGTATTTCAGCTATTTCATAATCGTTACCATAAGAGTAAACCTGTTTTGTGTGAGAAGCACTCACATTTCCGCACTCCCCGAGGTGGGCCAGAGGGACTTGGGGGGGTTGAGCTGCGGCTCTTGCCGTCCAGTATGGAACACCTTTGGTCATCCATGCGGTTGCTCTGGAAGCGGCTGAGCAGGTCAAAGAAGCCCTCGTCGCTCAGCATGTCAGGGCTGACCCTCTGCAGGTCCGGTCAGGATGCCGTCAATAAGACACATCGTTATGTGAAAAATGGGCTTCTAAACCCATGTTTGGTGAGATCAGTCTAGTCCCTTGGTTTCATAGTCAAAACTTACAGCTTGGGATTCCAGGTGGGGGCTTAAAATCATTACCCCCCCATTTCCTCAAGTAACAGGCACCAGGTTATAAGCCTGGTTTGTCCTTCACAGAGCTACGCAGGCTCTAACAGCGGAGAGGGAAGGCCCATCTGTCCTCACCTTCTGTGGATCCTGTACGTCCGTTTCAGACTGTGGCAGGGTGTTGCTGGTGTCCTGCAGAACTTTGCTGGACGAGCTGTGGTTCTTGTGTTTCTTGCTCCGGAAGCGGTTGACAAAGAAGAGCCTGGAGGAGGCTTTTGCCAGGGTGGGCTTAGATGGTTTGGTTAGGATGTCACTGCTCCACTTTGAGTGTGCCTTTCATTGAAGGATGCATACAATGAGTAGAATCTACAAGCTGGCAACCCATAAATCAGCTTCTGCCAAACTTGTTGGGTAACTGTGTCACCAACAGAAAAAGACTAGACAAGAAATGCCCCAAGTGACTCCAATTAAAGAGCAGAAACTGAGTAAGGCTGTGAGAGGAGACGGCAGGTCCTCACCTTGTCGGGCGTTAACTTCATCAGTACCAGATTCTCCATGCTGTGACGTCTCCCCGTTCTTGGCCGCGCCCCTGAAACATCAAGCCAGACCATATGTTTCTCTTTTCAAATTCTTTATTCTTTTTAGTAAATAGTGACTGCAACTCTCTGAATAAGATTGGGCACCATAAGGGTGGTTTTCAAAATGGCAGTTTTTCATGCACTCACCATTTCATCTTGTAATGAATTGTAAGAGTTTTCCTGTCAATTTTTCATAGTTTTATGTTTAGAGGTTGCTCAACAAGATCAAAGTCTGTAACTGTACATTATCAAAATATATTAAATTATACCCAAACTTTGCTGAAATGGCAACAAAGTATTTTTGTTCTTTCTTATAACTTTTTTTGCAGGTACACAAAGTGGAATTTGTAACCACCGATCAATAAATTGAAACTATGGTCAAGTATTCAAACTGGTTAAAGCCTAGTTTAGTCATCCACTGTCTGTAATACTTGTTAATCTCAGGTTATTCACTTGATTGTTAGCAAAAGTGTGCTAAACATACTTTTTGTAGTTTAGCACTAGGGGTGTAACGATATACTCAGCCCACGAGACGAGACACGATATTAGGTTCACAAGAACAAGAGGAGACGATATTTTAAGGAAAACTTTAAGAAGGAAATATATTACTGGAAAGCAGCCTTTCATCTGATTAATTTGAAAGGCAAAAAAATGTTAATGCAGATGTGTGGTGGAATGTGTTAATCACCATGTGCAGTAAAGAACAGAACAAATATCTAGCACCATAAAATATTTGACCACAAACTCAAATGACAGGCTTCTCTCCTATTTGACTTCTCAATATAAATAAAACAATATAACAAACGTAAAACTTTTCTTGGTATTATTTAAGTAAAGAGCGATGATGGTGCTGGAAATGGCTTTGCATATTAATAGCGTTAGCCGCTGTGTACGCATTATTTTTCTACAAAGCTTACAGATGGTTCGGGTATTGTTACCCTTTATATTTTCCGCCGGTTACCCAAACTGCTGCCACGCAGAAGGTTTAAAAGTGTCTGGGGCATCTGTTATGGTAATTTCGTCAGATGCCCACATGCCTACAGCAGCTGATTTGCAGCGCCTTTGAGAGACCGCTTTTCAATCCGACGAGAGATCTCATGACACTCCTCTTTAGCATCAAAGGTGCTCTCTACAATATTAGCATTTGCTCAGTTTAACTTAAAATTTTTTTTTTTTAAAATCATAAAATTTGACCAAATTAAACATTATGTTAAAAAGAAGAACTTTAAAAAGTTTTTATTATTGCATGGCTTCTGACTTTATTATTGTTTTAAAAATACCTATTTTTCATGCCTTATTTAAAAATTTAAATAACATGGTTGTTGGTGGCATGGTGGTGCAGTGGTTAACTCTACTGTCTGCCACTGCTGGGACCAGGGTTCAAGTCTCAGCCAGGGTCGTGTGTGTTTTTGTTTTTGTTTTAAAAATAGCTCTTTTTCATTACTTAGTTTAAAATTTAAATAACATAGCTGTTGGCGACATGGTGGTGCAGTGGTTAACTCTACTGCCCCCCACCGCTGGGACCAAGGTTCAAGTCTCGGCCAGGGTCGCGCGAGGAGTTTGCATGGTCTCCTGTGGCATCGTGGGGTTTCCAAAAACATGCTGAAGTTGGCAAATCGTGTGTGTGCGTGTGTGTGCCCAAGCTGGGTTACACAGAAGGGGAGAGGAAGGAAGGAGAACGGAGGAGGGTAAAGGAAGGAGGAGGAGGAGGAGGGTAAAGGAAAGAGGAGGAGGAGAGAGGAAGGAAGGAAGGAGGGAGGGGGCAAATATATTCTATCTCTTTTATTGAATATGATCAATGACCCGGCATTATTACCAACAGTGAATGACTACACTAAGCTTTAGCCATTCAAGCTGCTTGAGCAACCTCCTGCTTGAAAAATCATACTATACAAAAATCTAATTATATGTTATACATATATAATATATATATTATACAAGATAAAATTAGGTGAACTAGCACTCTCATATTTTCAAGGCCCCGTTCCTTAAATCTGTGAAAAAAGCGCCTGGTTTTTATGCACACTTCACTTGGGGCACAAAAAATATCTAATCACATATAAAGCAAAATTTCTGATGAACTCAACTGAAGATTGGAACCTTGATGGTGACAAAATCATCATCATCTGTAAGCAGGCTATGGATTTTACCATTAAGGCTGTCAATCTCCTTGCTGTCGGACAGAAGTGAGGAGTTGGAGCTGTAAGTGAGACCCAGGACCATCTGGAGGTCGGAGACATTCATTCTGGCTGTGAGCTCACCGCTTCTGTCTCCAGTCTAACACACAAATGCAACTTTCAATCAGTTATACCAAAAATTATAAACATGAAAGCCTATACTTTGTATCAAATAAAATTATTTTTAGACTTAAGTACGGCCATAACAAAAACACTCAAATGTCCGATTCTATGTCTAGTATAGAACTGTGGTTTAAACCAGTGTTTCTCAATCTGGCCCTCAGGCACTCAGATGGTCCATGTTTTTGCTCCCTCTTGGCTCCCAGTAGCAAAAACATGGACTGTCTGGGGTTCCCCAAGGACGAGGCTGAGAAACACTGGTCTCAACTTTCAGGAATCTTACAGTGCTATACTGTGTACAGTCTGTGTACAGTCTGTGTACAGACTGCTGGAAGACCAATTGCAGGAAGGAAAACTGCAGTTAGTCTATGTACCTCTTTAGAGATTTCCAGATGTTTCTCTGCAAAGTGCATGGCTTGATCATGATTCCCCAGGACAGTGTAGGCGTTTCCCAAACTCCAGCATGCCCGACCCTCTCCAATCCTGAGTTTACAGGAACACATGCTAGGCTTCAACAAGCAGGCGAAAACGTCAAGGAAACCATACGAGACAAACCATTTGCAGAGTTAGATGTTAGTGACGCAAAACACAACGTGATCCAAACGTTTGGGCCACAGATGGGAAATTACAGGGCAGAGAGAAGCGTAACCTGTCATTGAGGTCCTGTGCAATGATGAGGTGCTTGAGGTGGTAGTCGATGGCCCTCTCGTAGTCCTGCAGCAGCGTGTACGTGTTTCCCAGGCTGTAACAGGCCTGCGCCTCCACTGCCCTGTCTTTGAGCTGCCTGGCGAGCTGCAGGGTCTTCCTGCCAGGCAGGGTTTGGGGGGTGGGAGAGGTGGTGAGGCCAGCTCAGAATCGAGAAGCATCATGAAAGCGACAGACCAATTTTTGTTTGCAAACACTGTGCACTTCCGATGTTCCTCGGCCACTTTCCCAAATTTTTATCTGAAAAACTGTAAATCGGCAGTGGGCAACTTTCATGATCGTCCAGATCCGAATGAGTTGCCCTTTGTCTCACCTGGTTGGCAGTTGCCTGGCAACAATGCTCATAAAGTTGCCCTGTGTATCATCACCATTACATTACCCGAAACAAATTTAGCGGGGCAGGCCAGCCAGAAATCCCCACTGAGCCGCATGGTACTGACAAGGGGAGGTGACTTACTTGTAATGATCAGCAGCAACTTCAAATTCCCCCAGGAAAATAAACGCATTTCCGAGGTTGCAATACGCCCGCCTCTCCGCCGCCTTGTCGCCGAACTCCTTGGCGATTAGAAGACGCTAAAATGAGTCAGAGAGAAGCCTTTCAACACAAACCTCTCGTTTTGGAAGAAGGATCCCTTCACTGCGGTACTTTAATAACTGATACTTCGTAAACTTGAATAGACAGAATGTCTCATGCGATGTGCAGTTTGCTCACATACCTGCTCATGAGATACAACTGCATCCCGGAAGTTTCCGAGGAGATAGTGCGTGTTACCCAGGTTCCCATACGTCCGTCCCTGTGCGGCCCGGTCTTCAATTTCCTTCACTATAAGCAAGTTTGCCCTTGAAACACAAACATTAGAAATCGATATTGAGACTCAGGATTGAAGGTAATATTTAGATCCCACAATGCCCACGAGAATAAGCAGTTGGAAGATGGATGGATATATTTAGGACAAAATAATTGTTTCCTTTATAATCTGGCGGGGACACGCAATCATCTTTTACTATACCAGCAGGGTGAAATTGGTCGAAGGTGAAAGCATCATTGCTGACTGATAATTAATGATTTAAGCAGGTTCTCCTGATACTTGGAGTGCTTCCTAAGTTGATAGGGCAGTCAGAGTGCTGAGAGCCCTTGACCGTGTCCGGCCTTCACTGGGTCCGGAGGTGTCAGGACTTACTCATAGTAGTCGGCTGCTTTGCGGAGAGCCACCACGGCCTCGTCGGGGAAGTCCCCTGGGTCGGCCCCGTTCCAGCAGATGCTCTTGCCTTTGGCGTGGTAAACGTTCCCAAAATTATAGAGTGCCCTGGCCTCCCCGACCTATCAGGAGACAAACAGCCCTCACAGCACATCACACGATATGCCACAATGAATGAATAGAACTACCGAAATAAGGAGCCTTCAAAACAACACTTCAGCTACCCGCCTTGTCGTGAAGATCCTGGGCAATATCCAAGTGCCGCTGGCAGCAAACCACCGCTTCGTCAAACCGCCCCAGGACCTTCAGCGTGTTTCCCAAGTTGCCACTGGCTTTTGCTTCTCCGAGCCGATCTCTGATTGTTCTGAAACAGCATAATAAATCTTTCTGAAACCCATTTGAAACTGTAGAGGGGGACAAAAAACAGCATAAATCCACTAAAGGCTTGTTTTCATTCCTGATCCGGGGGAAATTCAGCACCTACAGGTTATTATACTATCTAAGCATGTTACAGAAATATTTCAGCAGATTTTAAAACAGAATCTTGCACACATATTACCTCACCCAGGACCAGCAGTGCCCTACATTTAAAAGATTACTAAATGAGTACCTAGTTAGGGTTAAATCGTGGTGGTGGTACTCCAGCGCCTTAGTGTAGTCGTGCAGATGGAAGTAAGCATTTCCCAGCTGGCTGTAGATGGCACTGAGGACCTGGAGGTCCTCGGTGCCGACCTCGATGGCCGCCTGGAAAAAGGAGACCCCAGCATTGTAGTCCCCCACCTTGCAGAGCCGCTCCCCCTCCAGGGCGAGCTCCAGACAAGACGCCTCCATCCTGCCAGGCAAGTCAGGCCAAATTAAAGTCACACTTCTAGGTATTATCACTGTTCATCCTGCTCTCACCTGCCTGCCCCCCACTTTGAGACTCCAAATGTTAAAACTGGGGGAGTGTGAACTGGGAAGTTCTTGCTCATTTGACTTCCTCTGGGATATCAAAGGACCGGCTCCCCCTTTGAGTCTGGTTCCTCCCAAGGTTTCTTTATTCTAGGGGGGTTTTCCTTGCCACTGTCGCCTCTGGCTTGCTCACTGGGGGCTTTGGGCGGGGTTCATTTAAAGCACTCAGACAATGTAATGCTGTGAAAATGCGCTGTACAAATAAAACTGAATTGAAACTGAACCGAATATTATCAACCAAGAAACTTAAGTTTAAAAGTCGATTAGCCCATTTTGTTCTACGTGCTGCAGTGATTACCAGACATTCGCTTTTTGCTGCTTCTTATTCTGCTGCCGATTCAAGATTTTTATTTGTCACATGCAGAGTTGTACAGTACAATGGCAGCGAAATGTTATCGTGACAAAACAGCTCTGTTACTGCACACAAACATATATAAACTGTAAGGGGAAAAAGTGAAATAAAATAGAGAATTAAAAAAAATGAACCTGCTGATTGAAAACAAAGGAGTCTCTTCACTGTGAAATTCATTTTGCCTATGAAGTCACTTCTTAAAATGCTAGCAGAACATAAGCTTGGGAAAACAACACGACCCATTGTGTTGAGGCTGAATTAATCTGAGCAAGTGAGACAGTTCCTGTTATACAGCCTGCAGTAACCGATTATTAGCCTGGATGTGTCCATAGAGGAAGAAGAACCACTCAGTTTCAATTGCTATTTGACCTTTACATCAACAAAACTTATTTACAAGTTCAAGGTAATTGATGATTTTGAAGAATGCTTGCCCTAACCCTAACCCAGTTTGGGTATCCACTATCTGGAACTTATGCCTGCAATTTCAATGTGTGAAGAAGGAAGATCAAACATGATGACAGACCAACACAAACTCAGAGAATCCCACCGAATAAGACCTCATGATAATCCACAAATGTCATGTTTCTACTGAAACAAAAAACGAACACTGAGGGTCCACCCGTTGGCTTTCGGCCTGAACCAATCAAAACACACGAGTTGGAGTCACATGGCTATGGAACAGTTGTCAGGGGGAAGCCATCGCCGTGGCAAGCGGCCTCATAGGTGATCGTGCAAGATGCCCAGTGGAATGCCTAAACGGCTCATTTAAGTCCTGCTAACCCGATTACACACTCATCTCCAGGACATGTAATGGCCTCTGTCGGCTGCAATCACCCAGGGAAAACCCCACCAGTTATTTGATGCAACAGAAAAAGGCTTTTTTTAATAATAATAATTTTAAAAAAAACAGGTGGAAATTTTTCTCCATTAACCTGTAATAAACGGAATGCCACTAATGAGCATAAACTTACATTAACCCTTTTTATGAGATTGGAAAAATATTCCCCTAGCAGAAAATAAACACATTTAGACAGAAACACTTCCAGATATTTTGCATAAACCCTTAATCCAAATAAGTGATTTATTTATCCAAATGTGTTTGTTTAATGAATAAAAACTACTATAATTCAAGGGTATTAGCTAAAGGATTTAAAACAATTAAGGAGTTAGTATCAGTGATAAGAATCCCTGCAAAACAAAGTATCGTATGTAGTTTTATAAGCACTGATGCCTGCCTTGATCACTGTATGAAATATTAACTACCACCGCAGAAGAATAAAAGTATTCACAAGGATTACATTTAGGGACCAAAATGAGTGCTTGTCTCCTGGGGTGAAAAGTCAGATGGACCTCACAACAACCAAAAGAAAAATGAAGAAATTAAAATTAAATAGAATGATAAAATCCCCAGCAGATTCTACACTCCATGCAGACACACTTACAGGTAAACACCTCTTCACACTATCGTCGTTCTGAGATGTAATTATCCTGGCTGAGGGAAAACCCAAGAGATGGGATATGGCAAATATTTGAATTTAATGATTCAACGCTCTTATTAATAAATGAGGACGCCATTAAAGTTTGAACGACCCGAGTGTCATCAGGCCCCATGGCCGGCTGCACAGCAAGGCTTTCATTGCCTCATTAAGTTTCAGGACAAGCAGGTGCATGGTGTCAGTTTTATGCTCTAGCCTGAGCAAATACCCAGTCAAACAATAAATAAGCAAGACTGGTGTATCCGCGGTTATTTTGCATTATGCTTAAGGATTCCTAATATTTTTGTTGTTATATCCCCAATGCAATCTGTCAACACGACAAACATCAACATTCCGTAAATGGATCTCACTCTACCGCCAAATGCCAAGCAGCAACTGGCAATTAAAATATCTATGGACCAAATTCAATGGCTTCCTTATAGAAACAGCAAAACACAGTGAAAACATGCAAACCACTCCCACCACAAGCGTACTGTAGCTACTCTAAACAAACTTGTACATGGAATCGGACCAAGAGAACGTGCCCTAATGAAACTGCGAAGCTACACAGTGCCTTTATGGTGCAAAACGTTAACTTCTGAATGCAGGCTACACGGAAGATGCCAGAGTTGAAAACCAGAGAGGAAAGACACGGGTGTGTTTGTTCGCCTACCTGTAGCGGACATGAAAGGACTGGTCCTCATCCCGCATGCTAATCAGAACACCACTTTCATCCATTCAGGTGCATAATACGTTGGAAAATCCTAGTGAAATTCCTAAGAATCAAAAATGGAAAAGGGGAGGAAAAAAAAGAGGGAGGAAAAAAAAAACACAACCCAGAGAACTCCAGCTGATGATCTTGTTTGGCTGTCGGATAAAGTTCAAGAAGAGCTTCAGTAGGTGGAGCCTAAAGACCTCAGGTCACCATGAAGTCTTCCCAAAAGCTGTACTGTTGAAGGAGAGGAGCATGGCTCCCAGAACAAAGAGCCAAAGTCTTCCCCTAAAACAGCTTTATTTTGTTTGTTTGTTTTTGTCCAGCTCGTCAGCAGCACTCTGCAAAGGGAACAGAAGATGCTGTATGTGAAGCCTCGCTCTCAAACGGCATCGCCATAGCAACACCCTCCCATGTACACAAGCACGGCAGCAGCTGACAGGTCTGTCAATCACAGGGAGGCTGCACAAGCCACAAAAGGTTCTACCGTAATGTAACCATGGGGATTTCAGCAAAGGCCCTATGAGAATGGGACAGACATTTCTGTTGTATTGGGAATCAAAGGTTTTTTGCAGCTAAGATGAGGAGGTGGAGATTTTGAAAAGCTGAAGCTGTGGGCCTTTTCTGCAGCTCTATTAATTATCAGCGACTGGTTGCCACAACCCACACTGGTTACGTAACGGCAGATGAGTAGCCTCTAAATAAAACAAGCAATGGAATGAATCAGCCAAAGAGGCAAAAAAAAGGAATCATTCAATGCATTTCCTTTATTTAGGATTCTATATGACAGACAAGTCAGAGTGACCCAGAGTGTGGATTCGGAAATGGAAGCAGAAAAGCGTGTCTGGAAGTTGTGCATGGCAGGATTTTCCATTCGTTCAGGGACACAAGTGTGTAGCAAAAGGTGTCGGACACCAGGCACTCATTTGGAACTCTCAGCGCCAGCAGGAACAGCAACAGCATGCCCACAATCAATAACAAAAGCCTCAATCAACTTTCTGCCTTTTGCCCATGCACTGGGATGCTTCCCAAACCTCCATAAACATGCCAAATGATGCAACATTCATATCAAAATTACCTGAATATATGAAATTTAAAAGCTAGTTTTAGCTCAGTTAACTATCGATCTTTTGCATGCATCCCAAAATGTGACTGAAAACACCAGAGAAGAAAATCAGATCTGTGCAAAGCAGAATTTGACAATTTCAAATGACATTGAAAAAGATTATTCGAGATTTTTGAGTCATCACTTTTCTAAATCAGCACTAATCGGTTTTAACCTGATCAAGGCACTCAGAGCTTATCCTCCATGAAATAGGTTACACCGTACAAATGAAAACATTAGTTTAGGCATGCAAATAGGCATACATTCTCCATGTGCTTTTAACTGAATTACCACATTGCAAACAAATACCTGAAACATATCTAAATATGATTTCGCGGACAATGACATTCTGCTCAGCACAGAACCGCAATGCTTCTTTTCAAAATTAAAAATTCTAAAATTAAATTCATTTACAGTTAAGATACCATAAACAATATACCGGATGAAATAAATGTAATGAGTTTAGTAAATGTATCGTGAAAAGATGACCTTCAGAGCTGCAGTACTTAAACCCAGGACGGGGTGCCAACCCATTGCAGGGCGCACGAACAAAAACAACTTTTCACAAAATCAAAGGACCAGAATTAAATACATTTTTCAGATCTAGAGAGTGCCACGAAAAACAAAACGGAGCTCTGCACGAAGAGTCACGATAACTTAGGACACTGGACAAAGAACGTCTTCTGAGGCTTGGTCTAGATCTATACTTTCTGGACCTGAACTTTCCACCTCTGATAGGAGTGTACAATTATTAAACATATTTGTATACAAAAAATAGCTCATTCCCTCCCACACACTGCTATAACGTTGGAAAATACATTATTACCCAGCGAACATATCTGAAAATGGTTGTTCCAAGTCATTATTCCCACGTAAAGTTTATACCCTATAATGCGGACCATGTGTGACTTTCCATAACTCCGTGCCAGTAGGGCGTGTGCTCGACGCAAAGCAACACTATGTAATTGGCCAAATATGACCGTTTAAACAGGCTAAACCATTCCCGCACAAAAGATCCCTTTCATAAGCGGCTTTCTTGGAATATACCCCTAAAGTCAATCATAAATGGCACTGCTGCAGCTAGTGGCTTTCGGGGCTCTACTTCAGGCGTATGACATGGTTTCTAAGCACGTTTTACAAGCAGACCGATGACGTCAGTGACTTTAAAGGACGGGAAAGTGGCTCATTTCGGTCACCGAATTACCTCTGCAATAACGTACGCGTTTTTAATTAGAATCACCACTTAGAAATTCGCTATGTTTAAGTCTGAGATGGCACGAAACAAGCTAAATTCAAAATTTTAATGGTCCAAAACGGTAAAAGGACAAAGTTATACACATTGTCTTGGTAAATCATATATAATAAGATCAGCAATATCATCCTCAAGACTGCAGCATTACAAATCGGACAATTAAGATACTTGACAGTTCAGGTGGTCAGGGTACCTCAGCACTGCAAAATCAAATGTGATCTAGGCAACCCGTCCAGAAATATACTATTACAATTTTGGATTTCGTTACTTAACTTGCTGTCTGGAGAAAAGGGTAGAAGAGACATTTTTAAATTTTTTATTATTACATTATATTTTGAAAATACTCGTTGTACATAAACATGTACTCGATAATTAGCCTTTTTAAAGTCAAGTGTACTTATCCAGCCGACTAATTTTTAATTCATAAGGCATCATCAAAGCAACAGAATGCAAACCAAAAACTAGTCAACTAATTAACCGCACTTTGCAATCAGTATTGTTGCACTAGTTAACAAACCAAACAAGCTGATTAGTATGCTTTTAAATCTGATTTTGTTCTGCATTTCAAAAACTTACTTTAAGCTTCGGGTATCCGCTTGCCGTTTTAGCTTCAGTATTATGTTTCCCTTCATACAAATAAAAGTAAAAAATACAAAGTAACTACAGCCGTTACACTACGGATTCCGCCATTAATTTACACAACTTTTTAGATTCGACCCACCAAACAATGGCAGCGCCTGCTGGCCAATCAGACGGCCTCGTTCAAAGGAAGCCCGCCTCAATGGTAGCGTCTGCTCTTCTCTGGCCAATCAGACGGTGATATTCAAAGGGCGCCCCGCCTCACAATAACAAGCCAATAGCCAATCCCATTTGAAGGCTTCGAGTTGAGTTTGTCCGTAGAGCTAAGGCGGATTTGTGCCACGCTGGTTGCTACTAGTTGCTCGCTACCGACTTTCGCCAATATGTTTTGTTAAAGGTGGCAATATGAAACGGGTTGTTTGAGATTGCACTACACACTGGAGGTGACGCGCATAATGAGCACCCTTCAAAATCTCAATCAGCCTGTTGAATCCACCCAACCGGTACAGCCGAGTAAGAGTGACACCAAGCTTTTACAACTTCAGAGGTGATTTGTCAATGTAATTTCTTAAATCCATCAGATCGTACCATAGGCTACATATAATGATTAGCCTTAAATGGAAAATAAAGACATTGATCTTTCGAGTCCTTCAGAATACAGGGTTGGCAACTTTGGAGTGAGACTTTCAATTCGAGACAAGTCTGCACACGCATTTACATGTATGTGCCAGTTACATTACCTTGTAAATAGTCTGTACGGTTTGCAATCTACCCCAACGCATTTGTTGTAGCTAATTTTAGGTTTGTAATGGAATTATAACAATTTCTTGCTTGAGCGTGAGAATGTGAAAGCGTGAGTGTCACGCCACATGCGCGAGAGTTGGCAAGCCTAAGAATAAATTAAATAAAATACAGTGATCCCTCCTGACACTGAAAGCTTCACGTTACCTTAGCAACAAAGCTCTTACTTGGTTTCATTGCTTCAGCCAGCTATCTTCAATCAGGCCAGACGTGCAGCGATAGCATTTGCATTATTAATGAAAGTTTAGTTATGTGATCCTGGCTTGATTCTGGTGTTGGGATCGAATTTTAACATTGCAGAACTTTGTATTATTTGTAGGATGTTCTGAAAAGCATGCGGACTGAGGTCTCCAGTCGATGTATGAAATACAAGTTGACTTGCATGAAGGATAATTTCACTAGTAAGTAAGTGAACCACATCCTTTGGGCTGACGGCTGTATGGGTTTTTAATTGCAGGCTATGTTTATTATGATGCTACACAGTCTAGTTGTTCACAAGCAACTATACAGGCCATTCATAATATAATGTACGTTTTTTTGAGAATAAGTATAAAGAGAGCAGTGTAATGGCTTTAAGACTTTCTGCATTATTTACAGGTTTAATTTCTTGCACAGAGTGAAGAACTTCTTAGCGTCCGCTATTTGGAAGACCCCGCATCCCCCCCTCCCACATCTCCAGAAGCATCGTGCATAGACGGCTGAATAATTAACTATGTTTTACATGTAAGCTTTGTTCCCACTTGTTGGCAACATACAAATTAGCCAGTTGAAAAAAAGGTGAGGAAAGAGCAGGAAGTGGCCGTAGGAGGTCCAGGTAGGAGATGTTAGAGGGGGCTGTGGCGAACGATAAGGCAAAGAGTAATGTGAAGGACAGGTCAGCTCCTGTATTCTGGGAGACGATCGTTCAGCAGAGCATATGATGATAGTATCCACTTCAATGATATAAAGGACAAAATTACGTTATGCCTTTTGCAGGATTTAACCTCGGAGCCAACCAGCCATTTCAAAGGTGAGATAGCACGTAACACTTTGTTCCGTTTCAGTGTTTATTTGTGTTCTGTATACATATTTTATATGTATATGTTATAGTCTATGCAAATATACATAGACTGCAAGTTTTAACTTTAAGAAATTAGTCTTTAGCTATTTATAAAATATATTACTCATAGTAGACAAATCTTGAATACAAAGATATTTTCTTTCACAAATAATATGTAAAAGGTTTCACTTCAATACTACTTTTTGTCCAATTCATTGTTTTTATTTAAGTATTTATAAAATGGGTGGAATTTCCAGTAAGTTTATGTTTTTTATTTTTGTTGATTTTTTATATTGGTAGGAAACCAAAATCCATCTCATGTTAATGACGATACTCAAGATGTCAGTTTCTTGGGCAATAAGAAACCTTACCCCAAAGGTGGGTCTGATACTGGTGTAACAGGCGGGTCACTGCACTGACTATGATGGACGGATTTCCGGTGCAGACATGCAATGAACCTGAAGATACTAGTGATGAAGACCAGGAAGACCTTCCGTATGATGGAGACCTTGGCATGTTGGACACCAGCCTTGTTGCCAACAATGAGAACTGTGCCCTTTCTGACAAGTCCCCAAGAGTGACCCATTTTGAATTCATTGCTCAAGCTTGCCACACAAATTCTGTATTAAAAGACCAGTACACTGTTGATGGCTTTGCTTCGAGGATGGTAAGTGGTAAGATTAATGAGATACGAAGCAGTTACACTAGAGAGGCCCACGTCACTGGCCACACCACCATGGATCTACAAATAAACAAAAGTTGCATTGAGACATTGGAGTACAAATCTCAAGATACAGGTACTGTAGCCAGGACTCACAACAGAGAACCTCCTTCATATGTCACGGACCTGCTGCTGAGACATCTTACTCAGGAGGAGCTGTTTAACTCCAGTAAGTACATCGAAGCAGAGACCATGCCTGAGGTCTCCTTCATTGACAGTGTTGAGGAGACAGTATTAACCAAGGTCCCCTGTTCCCCAAGACACAGTGAAGATCACAGTAGTGCTATGGAGAATAGTCTATGGATACACCGAGATGGTCAGCTGAATCGAGGATGTAAGCATCCAGTGCTAGAGAGTGTGGAGCTGGAGGAACTAGTGGATTCCCAGACAAGTAAGCATGTCTCAGGGAGTGATGAATCAGTAGCCCTGGAAGAGCAATCAGAAATTTGCTACAGATCCAGTAATTCAGAGCTAACAGATGATCATGAAGAAATCCCAAGGTTAAGTGGCTTCAGATCATGCAGCGAATTCAAATACGGACAAGGCCAAGTCCACTACCCCCTTCCCGACTTCTCCAAGGTGCCACCCAAAGTGAAAATCCCGAAGAGCATCAATCCTGCGAAGTCCGACAGTAAGTTTCCCAGTGACCCCAGATTCCAGGCCTCCCCAAGCATGCTCAGGAAATCCAGCAAAACGACCACAGTGGTCATCGGCAAGGTTCTTGAGGATTCTGTTCAGCCATCTGTTGAACTACCACACGAGTTTGATAACCAACTGAAAGATGGAAGCCAGCCTAAGACATCAGAGCTTGTGCAGCATTTACAGGTGAACTGATGTGATACATCTATCATGCAAATTGAATGTGATAAATAACTATACAGCAAATTTGTCAAATTTTTTATTTGCATAAAACTTCCAATATATAAAATATGAATTTATACTTAAGTGTCAGTGTCTAAACTATGTTATGGCTCTGTTTCAGGCTGAATATGATAAATTATTAACCAGATATGCAGAAGCAGAAAATCTCATTGATCAGTTGAGACTTGGTACTACAGTAAGTTTGAGTGTTTTTTCCATGAGATACACAGATATTTGCAGGATGAAGTACTGGTGTGAACTGCAGTGACTATGGGACGGCATGTCATGCAATGGAAGCTCACATTACTCTTGTGTCCCTCAACATGGCCAGGGACCAGCATTGTTAGACTCTACATTCCCACCGGAATACATGGGTTTGCCTGAGATGGAGACTGCTGGAAAGACCACCAACCACACAGACTCAAAACAAATCCAGCCTCTCCCTACAGGCAAGAATTAGAGTATTGCATTCAACAGCTTCTAGTGCAAAAAGAAACCTTGCATTCATCATCCAACTCCTCACCCTGGTCATGGGGCCGGGGGGGTGGAACCTCTCAGCATAGGGAACAAGGAGGGGACACACACATGGATGGGGCACCAGTCAGACACAAATATATGTGCAAATTACATACTGTGTGCAAATTAGAGACTACAGTCAGTCTAAATGCATATCTTTGGACGGTGGGAGAAAACAGTGAGAGAATATACAACACCCACACAGATTGTGGGACTCAAACCCTAAACCAGGGGTGGCCAATCTTATCCGCAAAGGGCCGGTGTGTATACGGGTTTTCATTGCAACTCCCTAATTAGATTACTAATTAGAGGACTGATTGGCTGAAGAGACCTACAGGTTATCCCAAAAACCTGCATACACACCGGCCCTTTGCAGATAAGATTGCCCACCCCTGCCCTAAACCTTGGGGTGTTAGGTATTAATACTACTCACCAGGTACGTATACAGAGGTGGGCCCAAGCTGGCACTAGCTTAAATCTGATTGGCCCATGGAATGCCCCCTTTCTATCAGTCACCAATTAAAAACATATCATTGGCTAATGATGAGGTTGCCCCCTCTGAAAGAATCATGGCCCCTCTTATATCCCCCACCTTAAAAAATACTAGAGTTGCCCCTGCTATCCACTGAGCCACAATGCCACCCCACCTTCTGGCACTTGGAGTACACTATTCATTTACTTATTGTATTAATACTCTGTAGGGCATCCTCAGCACTTGGATGACCTTCAAGAATTGGACAGCCGTGTGACGGCAACAGATAAACAACCCAGTGAAGGAGAAAGAATGACTAATGAACTAAAAGAAATAATTAGCCAATTCATGAAAAAGGTAACAACCAACCCCACGTTGACAATTTCAGAGTAAATATTCCTTATTTGCTCTGAAGTTAAATAACATTCTCCCATTTTGCCTGTTCTTTAAAGGTAGAAGAATTTAAAATTTGTCTCACCAGTTTGCCCACAGGCATTTCAGAACAGCAGATGGTAACTATTTCCGTAACTGAGATATTTCACATTCTAGAAATTGAATTACAGTATTGTAAAAAACATTCAGGTTAATAAGTGCACAGTAATTTTTATGATAAATTCATTTTCTTAAAAGCTCTGTATAATAGTTTAATTGGACTGTTCCCTTTGTTCAGATCTTTAAGAGTCTGATGGACGCCCAGGATCAGTTAGAGAGACATTATATTGGCAAGAAAGAAGAACATAGAGCACTGCAGATGCAAAATTACATGGGCGTGGCGATAAATGCTGGGGAATTCGATCCTGAGAGGTATCAGCTGTCGTTTCATGACGGTTCTGCTTGTTTGACATTGCTTTTTTTTAGGCAAAAATCTGCCTTGTTTTGTTGGGGACATAAAGAAATAACACAAAAAACCAAGCTGTATACCATGGCGTCCTGTATTCCTTTGTAAAGAAGGAAGAGTCAAAGATGAACTGTTTCCTCTTCTCTCAAAAAGGCAGGTGGAAGGAGAGATGTTCAGGACAGGCATGTTCCTGGAGGACATAAAAGAGCTTATAGACAATAACATCTGCAGTCAATTCTCCCCGCCTACGTCATCTTCAAGCCCCGCACAGTTGCTGCATGACAGCACCGTCCCCTTATTCCCAGCAGTACTACAAGAGGTACAGTAACTATAGGGGTGCGGTTTGCTTCGATATATTTACGAGCTGAGCATGCCTGTAATCGGAGACATGGGACGTTCCATCAGGTCGTAGCAGTCTGGCAGACATGTGGCTCTTGAAGACACTAGGCAGGGCCAAATACAAACATCGTCCCAATAAGAAAGTCTTGATGTGACAGCAATTTCTACGCAATGTCACTTTTCAGGGCCAAAATCCCAGACTCTCCATCAACAGTGCAGTTGTCATGGACAAGGTGGGTGAGGCAGGTGTTGAGACCTGCAGCAGTCCTACTCTACCAGCATCTGGTTCTGTGCTACAGAGCCTTCAGTACTCGGGGTACGTCCATAAAACAGTACACAAGTGGATAAGTGCTTTTCTAAAGGCTCTCTAATTGTTTTATAAGTACACTTAGTCTTTTACTGGCTTATCTGATTGCATATCTGCCATCTGATATAAATAAGGCCATGAAAGAACAGTCGCTGCCATTCTGGACGACACTGCTATGAAGCCTTTGATCATCATAAAGAAAAATGATTAGTGACTGGAGAAGGTTAGCGTGCAGGGGTATCGTGTTCTCCGACTAGGCTCTGTTTACAGAGGAGGGAGGCTGCTAGTGAATGGTGAAAGTGGAGAGCATGACAGCACTCAGTCTACAAGGGAGTGATTGAGTTTCAAGGTCACCAACCTTCCATCTAGTGGGAACTGTGCAGCAAACTCTGCTCGTGTCCCCTAAGGAATTCAGACGCATCTCCAGAGAAGCACGAGTCTCCTACCTGTAAGGTGGAAGAGAGACTTTCTAAAGGCCTTTTCCAGTCTGGGAGCTTGCATCTGTCGCCAACTACTGTACCACAGGGGAAGCGGAGGAAACCGGAGAGGTTAGCAAAGTGTTTGCCATTAACCTGAGAGCCACTTTTCTGTGTATATCATATACTTAGCCAGTGGTTAATTAAAGATACTGAGCGGAGTTTGCATAATCAGTATCAAGAGGGAATCAAGTGGATGCATTTTTTTCTGCTGTGCTTTAAGAATTTTAATAGGGGCATTAAAGTCACGCATAGAAATATATGATTCGGTTTGCATGATGTGTGTTTCTGCAAATTTTAGTCAGCAGAGTTCCCTGAAGACTAGGGATCCATTGTCTTTGGATTGTCTGGAGAATGCACCCAGGTTTTTCCACTTAAAGGCTGGGGGATTCTCACACAAACCTCGGTCTTCCTTGCAGGTACAAAGAAACACTAAAAATGCAACAATCAGAACAATATCACGCTCATAACAGGGTTTAGTTTCAAGGAAGAATCACCTTCTTGTAGCTTTCCTATCAGCCTGACAGACATGCAATTGTCTTTTTTGCCAAAACAGAGCACAGCGACTCCTGAGACAGATAGTGGAATCGGAGGATTGGGCACAAGTTGTCCAGCTGTGGAGCTTTTCCACTCATCTCCGTGGACGGAGAAGTAGGTTAGCAGGAAAATACCTGCCAGAACACGCAGAGCCACCATCCATCATCACTCTTATCCACTGGTATCTGTGTTGCCTTTTTGCGGCACGGGGACTCGCGGTTTGCACGAGCATTCATTTCTGGACACGTGCCTATTCAAAAAAATGTTTCCCTCTTCGATGAGCAAAATTAAAAACCCATGCAATTTGTGTTATGTCAACTCACACCACATAATTTAAATGAAATAAAGTACCAGTCAAAAATCTGGACACCCCTGCTTTTAATGTATTTCTCTCTATTTTAGCTATGCTATTCACCTTATAGTAAAATGCCTCGAGATTATAAAGTAATATGTATCAAATACTGCAATGACAATTGTTCAACATCCTAACATTTTTGCAATATTCCTCAAAATACACATTAGGTGATTTTTCTTTCGCTTCAGTGACAGGATTGCAGATTCTTGCCGTTCTTTCAACCGGCTTCCAGATGTAGCCGCCTGGAATGTACTTCTGGCCATGTAGTTCTGGCCACGAGTTGGCTACCTTGCTCTTACTCTTCAGTCTAACTCATCGCAAAGCAGCTCCATACAGTTCAGGTCAGGGGATTGCAGGAGGGGGGGGGGGGGGGTGCAGGTCATCTGTCTCAGCCCTCCATCTCTTTCCTTGTTCACAAGATAGTACATAGTACTGCATAACCTGGCATTGTGTTTAAGGTCGTTATCTTGTTGAAAAATACATTATTTTCAGCAAGTGTGTCCAGACGTTTGACTGGTACTATATACTTCAGTATATATAATGCTTTTTTAAAATTGCATATTTTAAACTTGCAATCCACTGAACTTACCTGATATCTGCAGATCGCTTATCCACCATGTATATACCTGTTAATGCCTAGATCTGAAGGGCACCCAGCTCCCTGTGCCATGACTGATTCAGACAGCAAGGGCTCCTGGTCCAATGTACAGAGATCCAGGGACCGAACTGCGCAGCCCAAACAGCCAGGGCAGGCGCAGCCCAAACAGCCAGGGCAGGCGCAGCCCAAACAGCCAGGGCAGGCTTCTGACAGCACTGCCAGGGAGAACTGCGCATTGCTGACCGGTGAGAGCAACACATGTAGCTGCAAAAACACTTTAATGGGCCTGTTTACTCCCAACAGGTAGCAGTAATTGATTAAAAAATTGATTGATGAAATTTCATCTATTAGCTAGATACAGAGCTCCCAGAAAGTCTCGGGACATTTGCTTAATTCAGTAAAAATATTGCAAATTTATTGGTTTTATAACAAAAATTACTTCATGACTTCATTCATTTACAAAAATATATATCAAATTACAAACAACCAACGGTTTTAAGTAAAACAATCATTTCAAATAATAAATAATTAACTGAAACCCAACTTATAAAAGAGCTATTCTGAGTTAAAAAGTCCATTGACAAGCTGTCATAGGGGGCCAGTAAGGAAGTCCATGAGAGACTACCCTTATAATTTAGGAGAGAGACTTAGGGGTCCATAGGGGGGCAGTAAGGGGGTCCATGAGAGACTACCCTTATAATTTAGGAGAGAGACTTAGGGGTCCATAGGGGGCCAGTAAGGGGGTCCATGAGAGACTACCCTTATAATTTAGGAGAGAGACTTAGGGGTCCATAGGGGGGCAGTAAGGGGGTCCATGAGAGACTACCCTTATAATTTAGGAGAGAGACTTAGGGGTCCATAGGGGGCCAGTAAGGGGGTCCATGAGAGACTACCCTTATAATTTAGGAGAGAGACTTAGGGGTCCATAGGGGGGCAGTAAGGGGGTCCATGAGAGACTACCCTTATAATTTAGGAGAGAGACTTAGGGGTCCATAGGGGGGCAGTAAGGGGGTCCATGAGAGACTAGCCTTATAATTTAGGAGAGAGACTTAGGGGTCCATAGGGGGGCAGTAAGGGGGTCCATGAGAGACTAGCCTTATAATTTAGGAGAGAGACTTAGGGGTCCATAGGGGGGCAGTAAGGGGGTCCATGAGAGACTAGCCTTATAATTTAGGAGAGAGACTTAGGGGTCCATAGGGGGCCAGTAAGGGGGTCCATGAGAGACTACCCTTATAATTTAGGAGAGAGACTTAGGGGTCCATAGGGGGGCAGTAAGGGGGTCCATGAGAGACTAGCCTTATAATTTAGGAGAGAGACTTAGGGGTCCATAGGGGGGCAGTAAGGGGGTCCATGAGAGACTACCCTTATAATTTAGGAGAGAGACTTAGGGGTCCATAGGGGGCCAGTAAGGGGGTCCATGAGAGACTACCCTTATAATTTAGGAGAGAGACTTAGGGGTCCATAGGGGGCCAGTAAGGGGGTCCATGAGAGACTACCCTTATAATTTAGGAGAGAGACTTAGGGGTCCATAGGGGGCCAGTAAGGGGGTCCATGAGAGACTACCCTTATAATTTAGGAAAGTCATGTTGGAAGACTGCATTCATGATGAAATAATTGGTGTTTTTTGTGTGAATTCGGCAGCAGAGTGGACAGCTGAGGACTCTCACGCTCATGCCCAGGAGGCCCATGTGGGGAATGTGGCCAAGGTCCGCACACGGTCCAGGGATAGGACGACAGCTGAGACTCTCTCCCACACCTGCTCCTGTCACAGGTGGGGCTTCCGCTCACAGGACACCTAACGAACCCACATCTTACACTCCTGTTCCTCACCACACCAGGCGGCCTCGCTAACCTTGAAATCCGGTCTCTGGTTTAACTTCATTCTCATAATGTCACTTTTGGATTCAACCCATGATTTTTTATCAGCACCAGTACCAGCCGAGAAAACGCTGACGTTAGTGTCTACGCTGCGGCCGACAGCGATTTGATCCTAGCTCTGCAGTGCGAGGTGGGCAGTCTGAAGCGGGACTTGGAGCAGAGCCTGTTGTGTCTGCCTTACATTGCTAAAAGGATGGACTACCTGGCCATGAGGTTCACGCAGGATGCAGGGCGGAAGAGGAAACCTACAGCTCACCACAAAACCAGCCCCACCGGGTAACAAGCTCTGCAGCTACCAACAAACACTATCCAACCGTAGCATTGAGAGTAAATCTCATTTAAAATGTTACGCTTGTGTTTCTACTCACTGTTTCCTTGTTTGCTTTTACCCCCCCTTTAATCGCTTCCTACCTGCACGACACAGACATGAAGCTCTGATGAAGACCAGCACAAACCCACTCCTGGAGGAGAATGGAAGCTCCTCAGATATGGATCCAAGAAGTAAGTGGCTACATTTGGATACAGAAATGAGGGAATTCCTTGATCAGGCTAAGTGTTACATAGATCAAATTATTGCAGATCCTATTTTGAAAAATTACATTCTGGATTCTAAAGTTTGTGCAGGCCTACTATTAAAAAGTAAAAAATATATATTTTTTAAAGTATTGATATAAATATATTAATATAAAAATTTTAAATGCTATGTTGGATTTAGAGTTTGTAAAGATGAAGATGACTATTCCATTCAGGTGCTAACCTATATTAACCTGGTAAATAATGGATTCATAATCAGTGTAATGTAGATCTTTTCACGGCCTACTATGGGGTTAAAGCAGTGCTCTCAATCCAGTCCTCTGGGACCCACAGCGGTCCATGTTTTGCTGCCTCCCAGCCCCCACCACACAGTCCACATTTTTGCTCCCTCCACATGAACTGTCCTGGTGGTCTGCGAGGACCCGTTGGAGAAACACTGGGTTTAGCAAACCGTCGGAATGTCAACATTTTCCTGTTTTTCTGTAGCGAGATGGAGCTCCACCCTCTCCAAAGAGAGGCATTATTATATAAGCCCCCATCCTGCAACACAACCTATCAGTCCAGCATCTGACAAAAACTGGCGAGCATCCTGTAGTTTACCTGCTAGGTAAGTAGTTATATTCAAGATTCAAGATTCAAAGAACTTTTTTAATCCCAGAGGGAAATTGCTTTGTCCTGGTTATACAGTTGCTCTAATTAACTAATTAATAATAAATTAATTTAAAAATTAAATTATAAGTACGTTCTATTATATATATATATATATATATATATATATATATATATATAAAATAAACATTTAAAAAGAATATAACAATAAGTAAAAGTAAAATATAATAAAATTAGATATAACACACAATTAAGTTACATAATAATGCACAAGACAAAATGGCTTATGCCTTAATGTTATATGCCTATGTAATGAAAAATGTCTCTAGCTTTGCAGACATGGGGCAGATGCCTATGACTGGATGGAGACTCCCTGGTAGCCAATCAGATTCCGCCCTTCTGCCTCACCATCCAACCTTTCTGAGGTCAGGACGTTCCCCTCACTCCACCCGCAGGGTCAGGAGTCACCACAAGTACAAAAGGGAGGTGAGGACAGTTAATTCCTCAGGGCTTGTGGCAAACCCAACCCTCAGGGGCTGACGGGCGTGTTGGTTTCTGTATCCAGACATTACGGTTATAGTCTGAACAGCAAGTCAGGTCACGTTTTAGGAAAATGCTCATTGACAGACACACTTTCAGCATGGCGAGAGCAGGAATAAGATACCAGATCACTGGGTTAAAAAGGGGTGGAAGTTTCTGGAAACTTTCCATTCCATGGGAAGTTAAGCTAGGGAATTTTGGAAACACATGGGAATTAACAGGAAAATTCTCACAATTTTGCAATGCTATCACTGATACGAGTTTTATCACATAAAGAAGAGCTTCATGCATAGAATTATACAATCATACTCATTCCCCACCCACCAGGAGGAAAACATCAGCCGAACGTTGGATCGGGCTATTGAGGCGGCGTGGACCATGAAGCTGACGACAGACCAGATGGCCCTGAGACTGTCAGCTGACCTGGCAAAAGCAGAGCTGTACAGGAAGCTGCATGCTGTCAGCCCACAAGCTGGAAGATTCAACTCCAAAGGCCAGACGGCACCTTGACACTGCAAATGCTCCACAAATGCTTAATATTTAATCTTTCAAAAGGCATTGTTCAATACTCAGGGAAAATAAACTTCTCTTTAACAGAATGTTATTCCTGTTTACAGCCAACGGTTATTTTTCGTAATACACCCACATTTATCTGTTAGCATTCCATCCTAGCCATTATGGCCACTTCTGGTAACAAACACAAGATGGCACACTAGCACTACTCACTAACCTGACTCCACAATCTCACTTGCAAACCCAGCTGCTCGCTCTATTATATCCATTGTGAAAGTAGGCCAGCCTTCCCCAACATTACACCAGTTCCTCTGAGAACGGGTCGCCCCCAGTGTTCATCCGACACCAATGGCCATCCATCACGGCCCATCACAGACAATCGGTTGCAAACAAGTGATGCTTACTGGGTTTCTGCCGAACACCCCGGCTTTCTTTTCGTGAGCCCCCCCTACGGTGCCCGCTTCATGACTCGTTCTGTTGTGGCATATTGTGTTTCTTTGTTGTACTGCGCCGGCAGAGAAGACAGAAGTTCCCAGTGCAATTTCAGACACTCAATTGTTATGGAGCGAGAGCCACACCTCCACCAACCCACTCTTCCGGACATGCAAAGAAAAAAAATAAAGATGCGGGTCCCTTTCCTCTAAGGCCTTCTTACTTTTCCATCCACATCACTGCATGTTGTCTGTTTTTGGGAAGATAATAGCTCCACATCGCTGGAAAGATGATAAGTCAGCTTTCCAAAATGGCTTATTCAGTATAATTCCCACCTTTGCTCATATGCCATAACATCAGCTGATCTGTCAAACTGGCTGTAGCAATTTTGGCAAAACCCACCACACACGCAAGCCCCAGCTCATATTTCTCTAACACTTACCTTTTGCTCATTAGCTCAAACGAAACAAGAGGGACGACGACAGCCCAAAACACAAGATCAGGGTAAGACTGCACTCAATGCTTAATTGTGCAAAACTGAGTTTATTAATTAATTAAGGCTTTTTTTTTTTTTGGAGACTTAACGATAAAAAGCTTCACGACTCCAGGAACAAGACTTTAATTAAATTGCAAGCATGAAGAAAATGAACTTCTACAGTGTGTTTAAGTAGTAAATATGTAAATGTCAGCATTTAACTATGTTTCTTCACCACTTTCCAACATGGAACATTATGAGTGGTTAAAAATACTAAAGTGAACAAGATAAAAACTAAATTAAGTTATTTGTAAAGTAAATGTATATATATATAAAAAAAGATGTTAGGTTTTAAAATTAAAGTTTATAATGTAACCCACAAAAACTTATTTAGCCACAGACTTTTCATCCATTATTTCAAAGGTTTCCATTGGGGGTTTGCTGAGGGTCTTGATGTCGTCTAACAGACTGGTTGGTGTGACGATATGAGAGGATCCTTTCAGGGGGAAAAAACATGAAAAAACATATAAAAACCATATTGAAACAATACACAGAAGAAAAGCCAAGCATGAGCACTGACACTCACCGATGATGACCTCGCAGGACTTGACCGCTTGCATCACCTCGTAGGCACAGCGCATCTCGGAATAGCCGATTCCCCCAATGATGAAGATGATGAGTCGGGAGCCGCTCCTTCGTTCGTCTTGGGCGTTGGGCTTATGCTTCTGACGGGCACTGTGAGTATGACCACCACCCTGAGAATCTTTCTCATGACCTCAAAGAACATGCAGTCTGGGGCTATCGACTTCTATCCAAAGCCACAAACGTGACCAACTCTTGCCATGAAGATGTCACATGACCGGTGGTGGTTTAATGGACTCGGCCCGTACCTCACGGCTCCGGATCCGTTCCAGGCTGCTGGACCCGTGCTCTGGTGGGGCCACTCTCTGGTATCCAGTTTTCTTTCTAAAACATCCTGCAGATCACAGTTCCAGTCAGTACACTCAAGACGTGAAAACCCCAGGTCAGCACTATAACTAGCCAGCAATAACCACAGACATTATTTAAGCTGAGGATGATAAATTAAATTTGTAAATGCTAAACCCAATCCCCGAGTTTCTCTGACTTACTTAGGAGTTCATGTAAATAAACTACACGGACCAGCACTGCTGTAATTTTACAAATTAGTGGAAAACACATTGTAGGAGTTTGAAGAAATAACTGAGTATAGTAACTGAGTGAAAGTGCTTAAAAGGCTGGAATTAGAACCTGTGGGGCTATCCTACTGGTGACTAACTGGGAGCATCGCAGTACACTGTATCCCGTCCTACTGGTGACTAACTGGGAGCATCGCAGTACACTGTATCCCGTCCTACTGGTGACTAACTGGGAGCATCGCAGTACACTGTATCCCGTCCTACTGGTGACTAACTGGGAGCATCGCAGTACACTGTATCCCGTCCTACTGGTGACTAACTGGGAGCATCGCAGTACACTGTATCCCGTCCTACTGGTGACTAACTGGGAGCATCGCAGTACACTGTATCCCGTCTTACTGGTGACTAACTGGGAGCATCGCAGTACACTGTATCCTGTCTTACTGGTGACTAACTGGGAGCATCGCAGTACACTGTATCCCGTCTTACTGGTGACTAACTGGGAGCATCGCAGTACACTGTATCCCGTCTTACTGGTGACTAACTGGGAGCATCGCAGTACACTGTATCCCGTCTTACTGGTGACTAACTGGGAGCATCGCAGTACACTGTATCCCATCTTACTGGTGACTAACTGGGAGCATCGCACGTAAACTGTATCCCGAAAAGCACAGGGAACTATCACCTAATCCAGGACTTTTCAAAAGGTGCCTTGACCCCAAATACATTTCATGACGACATTTGAAATACAAACACAATAGTTTCATAAAGGGAAAACTGATGCCAATCAAAGCACAACTATAGTTACATTTATCTGACGCCTTTATCCAAAGTGACTTACAGTAGAGGGAAGGGTTACAATCCACGTATCCTGCCTGTGTTTGAGCCGACGCCCTTGTGTTGTTAGCGCAACGCTCTACTTGCTGAGGTACAAAAGTGATGGTCAAAATGAGTACAAGGCTTTCCGGACACAAACTAGGGCATGTTAAAACCAGAAATGGTTTTGTTACGGACCGACATTTAAATCACGAACCACTCAAGGCTTAAACCTATTGATAATAATAATGATACTTTATTGATCCCTGTGGGGAAATTCTTTGGGGCACTCTGTAGGTGGCGGTAAGCTGGCTGCAAAGGACAGCCTCCCATAGCAGCGCTCAGGGAGCTGGGGGGGAGGGGGGGTTAAGGGCCTTGCTCAAGCACCAGCAGATGAGCTCGAAACGGCAACCTTCTCATCACAGATACAGAGGCTTATCCCACTAAGCTACACAATGCCCCCTCTTACTCTAACGTCACACCAGTCCATATTTAGCAGTCCATATTTAGCAGTCCATATTTTTTCTGACACCTCCCTTACATAATAAAAAAAAAAAAAACACTGCACAAACGTGACTGATGGAAAACAGGAAAAAATTGACCAATGCCATTAACTGCTGAGCTGACTCACCAAGACAGTTCTCACTACTGTTCCAGGCAATGCAATGAGCGGCTACATTACAGACCACTCAAGTCGCAGAACTTCAAATGGCAGAGAATGGCTTGGCCACAGGTAATTACATTAGCGCAGAAGAGGCAGCTCTCTGTGACAAAAGACCTTCCCATATTCCCCCCTTTGAATATGTAACTGCTGCAGGTTATGAAATGCTCAGATGAAGTGCGTAATGCGACACTTTCCTTTATTTTTGTGAATGACGATAACAAGGAGCAGCCAGGTGATTTCAAACGAGTTTCCTGCAGAAACTGGCCACACACACATCGGGCAACAACACCCCACCCCGTGTGGTTCACCTCCATCACGTCTTTAATGATGGGCGTCCATCGAGAGAGGGAATAGGTTTCTTCGGCACGTTCCCGTCGAGACGGCTTACGGACTGGGAAGGAAGCCGTCTGTAAATGGGTGGGGGCAAGGAACAAATTACAGGACAGTTGCACATTTTCAAATCACTCGCGCACATATCATGTGGCGATGATGTCACTTGACGGAAGAATATTTCACATTCAGTCATCATAGCTTAATTAGTTAATGACTGAGGAGTCTGTACTATAGATTCACAGTTTAAAAAAGTGCCTTTACAGGACAGGCCTCAGCTATTTGAAAATACATTCATTACTCACTCCCGGTGAGATTACTGGCACACCAAGCTCTTTCCAGTTCAAAATGAATTCACTTTCGTTTTCGATCTTGACGTGTTGAATCAGTTTGCTCAGGTTCTCTTCAGTTGTCCCTGCCATCATTAAACAAAACTACAGTCAAACCCACAACAATCATAATTTGACAGCTGGTGATGTACAAGTTAAACCTGGGCTATATGTGGTTAGGGAACAATATCAATGACTCAACATAACGCTATAGCTTTTATTTTTACTTCATTTTGTGACTGATATTTACCAAATAGTTTTTGAAGTTTCAATTTGAAAAATGGCTACATTGTAAAATCGCATACAAACCATTAAGGCTGAATATGTAAAGAAGCACAGCTCGGATCTTGTCATAGACTGAATGATTGTAGAGAAGCACAGGCAGAAGTGTCCTCATTGGGTCCTTGACCTTCTGACCTTCTGCGTCAGCTCCGAGAGCTAAATCCTGGGGAATGACGAACACATATCACCTGCAATATGCATTCTGCTATGTCAGTGTTCCCAGTCCGGTTCTCGGGACCCACAGACAGTCCACGTTTTTCTCCCTCCCGGCCCCCGGTAAAAATGTAGACTGTCTGACAGGGAACTGAAAGGGAGCAAAAATGTAGACTGTCTAGGCGTCCCCAAGGACCGGTTTGGGAAATACTACACTAAGCAAGCAGCACGCAAGTCTACCTTTGATCAATGGGCATTAATTTTAAGAAGGTGCATTAAAACACATGGAAGCTGACACTGCTCAGTGCAGCAAAATGTTTCAGAAAACAATAAACGAAGTCTCAAAGAAAACCGCAAATGGCACCTGTTCAGCTTTGCATAGCTTCTCCACGCTATCCTGAAATTGTTTCATGCAGTCCTCAGTTAAGTTCAGATGGACCACTTTCTGAAATGGACAGAAGAGAAACAGTCACTGGGGGCGGAGGAGTGCTCCCACGTTTCTTCAGATTGATAGTGGCAACGCTTCTTCTAAATGATGAATGAGCCAACAACATTCCTCATCCTCCACTAGGGAAGATGGCTAATCGTACAATGTCATCATCTTTATTTTCTTATTAGTGACTTTAGCTCTGGTGCTGTTAACTTTGAATACTGATACAGTTTCAATATTGCCTGGCAATATCGAACAAGACTGATACATCAAACCAATACTTTACTTTTTAATGAATATCGGCCGATATCTTGCCTTTTCCACAAAGCCATCAGCACCAATTTATATCAACCCAAGAACACAATGCAGTCGGAAGCATGGCTTCTGTTTGCAGTCCCTTGCATCTTTGCCTAATGCCAATGCTGTGAGGCAATCTAATCAAGCCTTCATTCATTCACCTTTATTTTACCAGGCAAAGCTTTAATAACAGTTTCTTATTTACAATGACAGCCTGGCAAGTGCCAGAAAGCAAAACAAAACAAAAATGGAAAATATAAATTTAAATAAATATAATAATAATAATGAATAAAAATAAAACCCATAACAGAATAAAAACAGAATTAAATTCATTAAAACGTCACACGAGGAAAATACCTGTGCAAGCTGCTTACGAAAAGAAGGCATTTTCTTCATCAGCTGGGACAGACCGCTTATTGTCAGCTAAAGAAAATAAATAAATATTTACATTTAAAAATAACAGCATAATTTAAATTAATAGCTAATTGTAATGTGCAGAACGGAAAAAAAAACAAACAAACATTTTTTGCATCTGATGGCTTCTTGCTTGCAGAGATTTCTTTTACCAGCTTAGGGATCTGTCTACAAAGAGATGCATAACATCAGTAAAAGTATCCTTACTGCTGTCATCTTTAGACAATGGAAATTTGAAGCAGTGGCAAATGGTTACTCTTGGGTTTGAAAGTTTTTTTTTTTTTATACTTACTCAGAAACCTGAGCAACGTGCATGTGACGAAGTTTCACCCACAGCTCGTCTTCCTCATTCAGTAAGGCCTCCTTCTCTGAGCCATCTTTCGTCTTGTATCTGGAGGCGTACAACAGAAGACCGTTTATGTCATGTTTTTGCGCGGGAAGCAAATACCACAATTCCAATATCCATGATATTTAATCTGGTAATAACCCAGTATTTATCTAAAACTCTCTGTATCAAAATACAATCAATATTTACAATGGGAAGACTTATGAAATTAACTTGCGTCACATTAATTCACCATTAAACACATCTAAAAATGCAAACTGGGAGCGGATTTATTCCTCAGGCGTTTTCCCACCGAAGTTCAGGAACCTGGTCGCTGGTTCTGAGATCATCTTGACCAGGAACTTCTGCAGTTCCTGGCCACTTTCATGTGCCACTTTCCCACCATACAACAGGAACTGTACCTTTTAGGCTAAATAGGCATGGGAAACGCAAAAAACTCATAGGTTAAACTTAACACATTTCATACCAAACTACTCTGCCACCCAAAACCAATGTTGGATGAACAAGTTATTTATTAGTTACGGGGGGCATCGATCATGCAGTCCAAAAGTATTGAACAAACTGCATCCTGTATTGCTTTAAAACGGGAGAGAGCATCATATGTACACGGCCAGAGGCATGTTTATAAATTCATTATTAAATCTGGCCAGCAGATCAATCTTGTTTTCCACAGAATAAAAAAAAAAAAAATATATATATATATAACTTTATTTCGCCAAATAAGTGCTGGCACCTCAGCACTGATGATATTAGACAAAACTATATTTGGAATCGATCAAATTTTCCAATGCAGAAACAGAGGTGCAAGCAAAAAAGGGATTCATTAATGCATCGAATGTAACTGACATACAAATATAATCCCATCTGCTTGCCTACTCTGGAGTAGGCACTAAAAAAATTCAGTGACTATCTCCAAGGAACTACAATCAGGGTGAGTTCCTGCAGTGGGAATGTGACAATTTCCCGGTTCCTCTGAAAGGTGAAAAAGGTATTTTCCTGAAAAAATGTTCCGGGTGGTAAAGTGCCTATTAAGCGGCCTGCCCAAGGGGTACTGTCATCGCTTTGCCAGTGAACTTAACCAGGATTGCTTCAGCTAACACATTCACTGTAATACGGTCAGTTAGTTTCTACGAATGAGAAAGTAAGACACAAGAAACAATGAATAAGCATCTAACTTGTAGATGTCGTTCTTGATGGGGATGAGGTCATAGGCCATGGCTTGGTAGGTAAGCTCATGCAGAACTGGGGTCGCTGGGTCAAACCCCCTCTCTACTATTAGCAGCTGAGCCTGTGTCTTTGCCTATAAAAACAACAACGCAGGAGACAAAATGTATTATTTACAACCAGTACTGCAAACTCTGAAAGACAAACTTCTGCTTTCAGAAAACTAAAGTCTTACCTTTTTTGTGGTATTTCCTTCGATCTCAAAGTGATGGGTAAGCTTCTGGTCAACAAGCTCTGCTAGTTTTTTAGCATGACCTAAACTTGACTCCCTAAAAACAGTAGCGGCACATAAAAAAATCAACACACATTACAGCTAATTACATAAATCCATCCATGTTCCATATAACCACTTGCCCTATAGGAGACGGCACAGAACACAAGGCAGGGGACACTCTGAATATGATACTGGCCCACTACAGGGAAGACACACATCTACACTAAGGGCAAATTAAAGGCACTACTTCATCTAAATGGTATGTGGGAATTGAATAAACAGCCCTGGAGAAGTCAGGCCTCAGTAGAATTCATTGAGCTATTGTACCTATTACATTAATTATTATTATATTACTGTCCACTATGGTGGACACATTGTTTTTTTATATATATATTAAATGCTTTTAGTTTGGAATTTTGCAGATTTCAGTGGAACTGGTAGTAATTATAACAATAATATTGGCATACCTGTAACGAATGCCAGGGTTCTCCTCCAAAGTCGCACAAAGCGTCACAATCTGGTCTGCTAATGTCTCCAGGGTCCTCTCTTTGTCCTTACTGTGAACACCGTAAATGCTTTTGAAGGCAGCGGCATTGTCGCAGGTGAATACCTAAAAACACAATGCCAGGAACTGACCAGTTGTTCTTTTCATAAAGTTGCAAGCACTTCAATGAGGAGAACTTAATGTCTGCTTTTTTAATAGCTGCTATGAAACCTTTGCTTCTTTTGCATAGTCAATGGCAGTTTGTTCATTTTAGATTTTCTCACTTATGCGACAGAGATGCTGAGTTTCCAAAACACAAAAAAACAGTGAATGTTTAGAAGAGCAGAAGCTACCTGAGACTCATGCGGCAGAAACGCCAAGTTTATCTCCTTGCAAACTCTAATGAACTTTCCACAATGCTGCTTCATTTTGAAGAACAGGGCATCATCACAATCTACGAAACAAGAAGAGCATATGGAATCATTCAACCATTCCGTAAGCTGAGCCTTTTTTTAAGTTCATTCTGCAAAACATATAGAATTCTTAACATTTCAAAATGAAAGGAGAAGCATTTAGGATGCAAACCGCTACAGTATCACTATGACAAGACATTCTAATGTGTACTAAACGTTTTTGAACCCCTAATTGGATCCCGAACAGGGTTGCAAAATTCTGGGAATTTTCCATTATTCCCATATATTCTCGGTAGTTCCCATGAAAAGTTTCCAACTTGGAATATTTCCAAAATTTCCCCAGCTTAACTTACCATGGAATGGGAAGTTTCTGGAAAGTTCCCAGAAATTTACCGCACCTTTGCAACACTAATCCTGAACCAACCAACTGCGATTTATACATGCAGTCACTGACAACATACTCACAGTCTGTAAAATAGACATATGCTGCTTTGTACTTGGGTTTCTTCTTAAAGTCATTGACGAGGGCTTCAACACACTGAAACAGTAAAGAATTTAAAAATGAGGAATCTGAGAATTTATGCAGTAAATCTAATAGGCTACATACTGAAGTTAAAATTGGTCTGTGCTATCTTACTACGATATCACATTGCAATATGTGAAATATCCACGAGTAATACTGAGATATTTTTATAAAATAAAACATGAGACAAAATTACCTGAAATAAACTATAGCGAAACATAACGTCTCTGCTAATATCGTGTGACAAATAAGTTGGTGTTGCTGCAAGTTGCATCAAGAGACTCAAAGCAGTGTTAATTAAAATCCAGCAAACCTCCTCTGTTGGTGAGATGAAGTAGATGGCTTTCATTTGAGGGACAGGCTCCCGTATCTTGAAAAGGTCTTCAACAACTGCAAATGACAATTTATGATCATTTACCACCAAAATCCCTCTCCAAACTTAATGGCAATCTTTAGGAGAAAACTGCTTTTGAAGACATTTTTTAAAAAGTCTTCTTAATTCAGTAATTTATTCGATTTATGCTATATACATCTGGTATTTTAAAAGAAATTGCAGATTTACATACTGGTAATCCCTTCTGACATCAAATCTGACATTTTGCAACATGATGACATCAGTTTCGTGGTAAAGTAATCCAGTATCAAGATCTACAAAAAAAGTGTTAAGTGTGAAACGTATATAATTATGCACATTTGTATACAAATCTCTAACATATATTGGGACATTTTAACATATTCAAATCAATTAAAAATGGGAAACTGTAAACAACAACAAAATGAAGTAATACAACACCATTCCATCTGTTATTGTTTGCAGGTGCATAGCTAGGTTTGAAAAATAGTGAGGTCCAGGACCAGAGCTGGGGGGTGAGTCTGGTCAATCACATTATTGATACCGTCCCCTTTAAAAGCTGTTTGTTTATTTTTTTATTAAGTAGTTACGTGAAAAGTTAGCTAGCCTAAATTTTATTCAGGTGAATATTCAGCTTCAAATTTTATTTTTAGCTCTTAAAAAATTACCAAGGTCCGGACCTCATTGACCTCATAGCTGGCTACGTTCCTGACTGATTGTCACATTCCACAAAGCAGGATTTTTTGGTTATCTGGGTTAAACTTAAGCTAGAACTCATGATTGTCCAATAACAGTTTAGGTAAGGAGCATTTCTATTGGACAATCATGACTTCTAGCCAAGTTAAACCCAGCTAACGGACAGATCCTGCTTCGTGGAACACCCCACTGTACCATACAAGAAACGTTTAGCATTTAAATGAGCCATACCTTCCACACCTCAGACTTCCTACAGTCTGTAATAATGGTGTCTTTGATTTCTGCAAAACAAATAGGGTGTGGTAAAAGTTATTGTTTCATAAATGACAGGGATCCACATATGCATGGGGTCGATAGGAGAGCTTAAAGACAGTATACCATAGCCAAAGATACTTTTAAAGCAAAACTTTTGTGAACGGCTAAGGATGCAATAAAATGCGAAAATAGTTTATTGCGTTTTCGGACGCATCTTGTGCAAATTATAAGAAAAACTATAACGTCTTTGTTTTAACAAAATCCAAAACCTGACCACGGTATATCTGAGATTTACGTAACGTAAATTGATAACCTATACTGCTCATTACTTTAAATCGGCCACAAATCAACAAATAACTAGACATCCCAACATCTTTACATGTACATCAACTGTGCCAGTTGTGCCTTTAATGTATGTGTAGCTGGAATAATTCACATTTGCTTTCTGTGCTTCCAGGGAAAGGCTCAGCCCTACTACCCTAGCAGTATATTTAAGCTAGCTGGCAAATAACGGAGCCCCAAACTAAATGTGCGACATTTATTTTAATCACTTCAGCGAGCACTGCCGTCGGCTGTCGGAAAGTTAGGTTTTCGCAATGGTGATAAAGACGGATGGAAAAACATCCTTAACAACAACGTCGCACGAAACACGCAACAGTCAGAGATTTCTGTCCACAACAACGTACAGCAGCCACTGGTGACTCCTTTGCTCCTAGGGCGTTTGAGCAACTTCCGCGTATGACATTGAATGCAAAATCAAACTCGTGAATAAACAGCCGCCTCGATCCCCTTTTGTGCCACACTAATCGATATATCTGAAGTACGACCACGTAGTTTTAATAATTGAGCACTGAGTTGAACTTACTTTGCCAAACTACTTTCTTTAGCCCGTACTCCGCTCGAGCTGCCATCTTGACACTCCGCGCGGGATCGCCCCAAACTCGGATTACGTCATCAGAGGCAGGGGGGGGAATCACGGCCGGCCTAAAGACGTTGTATTATATTTGCATATCGTCACATAAATTATGTTAATTATATATAAACATAAAAGCGCGCAGTTTGCCGTGAATGCAACATTGTGACAAACAAGTTCACCGCTTAAAAGGAGAAAAAATTACAGTTTAAAACAAACTAAAATCGATTGAAGCATTTAATGGTTTTTGTACTGTTCAAAGTTGTTTTGTACTATTTCATTGTTTTTGTACTGTTTCACGTGAAATGTGTAATGTACATATGTTTATAAAAACTGAAAAATGTATGAAAAAAATATGTGTCTTTCCCAACGGAAGGTATTTCACCTAATCTTGGAATGACCCAATTTCTTCATAAATAAAGCTGAGGTTTCCGCGATTTCGGACCATATTGAATTCCTGGAGTGAAGCGTTTCGCATAGCCATACTTTCTTTTCAATACCTGATAGGTTCCCACCCTTCCAGTTAGAGGGAGGGGTACGCCATAGGCAGAACAATAAAATTAGTCTGGTAAAAAGGTAGGAAAACGTAAAGTAAAGCCTCAAGCAGAATCTAATAAAAAAGAAGTATCCATCAGGGTGAAATAACGATTGCCCCAGAAACTGTGAACGCTGGAAGAATGGGACGGAAATATTTAAAATGTTTTACGTTTGTTTTACTAGCCTTGGGCTTCTCTACGGTAAGATTACATTTTAGCTGAACGTTACATGTAATTGTCCACTAATTTCCTTATCTGTATATTTGCCTGCGTGGGTTTCCAGAAACTGGCTATGCTAGCCTACATGATCTGAAAAATAAGCAGCATGAGTTTGTTTGTTTGTGCATGAGTTCATTTATAATAATTAGTGTTCTGTTATGTGATCGTGTGCCTGTAGGGAAAACCCTAACGATAGACGGTGTCTTTGTCCACGTTGTCTATAGACTTTAAAACCACAATCGTACTCGCTGTCAACCATATAAAATATGTACTTTGTGCTTCTTTTTCAGATTTGTGCGGCTCAAGATGGTAATTAGGCTATTATATTTAATTTATGGGGTTGCCCTATACCAGTTCTCCGATGATCAAGTAGTCTAGCCAGTATAACTTGTTACTTTGCCTTTTTAGATCAAATTCCAGATCAGAAATTATTAATACCCTTAAACTTAATATTATCTCCCACAGGTATTGCTTTGTCTATCTATACGGTAACATCAAAAAGTGTAACGGCACAATGGACTCCTCAATCAATCGCCAGTTCATACAAGATCACAGCAACACCAAAAAGTTCAGCAGAACCGCCCGTCTTCACCCTTTTCAGTGAAAATGTAATAATAGGTTCAGTGATTTCCCTTTCCCCCAACACTGTGTACATTGTACGAGTTGATGCTATGGATGACATGGGTCGTATCTTGACCAGTGCAGAAATCGAAGGAACCACTGGTAAGCGGGGATCTCAGATCGGTGCCCCTTTTAAATAGACAACAATCAATATCTGCAATTAATGCGAATGCTGAAGTTATTGCTGAACTTGTGTGCAGCCCCCGATGTTCCGGTTATCAATGAGGCGTACTCGGAACAAGGCGACAGCATCACCGTGGATTTCAGCCCGATGTTCGGGGCGAGCGCCTACATTGTGCGCCTGGAGTCTGAAGCCTTGGACTACTTCTCTGAAATCCAAGTGTCCGACACCCCAGCAACTTTAAGCAGTCTCCAGCCGTTCACTGAATACGCGGTCAGTGTCATGTCTGTCAACGCCGGAGGAAGAAGCCAACCGTCTCTGGTCAAGATCGTGAAGACAGGTACCAGGTGTCGTTTTAGGAACGTTTAATGAACGTTACGATTAAGATATGGAAACAGTGTCCAATTTTCCTGATGTTCCCAGAACATTATCCCACTAATACAATTACTATAGGCCTACTGCAGCTAAGAATAATAATTTAAGAACAAATAAAACACACGGTATGGCAGTGGAAAGCATTGCAGCTTCACTCTGGTAAAGTCGTGGGTTCGAGGGTGGGCAGCGCGTCGCAATATAGGCCTTTACAAAAAAATGCTTTTATTATAAAACAAAATGTTCAATATTAATTACGTTAAAAAGATGTTACGTTGCTGACATTGACAGAACCTTTGATAAAATGTTAAACGTGGAAATAACGTTCCATTAACGTTTTTGAAAAGACCTTTACAAAACGTTGGATAAAGTTCTGGGAATGTTCCCTGTTAGCTGGAATCCCCCATTAACAATATAATCTGAAACAGAATAACAAACGATTGCTGCTATAGCCGCGGCCAAAAGAAGTAATCTGATGAGTGTTTTATCTGCTTGGAACGCCTCCCAGCTTGATATTTCGCGATTACTGTTGAAAGTTTTGAGTAATTGTGTTGCATTAAGGTAAGTGTTAATTAACCGTAGTATAATGAACACGATATAACGTAGTGTTATACAATATGATGGTCTGCCTCCAGGGTCATATCTTTGGTAGAAACTGTATCTTTTGCAAAATGAACCCTGAGAACTAGACTGATACTTTTCCAAAAGGATAATGCAAAGTGAACCAAAAGTATGATCAGATTCCTTAAAGTGCTAAAAATGCTTCATTTTTAGCTGACTTGGCAAAGTTAGACATTCAGTTTACAATAATAAGAACATATCTTAACAACAACAGGTGTTTCAAAATACTCTGGACAGCAACTAGTGCTACGTGAATGTTTCAGAAGAAGAAAAGTGTGAACATTTTTATACTAGATTATTTATTCCAGATTATTACCAATTCACTAATTCAGCTCTTGGCTGACCACTGTAAAAAAAAGTTTTACTGTTTATTTTTACATGTTGAAATACCCAAAGTCAGGCTTCATCATCTGTCTCCTTTGTCTCTTCAGTGGTGGGCACCCTAGAGCTCAACACATCCTCTCCCACCAACAACAGCATTGTCTTAACCTGGGAAATGGTGGAACACGCAGTGTTGTACACACTGTCCCTTTCTGAGGAGGGGTCAAGCATTATGGTCCAGGTGAACACTACAAACACCACGATGACCTTCACGGATCTGGAACCTGGCACCACCTACTGTATCAGTGCCAATGCATGGGGCTCCGATCAGCTCCCGAGTGGTGATGCCTACGTCTGTCAGATTACACGTAAGGCCCAGGTTTTAGGTGTATTGATATATGTGACAAAATGGTAGCAGATTCCTTCCTACGTATGTACTAGATATGCCTAGAACATATTCTCATTTTGCGAGTTGATTTGAATTTCAATACTACACCAGAAGTTTTATTGTTACTTGGTTTGCTTATCTGCCCAGGTCCCCCCGTGCCAGAGTTTGTTTACATAATGCTGGCATCGGGACGCTCTGTGGGCGTGGCTGTCTACTGGGACAGCGTGCGTGGAGCAGAAAGCTACTTTGTCGTCAGCTCTACAGGCCAAAATTGCACTTCTTTCACCAATAGCTACTGTGTTATCTCGCCACTGCTCTGCGGGCACAACCATTCAATCACTGTCACCGCTGAGAACCAGGCTGGTCCAAGTTATCCCTCTAATCCAGAGGACTTCCTCACTTGTAAGTTCCCTAGACAAACTACAGTGGAAGCGACAAGCAATGTAACTTAATGTCCACCAATGGGGAATTCTTAACCACACCATGCAACCAACTGAGGATAATGAAATTATGATTCCTTGTAGCATGTCACAAAAGTAATACATGATTGCTACCACAATATGCTACATTTCTTATTGCAAGACCATTGAGTTGTCTATAAAAAATAACAATACTTACATGGTTCCTGTAGCAGCAAATCATCATAGAATGGGAAGATCCAATGATATTTCTTGCTGTGTGTTTTTGCCCAGTCCCATGTCCGCCAGATTCTCTCTGGGCAGAGGAACCAGTCTCTGAGAACTGCACTTTAATGTGGAATGAGGTGCTTTTTGTGGATTACTACACAGCATTTGTGAGGAGTGACAATGAAAACAAGGAGCTATGCAACACCACCAGCAATGCCTGCAGTTTCCGCTGCACATGTGGAACCACATTCTTCCTGACAGTCTTTGCATTTAACTTAGCTGGCGTCAGCCCACCAGGGCCAATAATCAACTACACCACCAGTAAGGCCATAACTTTGAGCTCCCATAACTGAAATCCCTTAAATCTCATATATTCCTATAAGTAAGCATGTCTACCTTAAACCATCTTTAACAACCACCTGTTGATAAGAAGCAATCTTATCTTATATGACCAGTATTTGCTTTGCAGCCTCTTCTATTCCTTAATTCAATTCAGACTGATTATAGTCGTCCCTTTTTACTCATTTATCGAAAGCGACTTACAATACAGGGATGGGTTACAATACAGGGATGGGTTACAATTTCTGTGGAAGCAGTGGACCTTGGGGTAACACTTTATTTAAGCTAATGTTTTTATTCATTTATAAACACATTCCTAACAAGAAATCTGTTCACAAAACATCATAAAAATGGCTATAAATATTGATTAATAGGCATGACACATTAGAGCCACGATGGAATTTTGAAGTTAATGTACATTACCTTGATAGTTTTGAATGCTTTAAGAAAATTCACTTAAATAACGATTTGAATTTATTTGTCCCCAGCACCTTGCTGTCCAGGTAACGTGTCTGTCTCCCTGATATCCACTGAGACCCTCAAAATCTCCTGGCCTCCCAGTCGTGGGGCTGACATTTACGAGACCAAGGCAGTCGGCGCATCTGATCTCATAAACTGTAATGACACAGCCCCCATTTGCGTGCTCTCTGACCTCAGCTGCAACACCGTATACAACGTCGTGGTCATGCCATGCAGTGAGATCCGGGGCTGCACCCATACTTGCACACCTTACTCTGCAGAGACCGGTAAATCTTTCAAATGATATTCATAGCCTTTTGCAGTTTAAGAAGTATCACCACTGCTGGTACATCAGTTGTCTATTCCTGATATTCATCCACTGCTTGTTTCAGCTCCTTGTTCCCCAGAGATCCTGAACATCATGCAAACCAACACGTCCTCCGTCAACATCTCTTGGAGTGTTAGCAACAACAATGCTAACTATATGGTGAATTTAGTGGGTCAGTCAGACTCCCGCTCCTGTCAATCAAGAGGATCATTTTGTGAAGTCTCTAACCTAACCTGTGGCTCCGTCTATGAAATCACTGCCTTTGCCAACACAAGCGTTGGACAGAGTTTACCCAGTTACTCTGTAAATTTGGAAACAGGTAGCTTATATGATATGGAAAGCTAATCATTACACATTGAAAAAGCTAGTGATGAAGTCTAACAACATGTACACTTTTTATGATTCCAGGACCCTGTTGTCCCCAGGGCTTGAGAGTAAAACAGGTAACCCGGGCCATGACAAATGTCACCTGGCCAGCAGCTACAGGAGCCCGGTCTTACATTGTGTCACTGAAGTCACCTAGGGGTGATGCCAAGTGCCACACTCTGAACCCACACTGTCTGATGGGATGCATCACCTGTGGGACAAACTACACCGTGTCACTGGACGTCATCAGTAGCACAGGGAAGAAGTCCGAGTGCACATACCATGGCTTCTCCTCTGGTAAATGTAGGGTGTTTATCAATATGCGTACTTCACCATTCCTGCGTTCTCGCATACCCGTTTGACATCATCTTACATTGCTGAAGTATACATGTAATTCCAATTCTCAAAAACAGAAGTTCAGAAGACGGTAAAAATCTCTGGATGTCGTTCTTGCCCCGGCCCCAAATATCAAGGATGCCTCTGTTGCATTCTCTATGAATGAGACCAATCCCATGATTCATTGGGTCCCAAGTTCATTCTTGGGAGGCAAGTTAGCAAGACCACTGTTTCCAAGAATGATAGTATGCTCTTCACGTTCTTGGTATTGATAAACACCCACAGTTTATATCTCTTATCAACGGGACGGTTCAGAGAAACTTTCAGCTGTTTCCTTCATGTTGCAGGTGATTGCTGTCCCTCCAGCATCAGGCTGTACAGCATGCCCAACAACACTATCCGTGTATACTGGCACTCTTTTGGAGGTCTCAGCAATTACACGGCTATCCTGGTTGGCATGAGCTCCAACTACAGTTGTAGGTCTTATCCAGGCAGAAACTCCTGCGATATAACCGGAACTGTATGCGGTGAGATGTACACTGTTGTAGTAGCCCCACTGTCACGAGATGGCGCCAAAGTCGAGTTCTGTCCCAGGAGGAGATATTCCGGTGAGTGCCAGATTTACTATCACCATATCGCTAAAACACATGACTGAGAAAACGAAGGAAGTTAGTCCTCATTCATAAAGCCTTTTGTTTTTCGCCTCTTCAAACATTGCATGCAGAACATTGAATTTGTTTCTAATATCTGTTCTTTGGCGTTTCAGTTTCCTGTTATTCAAGTGATATCGAAATGGGTAGGTACTTGTGAACTATCATATGGAACAGGGTCAGCGGCAAGAATTCGAATACCCGTTACCATGTGATAAACATTCAACAACACATCAATTCACTTATCTGATTTTGTTACTGTTTTGTTTTGTGCACTTAGTTGATTTTACTATTTTTTACTGTGTTTTCAGTAATGTCCTGGAGGAGGAGGAGAAGTGTGGATTAGCCGGTGACATGTACGTTATTTTGTAAAATATCTCATATTTTATATAACATTCTGGCTTTAGTAATTGCAAACGCCATTTCTTAATTTGGCATTTATTTAGTGTCTAAACCTTTGTCAGTCTGTAATTGTGTGTAAAAGAATGAAATCTTGCCAAATTGTCTTTTATAGTAATTAATTCCTCAATAAAAAGCTGTGAAACACCTACCAGGCTGAATATGCTACATTGGTTGTATAAACTAATTTTCCATAATTTATATTTGGCTTTAAAATATACAGTAAAAATATAGGTGGAAAACTGCAGTCAAACATCATACAAAGATGTGGAAACTTAAATTATAGTTTTAAAGTGCTGTTAATAACAAAAATGATTAAAAGGCATCTTGTAAATTGCACGTTAACAAAGGTACTATAGGTCCTACTCTTGTGTGACGATGTATCAGTGATTATATTAGTGAAGAGAAAAGGTTGATTGTCTCTCAGTTGCTCAAGTTACTTTTTGTTTTACAGCATACCTGCCAGACCAGCCACTGGGGAAAAGATTCTGTTTTGGAAATCCCTTTTGGAAATCCCTTTCATTTAACCATAATAACCGTGTAACCAGTTAACCATAATAACCTTCCCCTAAACGCAATATAAAAATAATATTTGAATTAATATTCTTGAAGTTATAAACTCTAAATTCAATCTTAGCAAATACAATAGACATTGATGATTGTGAGATATAGGTATCATTAAGGGACATGTTTGTCGCTGAAATATTTCTTTTGCTATATATTCATAAAATGTTCTAATGCGATGCTAGATAGTGACCCAAATGATCTATAAGAAGGACGAATTAAACGATTATTGTAACATTTCAATCTAAGCATAACATTTAAACTAGAATGTCCTACATATTATTCCTTCAAACAAAGACTGATACCCAATTAAGCCCCGTATGGGTCGTCCAGCATAAGATTAACAGTCGATTAATTACTATCTTTTTAGCTTTAGAATTGTGACAAATTGTGGCGCGAGTACCAGGCAATAATATGTCTGCAACAAAAAGTGCGAAAAAGCAGAAAAATTGACTTTACGGGCATGTGGTATTCCCTGTACCAACTCACAGATTGCCCACTATACTAACACACCACACGCTATTATTTACAACAATTAACACTGAACACTACACATAACATTAACGCATGGCACAATAACGACAGAATACATACTAACAACACAGAGCTATTTACATTATTTTCAGTTGGCATTAATCCAGCATGCCGCGTTGCCCGATGGGTAGCCTCAGCACCGCATGTTACATCCCCTTTTGGATGATACGTAAGAAAGTGTGACGATTATCTCAGCTAAGCAGGCCTACGTATATGACCATCTATATCTATGAAGGATGTATTTCTGTGTCGAATGTGTCTTGAAATAAAATGAATTCTTTGCATCATAATATTGTTGGGAAGAAATTATTAATCTATACAAATAATTAAAGAATGTCAAATGTACTTTATGACGGTTTAGCTTTAATAATATAGGTTTCTAGATCTTTAAAAACCAAAACTGGAACAGAAGGCCAGTCAGTTTTGTAATGCTTTGTGTTGTGTCTGTGTGTTGGTTTCCACTCTAAGCACCAGCTGAAAGAAAATCAGACAAGTTTTTATTATTGATATCCATACATCAATGCTTTTGGATATCTTGATATCTTTGCTATAGATGTACTTTTCGTGAACCTTTCTTAAATACTGACTTCAGGAAAATATTGTCCAAAGACTTACATAACATTATTATTACAACATAATTATGTTTTATTATTAAAACATAATAATACAAGAGAAATATAAAAAACATTATTAGTTGTGTATTTAATGTAGATTTTTTTTTTTAAATGTCGCGCGCACACATATATACTGCAGAGCCATCCAATAATACCCTGCGCCGTTTAAAATGCAACATTTAACAACTGAAGATCCATTTCTAAATAAATCACAAAACATTTTCTCTGTATTTGTTATGTTTTATGACAATTAAGTCATCTACATACACAGACAAAATATTTTTGTGAACCCACAACCGGTTTATTTTGCAATATTGTGAAGTTGATTTCAAACCTCCTGAAAACCAGCGAGGTGTCTTTCAATGACCTTTTTAAGCTTTAAACATTCCCGTCATTGTGTCAAATTCCTCCAAACCTGTACAGAATATATGGTTTGGAAGATTGGTGATTCTTATAATATCAATTATTTCAAAATAATATATTGCTTGAACGCCAAGAGAAACATTGAGTAAATAATAAATACAATTTCCACAGTAAAAATAAAGCCAAAATAACAAATAAACTGTTAGGCTACCTGCGCATGTCACCGCAAAAATGTTTTAAATAAATTTCAAAATATTTTTTCTTAAATTCATTTATAAAGCATATTCATCTCTCATGTTCATTTTAGATCCCATTCGATAAAAAAAACTTAAACTAAACATATTGTAATTTAGAATTGAGCCAATCAAATCAAAACGTAGGACTGAAATTGCGGTTTTGGATTCCCATACTAGGATAAGAGGGTACAAGGTGTATGGAATATGCACTGTTGTGTTTTAAGCAAATAAATTATGTTCGTTTCAATAATAGAGTAGAAGAATAAAGCAAACAAATTATGGTCGCTTCAATAGTATAGTAGAAGAGTAAAGCAAATAAATTATGTTCGCTTCCAAAATACGTATTAATACACCCAATCACCGCTCTTGTTTATGACATGCTCCCTTCCACCTGGATTATACGCTTCTGATTATCAATCACCAATGCGTCAGAAAGGACCTGCGCGCGGTTATCACCTCTGTTCAGCCGTATGATTTCCCACAGGAATTTATAGTGCTTATAGAAATACTTCCTCCTGGGTCTCCATTTCGTTTCATTCAACTTCTGTAATCTGACGCTATAAATACTAAAAATGCAATTATTTTCTCTTATGTCAGGCTGCAACAAAAATATTTTTTTAATATGTCACAGATTATGTTGTACATTATAAGTGTCAGTCATGAGTTAGCAGTACTTAGCAAGTAAAGCTTCAAACGTATAACTTACAAAATGTTGAGGACTAGCGTCAGACCGTGGCCAGCTTGAAGCATTTAGAGAGTTAACGGTGTTACTTTACACAAGGTCAGCTGCTTTTCGCGTTACAATGAAAACCTTTCGCTTTTTTAACCTTCCCGTATCACCAGTGAGCCTGGAGGCATTAGGAGTTTACCCGTATTTATTTCGACCTAACTTTTTGGTTTCCACCCAGAGTACCACCTGAACACTTTCTGAATCGCGACACATTTTTATTACTGGCATTCATGTATCAGCCATTTGAGATATCTTGATTTTTGCTAGAGATGGAATTCCTGGGAACCTCTCTTTTAATACTGGCTTCACTGCTTCAGGTAAATATTGTTCAACATTATAAAAATATAATAATAACAACAAAAACAGAAAAGATGTGTTATGTATTTTAACCTATCTTCGTTTTATTTCCAGATTCAGTATATACAGGCACAAGGTATTGTTTTTTTCAGTTCACTATTTTTAGGAAAATGTAAAAGTTAATCTACTGACGTTTAAACGTGTCTGATAGACTAAGATCACTTTATAGCCATATATAATAAAATGTGTGTATAGATAGGCCTACATACATATAGGCTACATAATGCAGAAGTATTATATGTATAATAGTAATCTGTAATAGGCCTATATATCTAATAATAACTGCAGAAATTGTATTGTTTTAAAATGCAACAAAGTAATTTAATGGTCTGTTTATAGACGAATTGCGTTTTTGTTTTTTTAACTTTTTTTAGATTGTTCAATCACATCGATAACATCTCCATCAGCGACATCCCTGAATGTGAAATGGAAAAGATACAATTCAGCAACGAATTATTTTGTGGACGTGCGGACAAACGGGGCCATCTCCACCCCTGTTGTAGTAACGGTGGCGCCGACCAGCACCGAACGGCTGGTACAGGGGCTGAGACCGGGTACCCTTTACTCAGTGACTTTGAAAGTCTTTCATTTCTACAGTGTCCTGTGCTCTTCGTCGCCACAAACAGCCATAACAGGTAAATTTAAATTGTGACACAGCAAAGCTACTGTTTCATATTTTTTCATGTACTTCATACCCATATAATTTGTAATAAGTCTTAGCATATATATATAAATATACACACAAACACACGTACGGTACATCATTGGGTTTTTTTCCTCAATATTCAGTCCCCACGGCTTCTGAGATGACTTCTTGCAAATCGCTAACAAGTACCACAATCACTAGCATCTGGACTGCTGTGCCGTCAGCAAGGTTATATTACCTGATACTGGAAAACACAGGAAGCCATATATTTCTTAACAACTCATTTACGAGTGTAAGCGGATCAGTGGACAACCTTCAGCCAGCAACACTTTACAACTGCTCGGTGTACGCCTTAAACGCCGGGGGCTTGGGGGCACGCAGCACGGTGAAAGCTGTAACCACATGTAAGTACCCTGTTTCCTCCAAAAAATGAAGTAGTTTATGCACATTTTGAATAGATATATATATCATTAATATATGACTACATGTATGGCAACCAAATCTCTGACAATTAAAGTCCCAGAAGCAGTTCTGCCAAAGTATCATTAAATCTAAAGAAAAATGTATCACTTATGGGATGTTTACAAAGCATTCTATTGTCCTATTATATCTCATCCTAATATACTGTTTGACAACTGTTATTTGTCTACCCTTAGTGACACAGCCACCAACAGGCATCACTGCCCAGTCGATCAATTCCAGCACGACCCGGGTCGGCTGGCTTAGGGTGAACAAGGTGCTGACCTACCGAGTAACGGTGTGGGACCCAGACAATCCGAGTATCCCTCTGATGGTCCTTAACGCCACCACTAACTCCATAGACATCAAGAATCTGCCCCCGTGCTCTGTGTTCACAATTGGGGTATCATCTATCAACGAATTTTCGGAGGTTGGAGAGCCCGCTAACACCACTTTCAGAAGAACTGGTAAGTAATGTCACCGGTTGACGTTGAAGGCCATGTCATTAGTTTGACAATGTGTTACAAACGTTAAATGGCTAAGTTCAAACAAGAGTGATTTATTTTGTATACACCTTTGATTTGAAAAGCAAATGTAGAGACGTTTACCACAGACCTATGGTTAAAATGAACACTTTAAGGTACAGTATAAACACTAGATGTGTGTTTCAAAAAGGCATCTTCTACTGCTAATTAGGTGAAAACAGCAGTGCTTTTTCCTTTCAGACATGCCTTCAGTGACATCCATTTCAGTGGACTACAGATGTGCAAGTAGGACCGTGTTGGTGACGTGGGGGCTGGTGTCGGGGGCCAAATCATATAGGGCCTCAATCACCAGCCCAGGCGATCTGCCCCTGAACTGCACCTCGCAATTCGGAAGCTGTGAGATCTCAGAACTGGCCTGTGGGAAGATGTATAGGGCTTATGTCACGACTGTGTCAGGCAGCTGCGAGAGCACTTCCCAAACATCCACCTCCTTTGAGACAGGTGTGGCTGCTTTTTCACATAGCCTTCTAGTCATCCAATCCTCAAAATGACCTTCCTATGGCCTTTCCCATTATGCTTTCTGTGTAATTTCTACCGCACGCTACCTTTTACACCCATGTATTGACATACACGATTTTCAAAGAACATGGAAAATGTCCAAGCTGAGCTTATAGTTTATAGAGAACAGTGGCCACCATAAAGCTTGTCTTAGGAATCAGAAAGGTATGCTTGAAAGATGACAAACACTGCAGAAAAACCAACCCTTTAACTTCTTTTTCAGTGCCCTGCCCGCCCGTGGACCTGGTGCTCTTCCGCGAATGCTCTAGCAACACGATTGTGTTCTCTTGGTCGGCAACGAATAACACAGCCCACTATGTAGCCACATCAGTGGACTCCACGGGCTATTCGACAGAGTGTATAACCACTGACACCTCCTGCTTCTTCACCACAATTATCTGCAGTGAAATGTACGAGTTCACCGTGTATTCCTATACCGGGCAGTGTAACAGTGAACTTAGCCTGCCAGTAAACATCCAGGCAGGTAAGACTGTCCTCCGTATATAACGATGTACTTTATGAAGCAGACATAATGTTTTATGAGTAATTCAGGCACAAAAATAGTATGGTGCAAACAAACCGTATGGTTTAAATGATACTAGTGCTTCTCAAATGCATCATTAATGATCCAATATTGCGTCTGTTCATCAGCCTCCTTCTTTTGAGCTCAGCTCTCGACTCCATGCCATCTCTGATCGCAGCTGTCGACTCTCTTTCCACCTCACTCTGAATGAAACACCACGAAGTAGATTGTTGTTGTTTATGTCTGTAATATTTTTGCATTATGTATACTCATATAGCGAATAAAAATTGAAAACTGACAAAATTCATTACCTTTGAAGGATGTGGCTCTATGATACATGAAAAATGCAGTAAACACTTTGCAGTTAAACTTTTAACATGATTCTTGGCTGCCTCTCAGCCCCCTGCGAGCCGACGAATCTGATGGCTGTCGCCGATTGCCATTCCAACACACTGATCGCCACGTGGGACGAGGCTCCGGGTGCCTTGTTCTACACAGTGGAAGCCATCGGCAACTTTGGGGACTACTATAGCTGCAACACGTCCACGACCAGCTGCCCCTTGGAGGACGTGCTATGTGGGCAGAGCCTGAGTGTCTGGATCATCGCCTCTGACCATGACTGCACCACCAATCGAGTGCTGGGGGACACGGCCGAGACAAGTACGCCAGTGCTAGCCGCCGAGGGTGGAGCTGACACCCCACCTGCTGGCTTTCATCCCATCTCACCTCTTAATTAATTAAAGATGTTATCGGAACAGTGGGTTGCCTGTCCCCCTGTCATGGATGCTTCAGAACATGGAGCTGCGACTGTTTCCATTGGCACATATGCGTTTACATCTGTCTGTACCTAATTCTATTTCAGTGCCTTGCCTGCCCCAAAACATATCTCTAGAGGATGACTGCAGCTCCGACTCCATCTTGCTGGAGTGGGATTACTCCGCCGGTGCTGTGTCATACACTGCGTCGGCCACGCATGCGGACGGTACCGAGAGCAGCTGCAACAGCATGGGCACTGGCTGCAGGGTGCAGGGGCTACGCTGCGGGGAGACATACTTTGTCTCTCTCCTTGTCGCCAACCTTAAGTGCAACATCACAGAGAACCTGCAGACGATGGTGAATACAGGTAACCCCCCACCACCACCACCACTACCTGTTCTCCACAAGTGTCGTTCCCAGGAGTTCCGACTGGGATGGTTTTTTTTCCCTTCTTCATTAAATCTTGAGTGAAATCACTGCTGACAGTTGATCTCACTCTGCTGTTTCTTACAGCGCCATGTCCGCCATACCAAGTGAATGCTTCCCTGGACTGCTCTGGGAACCGTGCCCTTATCTCATGGTGGAACACCCAGAAGAATGGCTCTCACACAGTCACAATCAAGGATCAAAATGCAGGGCAGTTCAACTGTAGTTCCACTACTGATAGGTGCATCATCCCTGACCTTCAGTGTGGGCAAATGTACACAGTCAGTGTCACCTACTACAACGGCAGATGTTACAGCTTGCCTTCCAGGGCTGTCCAGATGAATTCCGGTACTACTTACATTCTACTTACGAACTTCATTTTAGTGTTTTCCGCCGGTAGATGTGTCATTAAGATAGTACCCGATACCTTGATATATTCTAGGTGTTAAAAAAGTATTGTGGTGAACAAAAAGTAACCAGCAATCAAAATAAATTGCAATCAGCACTGCTGGCTACATTGCAGAGTAGACCCTTTCTTTCAGCCAAAAATAGTCTCAAGAATTACCTGGTTATATTAACATAAGGTGAATAATATACTCACTAGCCACTTTATTAAGAACACCTGAGCACCTACTTGTTCATGTAAATATCTAAACAGCCAATAACGTGGAGAAATCCAGGCATTTAGTGACTTCTCGTCGGGCAGTCAGAGGGTGAAGCAATACTTGGAGTCTAAGGACAAAGTCAGTAAGGAAATGTTGGACTTCTAAGTAAATCGAGAAGATCCCGTGCCTGCCAGATGCACTGAAGTCGAGAGGCAAGATTCCTGATTACAGCTGGTAAGGGGCGCGGCCCCAGATAAGATCCATTGGTGAATTAAGGCTGAGGTAGGATGTGGCTTTCCGGAGCAAGTGGGCTTTGCAGATGGGAATTCCCTGGGGGATGTAGTTGGTGGGCTTCATACGTAATATCAACTAGGCTGCTCTGCATTGGTGTAAGAAAAAAAACAACAATGTTAATGGTCTGAGTTGGACAGAACCCCTGTTGAGTATTGATATGGTATGTCCACAGCGCCCTGTGTGCCCACTAATGTGACTGCAGTGCGAAACTGCCAGCAGAGCTCAGTCATGCTGAGCTGGGCAGCCAGCCAAGGAGCCAGAAATTATACTGCCACTGCCCTGAGCAACAGTGGACACAGGGTGGACTGCATCTCTAACAGCACAACCTGCAACATTACCGGCCTGCGCTGCAGTCAGAACTACAGCGTGAGAGTGACGGCTGTGGATAAAAGCTGCAGCAGCCTTTCAAGCCAGGCAGTCACAGTATTGGCAGGTAGGAGTGAGGGCCTGGTACTATAGGGCGTGGCGAGGGGTACGAAGGGGCTGTGGGAAAACAGTTGTCCTACTGTGACCATATACTCTTCCCCCACAGCACCATGTTCTCCTACTAACTTGAGAGGTTCAATTGACTGCTCATCCAACACAGCCTTGATCACGTGGAATATAAGCACAAATAGTTTGATGTATAATGTGCAAGCAGTGGGGAGGGCTGGAGACAGAGTGAACTGCAATAACACTGCCCCTAGCTGCCAACTAAGCGGCCTCCTCTGTGGTCAGAATTACAACTTCACTGTATCAGCCAGTGACACCAGCTGTCAAAGTCCAAACAGCACATCATTCACCCTGAAAACTGGTAAGATGACCTGAGTCTCCTTTATCCTGATGCTGCCATGAGTGCATGAGATGTGCTTCAACACAGTGAAGTTCAGTTACATTAAATCTCTGAAGATATGCAGACAGCCCTTGTCCATTGATATTGTATACTGTAGTATAATCATGTGTCTTCTTCATCGTAGGTCCATGTACCCCCTCGAACGTCCAGAACCGCCTTGACTGTGGCAGCAACAACCTAACAGTAAGCTGGGATCCAAACCTAGATCTCCTGAACTACAGCGTGAGCGTCAGATCAGCAGATGGCACTGTGCAATTCTGTAGCACCTGGAATACCAGTTGCACCATCGGCAGTTTGATCTGCGGCCAGAATTACACCTTCAATGTCACGGCCTCCAGTAATGACTGCCGCAGCCCTCCAAGCGTGACACAAACCGCACGCACTGGTGAGTTGACTCTCAGCTAAGGTATGCCCTACCACTTTTGCATTGTGGTCCTGATGTGAGCAGTCACACTTTTTTCCCGTAGTGCCATGTGTTCCTCAGCTTGTCCAAGGGAACGTGGATTGTGCATCGAACACACTGCTGGTGTCCTGGATCAGCAGTCGTGGTGCTAGGACCTATGCTGCCAGGATTCTGGGCTCGAATGGCTACTCCAATTCATGTACCACAGCCAACCTCTCCTGCTCCTTCAGCCAGCTGCAGTGCTCCCAGCAGTATAACATCAGTGTGCTCGCCCTGGACAGCCAATGCAACAGCACCAGCAGCCCTGCCATTTCTGTGTCTACAGGTAAGCCTCTGTCAAGGTCTTCCCTGAGGGAATTCCCAAGCTTGACTTAAAGAACAAAGTTCACTCAAACTCCTCACTCTCTCCAGTTCCATGCACCCCAATGAATGTGGCTACCAACCTATCCTGCAATGCCAGCACAGCAATGGTATCCTGGGATGCCAGCCTGGGTAGGGTGTTGAGGATGTGAGAATATTAGATAGAGGGTACTGAGGTAGAGAGGGAAAATATATATGCACATATATATTTTCAAACAGTAATTGCGTGTATAATACCTATGACTTCAGAATAGGAGGAAAATGACCAGAATATATTTGTGCCTTCCAGCTCCTTGCCCACCTGTGATAGTAAACAGTACCCTGAATTGCACCACCAACGTGGCCTCACTGTCATGGGTGACGGGCAACGCTGTGGTCGACGTTGTCGTCAACGCCTCGTCATCCCAGGGCCATCAGACTTGGTGCCGGTCCACAAATGGCACCTGTGACCTGGTGGACCTTCGGTGTGGCCAGAACTACACTGTGCGAGCCTCTGTAGCTGGGGGAAGCTGTGGCAGTGCTGCCAGTCCTGCCTCTTACATACTTACAGGTAGGTTTCTACAACGAGGAAGCTGTCATGCACTCTTCAGGCAGAGTTTATGGGAGGTCTAGTAAGAATGTCATATGGCTTCCTCCTTGTATGAGTTAACTGACACAGAAATACAACACATAACCAGCCATTGGCCCTTGGCAGGTTCTGATTCCCTGTGATCACTGTCTCTGTTACCTTGAGTCAATGAATCATCCTGCACTATTTCTAAAAGTAACCAGCTTTGTGTGTACTGACTATTTCAGGCTGACATTTTATTAAAATAAGTCTACAATGCAGCTACAATCAGGCAGATAAATATACATTGTAACTGCAAGTACACAGCATGAAAAGAAACACCTTTACTGCAGGTAAAAGGGTATTTGAGGAGGTGGCACTGGACGGAAATAGAATTTTGGAGATTGTGAACAAGAATTCTTTACCCCTAAATCTACATTAAGTATGAATAGTGATGCCTTTTGCGTCTAAGAATCCTTTTTTTAATTCAACACCTGTGACTGACAGTCCTCTGTGCTTCCATCAGTGTGGTGGTAACACTAGTACATGAGGGTAACATTGGTTCTGTAATCTGGGCTCCCATGTCTGGAGCAAAGTCATATCTGGCAACAGCAACAGGCACTGACAGACACACACCTTTGTCAGTCCAACAACAGCAGATGCACCTTCATCCACCTGCACTGTGAGGACACTTTCTGTGTAACAGTGGTGACCATCAAGAGAGGCTGTTAGCAAGCCCAGCCCACGTGTCACACTCCGAAGTAGTGAGATTTGCCTGCTTCGTTGCTGATTGAATGTTCTTCAGAACACCTGCCTTTTATGTGTAGTGGTGCGTTCTGTCAGTGGCACCTGCTTAAGCAGGCGCAGCAGAACCTCTCATCCAGCAAGGTCCGCATTTACTTACTTTATTGAATGAATATTCATTTCGAAAGACTGCAATATAGAAATGGGAACACTGACTTCCTCGTGTTAATTCTGAAATGCAGTGATTGAGTATTGATATGGTATGTCCACAGTGCCCTGTGTGCCCACTAATGTGACTGCAGTGCGAAACTGCCAGCAGAGCTCAGTCATGCTGAGCTGGGCAGCCAGCCAAGGAGCCAGAAATTATAATGCCACTGCCCTGAGCAACAGTGGACACAGGGTGGACTGCATCTCTAACAACACAACCTGCAACATGGTCGGCCTGCGCTGCAGTCAGAACTACAGCGTGGGAGTGACGGCTGTGGGTAACAGCTGCAGCAGCCTTTCAAGCCAGACAGTCACAGTATTGGCAGGTAGGAGTGAGGGCCTGGTACTATAGGGCGTGGCGAGGGGCACGAAGGGGCTGTGGGAAAACAGTTGTCCTAGTGCGACCATATACTCTTCCCCCACAGCACCATGTTCTCCTACTAACTTGGGAGGATTCATTGACTGCTCATCCAACACAGCCTTGATCACGTGGAATATAAGCACAAATAGTTTGATGTATAATGTGCAAGCAGTGGGAGGGGCTGGAGACAGAGTGAACTGCAATAACACTGCCCCTAGCTGCCAACTAAGCGGCCTCCTCTGTGGTCAGAATTACAACTTCACTGTATCAGCCAGTGACACCAGCTGTCAAAGTCCAAACAGCACATCATTCACCCTGAAAACTGGTAAGATGACCTGAGTCTCCTTTATCCTGATGCTGCCATGAGTGCATGAGATGTGCTTCAACACAGTGAAGTTCAGTTACATTAAATCTCTGAAGATATGCAGACAGCCCTTGTCCATTGATATTGTATACTGTAGTATAATCATGTGTCTTCTTCATCGTAGGTCCATGTACCCCCTCGAACGTCCAGAACCGCCTTGACTGTGGCAGCAACAACCTAACAGTAAGCTGGGATCCAAACCTAGATCTCCTGAACTACAGCGTGAGCGTCAGATCAGCAGATGGCATTGTGCAATTCTGTAGCACCTGGAATACCAGTTGCACCATCGGCAGTTTGATCTGCGGCCAGAATTACACCTTCAATGTCACGGCCTTCAGTAATGACTGCCGCAGCCCTCCAAGCGTGACACAAACCGTACGCACTGGTGAGTTGACTCTCAGCTAAGGTATGCCCTACCACTTTTGCATTGTGGTCCTGATGTGAGCAGTCACACTTTTTTCCCGTAGTGCCATGTGTTCCTCAGCTTGTCCAAGGGAACGTGGATTGTGCATCGAACACACTGCTGGTGTCCTGGATCAGCAGTCGTGGTGCTAGGACCTATGCTGCCAGGATTCTGGGCTCGAATGGCTACTCCAATTCATGTACCACAGCCAACCTCTCCTGCTCCTTCAGCCAGCTGCAGTGCTCCCAGCAGTATAACATCAGTGTGCTCGCCCTGGACAGCCAATGCAACAGCACCAGCAGCCCTGCCATTTCTGTGTCTACAGGTAAGCCTCTGTCAAGGTCTTCCCTGAGGGAATTTCTCAAGCTTGAGTCATGGAACATAGTTCATTCAAACTCCTCACTCTCTCCAGTTCCATGCACCCAAATGAATGTGGCTACCAACCTATCCTGCAATGCCAGCACAGCAATAGTATCCTGGGATGCCAGCCTGGGTAGGGTGTTGAGGATGTGAGAATATTAGATAGAGGGTACTGAGGTAGAGAGGGAAAATATATATGCACACATATATATTTTCAAACAGTAATTGCGTATATAATACCTATGACTTCAGAATAGGAGGAAAATGACCAGAATATATTTGTGCCTTCCAGCTCCTTGCCCACCTGTGATAGTAAACAGTACCCTGAATTGCACCACCAACGTGGCCTCACTGTCATGGGTGACGGGCAACGCTGTGGTCAACGTTGTCGTCAACGCCTCGTCATCCCAGGGCCATCAGACTTGGTGCCGGTCCACAAATGGCACCTGTGACCTGGTGGACCTTCGGTGTGGCCAGAACTACACTGTGCGAGCCTCTGTAGCTGGGGCAAGCTGTGGCAGTGCTGCCAGTCCTGCCTCTTACATACTTACAGGTAGGTTTCTACAACGAGGAAGCTGTCATGCACTCTTCAGGCAGAGTTTATGGGAGGTCTGGTAAGAATGTCATATGGCTTCCTCCTTGTATGAGTTAACCGACACAGAAATAAAACACATAACCAGCCATTGCCCCTTGGCAGGTTCTGATTCCCTGTGATCACGGTCTCTGTTACCTTGAGTCAATGAATCATCCTGCACTATTTCTAAAAGTACCCAGCTTTGTGTGTACTGACTATTTCAGGCTGACATTTTATTAAAATAAGTCTACAATGCAGCTACAATCAGGCAGATAAATATACATTGTAACTGCAAGTACACAGCATGAAAAGAAACACCTTTACTGCAGGTAAAGAACATAAGAACATAAGAAATTTACAAACGAGAGGAGGCCATTCGGCCCATCAAGCTCGTTTGGGGAGAACTTAGCTAATAGCTCAGAGTTGTTAAAATCTTATCTAGCTCTGATTTAAAGGAACCCATGGTTTTAGCTTCCACTACAATAGCAGGAAGACTATTCCATACTCTGACTACACGCTGTGTAAAGAAGTGCTTCCTCAAATTTGTTTTAAAATGTTCTCCCGCTAATTTCCACTTATGGCCACGAGTTCTAGTATTTAGACTAATATTGAAATAGTCATTTGGCTGAACAGCATCCAGACCCGTTAGAATCTTATAGACCTGAATCATATCCCCCCTTAGTCTCCTTTGCTCAAGGCTGAACAGATTCAGTTCCGCTAACCTCTCCTCGTAAGACATTCCTCTAAGACCAGGAATCATTCTCGTAGCTCTTCGTTGCACCTTTTCTAAGGCAGCAATGTCCTTCTTGAGGTATGGTGACCAAACCTGCACACAGTATTCTAGGTGGGGTCTTACCAAGGAATTATATAAGTGTAACATCACCTCCCTTGACTTAAACTCCACACATCTAGAGATATAACCCAACATTCTGTTCGCCTTTTTTATTGCTTCCCCACATTGGCGAGAGTGGGACAAATAAAAGGGTATTTGAGGAGGTGGCACTGGACGGAAAAAGAATTTTGGAGATTGTGAAACAAGAATTCTTTACCCCTAAATCTACATTAAGTATGAATAGTGATGCCTTTTGCTTTAAAGAATCCTTTTTTTAATTCAACACCTGTGACTGACAGTCCTCTGTGCTTCCATCAGTGTGGTGGTAACACTAGTACATGAGGGTAACATTGGTTCTGTAATCTGTGCTCCCATGTCTGGAGCAAAGTCATATCTGGCAACAGCAACAGGCACTGACAGACACACACCTTTGTCAGTCCAACAACAGCAGATGCACCTTCATCCACCTGCACTGTGAGGACACTATCTGTGTAACAGTGGTGACCATCAAGAGAGCCTGTTAGCAAGCCCAGCCCACGTGTCACACTCCGAAGTAGTGAGATTTGCCTGCTTCGTTGCTGATTGAATGTTCTTCAGAACACCTGCCTTTTATGTGTAGTGGTGCGTTCTGTCAGTGGCACCTGCTTAAGCAGGCCCAGCAGAACCTCTCTCATCCAGCAAAGTCCACTTTTACTTACTTTATTGAATGAATGTTCATTTCGTTAGACTGCAATCTAGAAATGGGAACACTGACTTCCTCGTGTTAATTCTGAAATGCTGTGACTGAGTATTGATATGGTATGTCCACAGTGCCCTGTGTGCCCACTAATGTGACTGCAGTGCGAAACTGCCAGCAGAGCTCAGTCATGCTGAGCTGGGCAGCCAGCCAAGGAGCCAGAAATTATACTGCCACTGCCCTGAGCAACAGTGGACACAGGGTGGACTGCATCTCTAACAACACAACCTGCAACATTACCGGCCTGCGCTGCAGTCAGAACTACAGCGTGGGAGTGACAGCTGTGGGTGACAGCTGCAGCAGCCTTTCAAGCCAGACAGTCACAGTATTGGCAGGTAGGAGTGAGGGCCTGGTACTATAGAGCGTGGCAAGGGGTACGAAGGGGGTTGTGGGAAAACAGTTGTCCTAGTGCGACCATATACTCTTCCCCCACAGCACCATGTTCTCCTACTAACTTGGGAGGATTCATTGACTGCTCATCCAACACAGCCTTGATCACGTGGAATATAAGCACAAATAGTTTGATGTATAATGTGCAAGCAGTGGGAGGGGCTGGAGACAGAGTGAACTGCAATAACACTGCCCCTAGCTGCCAAATAAGCGGCCTCCTCTGTGGTCAGAATTACAACTTCACTGTATCAGCCAGTGACACCAGCTGTCAAAGTCCAAACAGCACACCATTCACCCTGAAAACTGGTAAGATGACCTGAGTCTCCTTTATCCTGATGCTGCCATGAGTGCATGAGATGTGCTTCAACACAGTGAAGTTCAGTTACATTAAATCTCTGGAGATATGCAGACAGCCCTTGTCCATTGATATTGTATACTGTAGTATAATCATGTGTCTTCTTCATCGTAGGTCCATGTACCCCCTCGAACGTCCAGAACCGCCTTGACTGTGGCAGCAACAACCTAACAGTAAGCTGGGATCCAAACCTAGATCTCCTGAACTACAGCGTGAGCATCAGATCAGCAGATGGCACTGTGCAATTCTGTAGCACCTGGAATACCAGTTGCACCATCGGCAGTTTGATCTGCGGCCAGAATTACACCTTCAATGTCACGGCCTCCAGTAATGACTGCCGCAGCCCTCCAAGCGTGACACAAACCGTACGCACTGGTGAGTTGACTCTCAGCTAAGGTATGCCCTACCACTTTTGCATTGTGGTCCTGATGTGAGCAGTCACACTTTTTTCCCGTAGTGCCATGTGTTCCTCAGCTTGTCCAAGGAAACGTGGATTGTGCATCGAACACACTGCTGATGTCCTGGATCAGCAGTCGTGGTGCTAGGACCTATGCTGCCAGGATTCTGGGCTCGAATGGCTACTCCAATTCATGTACCACAGCCAACCTCTCCTGCTCCTTCAGCCAGCTGCAGTGCTCACAGCAGTATAACATCAGTGTGCTCGCCCTGGACAGCCAATGCAACAGCACCAGCAGCCCTGCCATTTCTGTGTCTACAGGTAAGCCTCTGTCAAGGTCTTCCCTGAGGGAATTCCCAAGCTTGACTTAAAGAACAAAGTTCACTCAAACTCCTCACTCTCTCCAGTTCCATGCACCCCAATGAATGTGGCTACCAACCTATCCTGCAATGCCAGCACAGCAATGGTATCCTGGGATGCCAGCCTGGGTAGGGTGTTGAGGATGTGAGAATATTAGATAGAGGGTACTGAGGTAGAGAGGGAAAATATATATGCACACATATATATTTTCAAACAGTAATTGCGTGTATAATACCTATGACTTCAGAATAGGAGGAAAATGACCAGAATATATTTGTGCCTTCCAGCTCCTTGCCCACCTGTGATAGTAAACAGTACCCTGAATTGCACCACCAACGTGGCCTCACTGTCATGGGTGACGGGCAACGCTGTGGTCGACGTTGTCGTCAACGCCTCGTCATCCCAGGGCCATCAGACTTGGTGCCGGTCCACAAATGGCACCTGTGACCTGGTGGACCTTCGGTGTGGCCAGAACTACACTGTGCGAGCCTCTGTAGCTGGGGCAAGCTGTGGAAGTGCTGCCAGTCCTGCCTCTTACATACTTACAGGTAGGTTTCTACAATGAGGAAGCTGTCATGCACTCTTCAGGCAGAGTTTATGGGAGGTCTGGTAAGAATGTCATATGGCTTCCTCCTTGTATGAGTTAACTGACACAGAAATACAACACATAACCAGCCATTGGCCCTTGGCAGGTTCTGATTCCCTGTGATCACTGTCTCTGTTACCTTGAGTCAAGGAATCATCCTGCACTATTTCTAGAAATACCAGCTTTGTGTGTACTGACTATTTCAGGCTGACATTTTATGAAAATAAGTCTACAATGCAGCTAAAATCAGGCAGATAAATATACATTGTAATTGCAAGTACACAGCATGAAAAGAAACACCTTTACTGCAGGTAAAAGGGTATTTGAGGAGGTGGCACTGGACGGAGAAAGAATTTTGGAGATTGTGAAACAAGAATTCTTTACCCCTAAATCTACATTAAGTATGAATAGTGATGCCTTTTGCTTTTAAGAATCCTTTTTTTTAATTCAACACCTGTGACTGACAGTCCTCTGTGCTTCCATCAGTGTGGTGGTAACACTAGTACATGAGGGTAACATTGGTTCTGTAATCTGGGCTCCCATGTCTGGAGCAAAGTCATATCTGGCAACAGCAACAGGCACTGACAGACACACACCTTTGTCAGTCCAACAACAGCAGATGCACTTTCATCCACCTGCACTGTGAGGACACTATCTGTGTAACAGTGGTGACCATCAAGAGAGGCTGTTAGCAAGCCCAGCCCACGTGTCACACTCCGAAGTAGTGAGATTTGCCTGCTTCGTTGCTGATTGAATGTTCTTCAGAACACCTGCCTTTTATGTGTAGTGGTGCGTTCTGTCAGTGGCACCTGCTTAAGCAGGCGCAGCAGAACCTCTCTCATCCAGCAAGGTCCACTTTTACTTACTTTATTGAATGAATGTTCATTTCGTTAGACTGCAATCTAGAAATAGGAACATTCACTTCCTCATGTCAGGTTTGAAATGCTGTGACTAAGTATTGATATGGTATGTCCACAGTGCCCTGTGTGCCCACTAATGTGACTGCAGTGCGAAACTGTCAGCAGAGCTCAGTCATGCTGAGCTGGGCAGCCAGCCAAGGAGCCAGAAATTATAATGCCACTGCCCTGAGCAACAGTGGACACAGGGTGGACTGCATCTCTAACAGCACAACCTGCAACATTACCGGCCTGCGCTGCAGTCAGAACTACAGCGTGGGAGTGACGGCTGTGGGTGACAGCTGCAGCAGCCTTTCAAGCCAGACAGTCACAGTATTGGCAGGTAGGAGTGAGGGCCTGGTACTATAGGGCGTGGCGAGGGGTACGAAGGGGGTTGTGGAAAAACAGTTGTCCTAGTGCGACCATATACTCTTCCCCCACAGCACCATGTTCTCCTACTAACTTGGGAGGATTCATTGACTGCTCATCCAACACAGCCTTGATCACGTGGAATATAAGCACAAATAGTTTGATGTATAATGTGCAAGCAGTGGGAGGGGCTGGAGACAGAGTGAACTGCAATAACACTGCCCCTAGCTGCCAACTAAGCGGCCTCCTCTGTGGTCAGAATTACAACTTCACTGTATCAGCCAGTGACACCAGCTGTCAAAGTCCAAACAGCACACCATTCACCCTGAAAACTGGTAAGATGACCTGAGTCTCCTTTATCCTGATGCTGCCATGAATGTATGAGATGTGCTTCAACACAGTGAAGTTCAGTTACATTAAATCTCTGGAGATATGCAGACAACCCACTGCCCACTGATTTTGTATACTGAAGTGTAATAATGTGTCTTCTTCATCGTAGCTCCATGTACCCCTTTGAACGTCCAGAACCGCCTTGACTGTGGCAGCAACAACCTAACAGTAAGCTGGGATCCAAACCTAGATCTCCTGAACTATAGCGTGAGCATCAGATCAGCAGATGGCACTGTGCAATTCTGTAGCACCTGGAATACCAGTTGCACCATCGGCAGTTTGATCTGCGGCCAGAATTACACCGTAAATGTCACGGCCTCCAGTAATGACTGCCGCAGCCCTCCAAGCGTGACACAAACCGTACGCACTGGTGAGTTGACTCTCAGCTAAGGTATGCCCTACCACTTTTGCATTGTGGTCCTGATGTGAGCAGTCACACTTTTTTCCCGTAGTGCCATGTGTTCCTCAGCTTGTCCAAGGGAACGTGGATTGTGCATCGAACACACTGCTGGTGTCCTGGATCAGCAGTCGTGGTGCTAGGACCTATGCTGCCAGGATTCTGGGCTCGAATGGCTACTCCAATTCATGTACCACAGCCAACCTCTCCTGCTCCTTCAGCCAGCTGCAGTGCTCCCAGCAGTATAACATCAGTGTGCTCGCCCTGGACAGCCAATGCAACAGCACCAGCAGCCCTGCCATTTCTGTGTCTACAGGTAAGCCTCTGTCAAGCTCTTCCCCGAGGGAATTCCCAAGCTTGACTTAAAGAACAAAGTTCACTTAAACTCCTCACTCTCTCCAGTTCCATGCACCCCAATGAATGTGGCTACCAACCTATCCTGCAATGCCAGCACAGCAATAGTATCCTGGGATGCCAGCCTGGGTAGGGTGTTGAGGATGTGAGAATATTAGATAGAGGGTACTGAGGTAGAGAGGGAAAATATATATGCACACTTATATATTTTCAAACAGTAATTGCGTGTATAATACCTATGACTTCAGAATAGGAGGAAAATGACCAGAATATATTTGTGCCTTCCAGCTCCTTGCCCACCTGTGATAGTAAACAGTACCCTGAATTGCACCACCAACGTGGCCTCACTGTCATGGGTGACGGGCAACGCTGTGGTCGACGTTGTCGTCAACGCCTCGTCATCCCAGGGCCATCAGACTTGGTGCCGGTCCACAAATGGCACCTGTGACCTGGTGGACCTTCGGTGTGGCCAGAACTACACTGTGCGAGCCTCTGTAGCTGGGGCAAGCTGTGGCAGTGCTGCCAGTCCTGCCTCTTACATACTTACAGGTAGGTTTCTACAATGAGGAAGCTGTCATGCACTCTTCAGGCAGAGTTTATGGGAGGTCTGGTAAGAATGTCATATGGCTTCCTCCTTGTATGAGTTAACCGACACAGAAATACAACACATAACCAGCCATTGGCCCTTGGCAGGTTCTGATTCCCTGTGATCACTGTCTCTGTTACCTTGAGTCAAGGAATCATCCTGCACTATTTCTAAAAGTACCCAGCTTTGTGTGTACTGACTATTTCAGGCTGACATTGTATTAAAATAAGTCTACAATGCAGCTACAATCAGGCAGATAAATATACATTGTAACTGCAAGTACACAGCATGAAAAGAAACACCTTTACTGCAGGTAAAAGGGTATTTGAGGAGGTGGCACTGGACGGAAAATGAATTTTGGAGATTGTGAACAAGAATTCTTTATCCCTAAATCTACATTAAGTATGAATAGTGATGCCTTTTGCTTTTAAGAATCCTTTTTTTAATTCAACACCTGTGACTGACAGTCCTCTGTGCTTCCATCAGTGTGGTGGTAACACTAGTACATGAGGGTAACATTGGTTCTGTAATCTGGGCTCCCATGTCTGGAGCAAAGTCATATCTGGCAACAGCAACAGGCACTGACAGACACACACCTTTGTCAGTCCAACAACAGCAGATGCACCTTCATCCGCCTGCACTGTGGGGACACTTTCTGTGTAACAGTGGTGACCAACAAGAGAGGCTGTTAGCAAGCCCAGCCCACGTGTCACACTCCGAAGTAGTGAGATTTGCCTGCTTCGTTGCTGATTGAATGTTCTTCAGAACACCTGCCTTTTATGTGTAGTGGTGCGTTCTGTCAGTGGCACCTGCTTAAGCAGGCGCAGCAGAACCTCTCTCATCCAGCAAGGTCCGCATTTACTTACTTTATTGAATGAATATTCATTTCGAAAGACTGCAATATAGAAATGGGAACACTGACTTCCTCGTGTTAATTCTGAAATTCAGTGATTGAGTATTGATATGGTATGTCCACAGTGCCCTGTGTGCCCACTAATGTGACTGCAGTGCGAAACTGTCAGCAGAGCTCAGTCATGCTGAGCTGGGCAGCCAGCCAAGGAGCCAGAAATTATACTGCCACTGCCCTGAGCAACAGTGGACACAGGGTGGACTGCATCTCTAACAACACAACCTGCAACATGGTCGGCCTGCGCTGCAGTCAGAACTACAGCGTGGGAGTGACGGCTGTGGGTGACAGCTGCAGCAGCCTTTCAAGCCAGGCAGTCACAGTATTGGCAGGTAAGAGTGAGGGCCTGGTACTATAGGACGTGGCGAGGGGTACGAAGGGGGTTGTGGAAAAACAGTTGTCCTAGTGCGACCATATACTCTTCCCCCACAGCACCATGTTCTCCTACTAACTTGGGAGGATTCATTGACTGCTCATCCAACACAGCCTTGATCACGTGGAATATAAGCACAAATAGTTTGATGTATAATGTGCAAGCAGTGGGAGGGGCTGGAGACAGAGTGAACTGCAATAACACTGCCCCTAGCTGCCAACTAAGCGGCCTCCTCTGTGGTCAGAATTACAACTTCACTGTATCAGCCAGTGACACCAGCTGTCAAAGTCCAAACAGCACACCATTCACCCTGAAAACTGGTAAGATGACCTGAGTCTCCTTTATCCTGATGCTGCCATGAATGTATGAGATGTGCTTCAACACAGTGAAGTTCAGTTACATTAAATCTCTGGAGATATGCAGACAACCCACTGCCCACTGATTTTGTATACTGAAGTGTAATAATGTGTCTTCTTCATCGTAGCTCCATGTACCCCTTCGAACGTCCAGAACCGCCTTGACTGTGGCAGCAACAACCTAACAGTAAGCTGGGATCCAAACCTAGATCTCCTGAACTACAGCGTGAGCATCAGATCAGCAGATGGCACTGTGCAATTCTGTAGCACCTGGAATACCAGTTGCACCATCGGCAGTTTGATCTGCGGCCAGAATTACACCGTAAATGTCACGGCCTCCAGTAATGACTGCCGCAGCCCTCCAAGCGTGACACAAACCGTACGCACTGGTGAGTTGACTCTCAGCTAAGGTATGCCCTACCACTTTTGCATTGTGGTCCTGATGTGAGCAGTCACACTTTTTTCCCGTAGTGCCATGTGTTCCTCAGCTTGTCCAAGGGAACGTGGATTGTGCATCGAACACACTGCTGGTGTCCTGGATCAGCAGTCGTGGTGCTAGGACCTATGCTGCCAGGATTCTGGGCTCGAATGGCTACTCCAATTCATGTACCACAGCCAACCTCTCCTGCTCCTTCAGCCAGCTGCAGTGCTCCCAGCAGTATAACATCAGTGTGCTCGCCCTGGACAGCCAATGCAACAGCACCAGCAGCCCTGCCATTTCTGTGTCTACAGGTAAGCCTCTGTCAAGCTCTTCCCCAAGGGAATTCCCAAGCTTGACTTAAAGAACAAAGTTCACTTAAACTCCTCACTCTCTCCAGTTCCATGCACCCCAATGAATGTGGCTACCAACCTATCCTGCAATGCCAGCACAGCAATAGTATCCTGGGATGCCAGCCTGGGTAGGGTGTTGAGGATGTGAGAATATTAGATAGAGGGTACTGAGGTAGAGAGGGAAAATATATATGCACACATATATATTTTCAAACAGTAATTGCGTGTATAATACCTATGACTTCAGAATAGGAGGAAAATGACCAGAATATATTTGTGCCTTCCAGCTCCTTGCCCACCTGTGATAGTAAACAGTACCCTGAATTGCACCACCAACGTGGCCTCACTGTCATGGGTGACGGGCAACGCTGTGGTCGACGTTGTCGTCAACGCCTCGTCATCCCAGGGCCATCAGACTTGGTGCCGGTCCACAAATGGCACCTGTGACCTGGTGGACCTTCGGTGTGGCCAGAACTACACTGTGCGAGCCTCTGTAGCTGGGGCAAGCTGTGGCAGTGCTGCCAGTCCTGCCTCTTACATACTTACAGGTAGGTTTCTACAATGAGGAAGCTGTCATGCACTCTTCAGGCAGAGTTTATGGGAGGTCTGGTAAGAATGTCATATGGCTTCCTCCTTGTATGAGTTAACCGACACAGAAATACAACACATAACCAGCCATTGGCCCTTGGCAGGTTCTGATTCCCTGTGATCACTGTCTCTGTTACCTTGAGTCAAGGAATCATCCTGCACTATTTCTAAAAGTACCCAGCTTTGTGTGTACTGACTATTTCAGGCTGACATTTTATTAAAATAAGTCTACAATGCAGCTACAATCAGGCAGATAAATATACATTGTAACTGCAAGTACACAGCATGAAAAGAAACACCTTTACTGCAGGTAAAAGGGTATTTGAGGAGGTGGCACTGGACGGAAAATGAATTTTGGAGATTGTGAACAAGAATTCTTTATCCCTAAATCTACATTAAGTATGAATAGTGATGCCTTTTGCTTTTAAGAATCCTTTTTTTAATTCAACACCTGTGACTGACAGTCCTCTGTGCTTCCATCAGTGTGGTGGTAACACTAGTACATGAGGGTAACATTGGTTCTGTAATCTGGGCTCCCATGTCTGGAGCAAAGTCATATCTGGCAACAGCAACAGGCACTGACAGACACACACCTTTGTCAGTCCAACAACAGCAGATGCACCTTCATCCGCCTGCACTGTGGGGACACTTTCTGTGTAACAGTGGTGACCAACAAGAGAGGCTGTTAGCAAGCCCAGCCCACGTGTCACACTCCGAAGTAGTGAGATTTGCCTGCTTCGTTGCTGATTGAATGTTCTTCAGAACACCTGCCTTTTATGTGTAGTGGTGCGTTCTGTCAGTGGCACCTGCTTAAGCAGGCCCAGCAGAACCTCTCTCATCCAGCAAGGTCCGCATTTACTTACTTTATTGAATGAATATTCATTTCGAAAGACTGCAATATAGAAATGGGAACACTGACTTCCTCGTGTTAATTCTGAAATTCAGTGATTGAGTATTGATATGGTATGTCCACAGTGCCCTGTGTGCCCACTAATGTGACTGCAGTGCGAAACTGCCAGCAGAGCTCAGTCATGCTGAGCTGGGCAGCCAGCCAAGGAGCCAGAAATTATACTGCCACTGCCCTGAGCAACAGTGGACACAGGGTGGACTGCATCTCTAACAACACAACCTGCAACATGGTCGGCCTGCGCTGCAGTCAGAACTACAGCGTGGGAGTGACGGCTGTGGGTGACAGCTGCAGCAGCCTTTCAAGCCAGGCAGTCACAGTATTGGCAGGTAAGAGTGAGGGCCTGGTACTATAGGACGTGGCGAGGGGTACGAAGGGGGTTGTGGAAAAACAGTTGTCCTAGTGCGACCATATACTCTTCCCCCACAGCACCATGTTCTCCTACTAACTTGGGAGGATTCATTGACTGCTCATCCAACACAGCCTTGATCACGTGGAATATAAGCACAAATAGTTTGATGTATAATGTGCAAGCAGTGGGAGGGGCTGGAGACAGAGTGAACTGCAATAACACTGCCCCTAGCTGCCAACTAAGCGGCCTCCTCTGTGGTCAGAATTACAACTTCACTGTATCAGCCAGTGACACCAGCTGTCAAAGTCCAAACAGCACACCATTCACCCTGAAAACTGGTAAGATGACCTGAGTCTCCTTTATCCTGATGCTGCCATGAATGTATGAGATGTGCTTCAACACAGTGAAGTTCAGTTACATTAAATCTCTGGAGATATGCAGACAACCCACTGCCCACTGATTTTGTATACTGAAGTGTAATAATGTGTCTTCTTCATCGTAGCTCCATGTACCCCTTCGAACGTCCAGAACCGCCTTGACTGTGGCAGCAACAACCTAACAGTAAGCTGGGATCCAAACCTAGATCTCCTGAACTACAGCGTGAGCATCAGATCAGCAGATGGCACTGTGCAATTCTGTAGCACCTGGAATACCAGTTGCACCATCGGCAGTTTGATCTGCGGCCAGAATTACACCGTAAATGTCACGGCCTCCAGTAATGACTGCCGCAGCCCTCCAAGCGTGACACAAACCGTACGCACTGGTGAGTTGACTCTCAGCTAAGGTATGCCCTACCACTTTTGCATTGTGGTCCTGATGTGAGCAGTCACACTTTTTTCCCGTAGTGCCATGTGTTCCTCAGCTTGTCCAAGGGAACGTGGATTGTGCATCGAACACACTGCTGGTGTCCTGGATCAGCAGTCGTGGTGCTAGGACCTATGCTGCCAGGATTCTGGGCTCGAATGGCTACTCCAATTCATGTACCACAGCCAACCTCTCCTGCTCCTTCAGCCAGCTGCAGTGCTCCCAGCAGTATAACATCAGTGTGCTCGCCCTGGACAGCCAATGCAACAGCACCAGCAGCCCTGCCATTTCTGTGTCTACAGGTAAGCCTCTGTCAAGCTCTTCCCCGAGGGAATTCCCAAGCTTGACTTAAAGAACAAAGTTCACTTAAACTCCTCACTCTCTCCAGTTCCATGCACCCCAATGAATGTGGCTACCAACCTATCCTGCAATGCCAGCACAGCAATAGTATCCTGGGATGCCAGCCTGGGTAGGGTGTTGAGGATGTGAGAATATTAGATAGAGGGTACTGAGGTAGAGAGGGAAAATATATATGCACACTTATATATTTTCAAACAGTAATTGCGTGTATAATACCTATGACTTCAGAATAGGAGGAAAATGACCAGAATATATTTGTGCCTTCCAGCTCCTTGCCCACCTGTGATAGTAAACAGTACCCTGAATTGCACCACCAACGTGGCCTCACTGTCATGGGTGACGGGCAACGCTGTGGTCGACGTTGTCGTCAACGCCTCGTCATCCCAGGGCCATCAGACTTGGTGCCGGTCCACAAATGGCACCTGTGACCTGGTGGACCTTCGGTGTGGCCAGAACTACACTGTGCGAGCCTCTGTAGCTGGGGCAAGCTGTGGCAGTGCTGCCAGTCCTGCCTCTTACATACTTACAGGTAGGTTTCTACAATGAGGAAGCTGTCATGCACTCTTCAGGCAGAGTTTATGGGAGGTCTGGTAAGAATGTCATATGGCTTCCTCCTTGTATGAGTTAACCGACACAGAAATACAACACATAACCAGCCATTGGCCCTTGGCAGGTTCTGATTCCCTGTGATCACTGTCTCTGTTACCTTGAGTCAAGGAATCATCCTGCACTATTTCTAAAAGTACCCAGCTTTGTGTGTACTGACTATTTCAGGCTGACATTGTATTAAAATAAGTCTACAATGCAGCTACAATCAGGCAGATAAATATACATTGTAACTGCAAGTGCACAGCATGAAAAGAAACACCTTTACTGCAGGTAAAAGGGTATTTGAGGAGGTGGCACTGGACGGAAAATGAATTTTGGAGATTGTGAACAAGAATTCTTTATCCCTAAATCTACATTAAGTATGAATAGTGATGCCTTTTGCTTTTAAGAATCCTTTTTTTAATTCAACACCTGTGACTGACAGTCCTCTGTGCTTCCATCAGTGTGGTGGTAACACTAGTACATGAGGGTAACATTGGTTCTGTAATCTGGGCTCCCATGTCTGGAGCAAAGTCATATCTGGCAACAGCAACAGGCACTGACAGACACACACCTTTGTCAGTCCAACAACAGCAGATGCACCTTCATCCACCTGCACTGTGGGGACACTTTCTGTGTAACAGTGGTGACCAACAAGAGAGGCTGTTAGCAAGCCCAGCCCACGTGTCACACTCCGAAGTAGTGAGATTTGCCTGCTTCGTTGCTGATTGAATGTTCTTCAGAACACCTGCCTTTTATGTGTAGTGGTGCGTTCTGTCAGTGGCACCTGCTTAAGCAGGCCCAGCAGAACCTCTCTCATCCAGCAAGGTCCGCATTTACTTACTTTATTGAATGAATGTTCATTTCGATAGACTGCAATATAGAAATGGGAACACTGACTTCCTCGTGTTAATTCTGAAATTCAGTGACTGAGTATTGATATGGTATGTCCACAGTGCCCTGTGTGCCCACTAATGTGACTGCAGTGCGAAACTGCCAGCAGAGCTCAGTCATGCTGAGCTGGGCAGCCAGCCAAGGAGCCAGAAATTATACTGCCACTGCCCTGAGCAACAGTGGACACAGGGTGGACTGCATCTCTAACAACACAACCTGCAACATGGTCGGCCTGCGCTGCAGTCAGAACTACAGCGTGGGAGTGACGGCTGTGGGTGACAGCTGCAGCAGCCTTTCAAGCCAGGCAGTCACAGTATTGGCAGGTAAGAGTGAGGGCCTGGTACTATAGGGCGTGGCGAGGGGTACGAAGGGGGTTGTGGAAAAACAGTTGTCCTAGTGCGACCATATACTCTTCCCCCACAGCACCATGTTCTCCTACTAACTTGGGAGGATTCATTGACTGCTCATCCAACACAGCCTTGATCACGTGGAATATAAGCACAAATAGTTTGATGTATAATGTGCAAGCAGTGGGAGGGGCTGGAGACAGAGTGAACTGCAATAACACTGCCCCTAGCTGCCAACTAAGCGGCCTCCTCTGTGGTCAGAATTACAACTTCACTGTATCAGCCAGTGACACCAGCTGTCAAAGTCCAAACAGCACACCATTCACCCTGAAAACTGGTAAGATGACCTGAGTCTCCTTTATCCTGATGCTGCCATGAATGTATGAGATGTGCTTCAACACAGTGAAGTTCAGTTACATTAAATCTCTGGAGATATGCAGACAACCCACTGCCCACTGATTTTGTATACTGAAGTGTAATAATGTGTCTTCTTCATCGTAGCTCCATGTACCCCTTCGAACGTCCAGAACCGCCTTGACTGTGGCAGCAACAACCTAACAGTAAGCTGGGATCCAAACCTAGATCTCCTGAACTACAGCGTGAGCATCAGATCAGCAGATGGCACTGTGCAATTCTGTAGCACCTGGAATACCAGTTGCACCATCGGCAGTTTGATCTGCGGCCAGAATTACACCGTAAATGTCACGGCCTCCAGTAATGACTGCCGCAGCCCTCCAAGCGTGACACAAACCGTACGCACTGGTGAGTTGACTCTCAGCTAAGGTATGCCCTACCACTTTTGCATTGTGGTCCTGATGTGAGCAGTCACACTTTTTTCCCGTAGTGCCATGTGTTCCTCAGCTTGTCCAAGGGAACGTGGATTGTGCATCGAACACACTGCTGGTGTCCTGGATCAGCAGTCGTGGTGCTAGGACCTATGCTGCCAGGATTCTGGGCTCGAATGGCTACTCCAATTCATGTACCACAGCCAACCTCTCCTGCTCCTTCAGCCAGCTGCAGTGCTCCCAGCAGTATAACATCAGTGTGCTCGCCCTGGACAGCCAATGCAACAGCACCAGCAGCCCTGCCATTTCTGTGTCTACAGGTAAGCCTCTGTCAAGCTCTTCCCCGAGGGAATTCCCAAGCTTGACTTAAAGAACAAAGTTCACTTAAACTCCTCACTCTCTCCAGTTCCATGCACCCCAATGAATGTGGCTACCAACCTATCCTGCAATGCCAGCACAGCAATAGTATCCTGGGATGCCAGCCTGGGTAGGGTGTTGAGGATGTGAGAATATTAGATAGAGGGTACTGAGGTAGAGAGGGAAAATATATATGCACACTTATATATTTTCAAACAGTAATTGCGTGTATAATACCTATGACTTCAGAATAGGAGGAAAATGACCAGAATATATTTGTGCCTTCCAGCTCCTTGCCCACCTGTGATAGTAAACAGTACCCTGAATTGCACCACCAACGTGGCCTCACTGTCATGGGTGACGGGCAACGCTGTGGTCGACGTTGTCGTCAACGCCTCGTCATCCCAGGGCCATCAGACTTGGTGCCGGTCCACAAATGGCACCTGTGACCTGGTGGACCTTCGGTGTGGCCAGAACTACACTGTGCGAGCCTCTGTAGCTGGGGCAAGCTGTGGCAGTGCTGCCAGTCCTGCCTCTTACATACTTACAGGTAGGTTTCTACAATGAGGAAGCTGTCATGCACTCTTCAGGCAGAGTTTATGGGAGGTCTGGTAAGAATGTCATATGGCTTCCTCCTTGTATGAGTTAACCGACACAGAAATACAACACATAACCAGCCATTGGCCCTTGGCAGGTTCTGATTCCCTGTGATCACTGTCTCTGTTACCTTGAGTCAAGGAATCATCCTGCACTATTTCTAAAAGTACCCAGCTTTGTGTGTACTGACTATTTCAGGCTGACATTTTATTAAAATAAGTCTACAATGCAGCTACAATCAGGCAGATAAATATACATTGTAACTGCAAGTACACAGCATGAAAAGAAACACCTTTACTGCAGGTAAAAGGGTATTTGAGGAGGTGGCACTGGACAGAAAATGAATTTTGGAGATTGGGAAACAAGAATTCTTTACCCATAAATCTACATTAAGTATGAATAGTGATGCCTTTTGCTTTTAAGAATCCTTTTTTTAATTCAACACCTGTGACTGACAGTCCTCTGTGCTTCCATCAGTGTGGTGGTAACACTAGTACATGAGGGTAACATTGGTTCTGTAATCTGGGCTCCCATGTCTGGAGCAAAGTCATATCTGGCAACAGCAACAGGCACTGACAGACACACACCTTTGTCAGTCCAACAACAGCAGATGCACCTTCATCCACCTGCACTGTGGGGACACTTTCTGTGTAACAGTGGTGACCATCAAGAGAGGCTGTTAGCAAGCCCAGCCCACGTGTCACACTCCGAAGTAGTGAGATTTGCCTGCTTCGTTGCTGATTGAATGTTCTTCAGAACACCTGCCTTTTATGTGTAGTGGTGCGTTCTGTCAGTGGCACCTGCTTAAGCAGGCCCAGCAGAACCTCTCTCATCCAGCAAGGTCCACTTTTACTTATTTTATTGAATGAATGTTCATTTCGTTAGACTGCAATCTAGAAATGGGAACACTGACTTCCTCGTGTGAATTCTGAAATGCAGTGATTGAGTATTGATATGGTATGTCCACAGTGCCCTGTGTGCCCACTAATGTGACTGCAGTGCGAAACTGCCAGCAGAGCTCAGTCATGCTGAGCTGGGCAGCCAGCCAAGGAGCCAGAAATTATACTGCCACTGCCCTGAGCAACAGTGGACACAGGGTGGACTGCATCTCTAACAACACAACCTGCAACATTACCGGCCTGCGCTGCAGTCAGAACTACAGCGTGGGAGTGACGGCTGTGGGTGACAGCTGCAGCAGCCTTTCAAGCCAGGCAGTCACAGTATTGGCAGGTAAGAGTGAGGGCCTGGTACTATAGGGCGTGGCGAGGGGTACGAAGGGGGTTGTGGAAAAACAGTTGTCCTAGTGCGACCATATACTCTTCCCCCACAGCACCATGTTCTCCTACTAACTTGGGAGGATTCATTGACTGCTCATCCAACACAGCCTTGATCACGTGGAATATAAGCACAAATAGTTTGATGTATAATGTGCAAGCAGTGGGAGGGGCTGGAGACAGAGTGAACTGCAATAACACTGCCCCTAGCTGCCAACTAAGCGGCCTCCTCTGTGGTCAGAATTACAACTTCACTGTATCAGCCAGTGACACCAGCTGTCAAAGTCCAAACAGCACACCATTCACCCTGAAAACTGGTAAGATGACCTGAGTCTCCTTTATCCTGATGCTGCCATGAGTGTATGAGATGTGCTTCAACACAGTGAAGTTCAGTTACATTAAATCTCTGGAGATATGCAGACAACCCACTGCCCACTGATTTTGTATACTGAAGTGTAATAATGTGTCTTCTTCATCGTAGCTCCATGTACCCCTTCGAACGTCCAGAACCGCCTTGACTGTGGCAGCAACAACCTAACAGTAAGCTGGGATCCAAACCTAGATCTCCTGAACTACAGCGTGAGCATCAGATCAGCAGATGGCACTGTGCAATTCTGTAGCACCTGGAATACCAGTTGCACCATCGGCAGTTTGATCTGCGGCCAGAATTACACCGTAAATGTCACGGCCTCCAGTAATGACTGCCGCAGCCCTCCAAGCGTGACACAAACCGTACGCACTGGTGAGTTGACTCTCAGCTAAGGTATGCCCTACCACTTTTGCATTGTGGTCCTGATGTGAGCAGTCACACTTTTTTCCCGTAGTGCCATGTGTTCCTCAGCTTGTCCAAGGGAACGTGGATTGTGCATCGAACACACTGCTGGCGTCCTGGATCAGCAGTCGTGGTGCTAGGACCTATGCTGCCAGGATTCTGGGCTCGAATGGCTACTCCAATTCATGTACCACAGCCAACCTCTCCTGCTCCTTCAGCCAGCTGCAGTGCTCCCAGCAGTATAACATCAGTGTGCTCGCCCTGGACAGCCAATGCAACAGCACCAGCAGCCCTACCACTTCTGTGTCTACAGGTAAGCCTCTGTCAAGGTCTTCCCTGAGGGAATTTCTCAAGCTTGAATCATGGAACATAGTTCATTCAAACTCCTCACTCTCTCCAGTTCCATGCACCCCAATGAATGTGGCTACCAACCTATCCTGCAATGTCAGCACAGCAATAGTATCCTGGGATGCCAGTCTGGGTAGGGTGTTGAGGATGTGAGAATATTAGATAGAGGGTACTGAGGTTGAGAGGGAAAATATATATGCACACTTATATATTTTCAAACAGTAATTGCGTGTATAATAACTATGACTTCAGAATAGGAGGAAAATGACCAGAATATATTTGTGCCTTCCAGCTCCTTGCCCACCTGTGATAGTAAACAGTACCCTGAATTGCACCACCAACGTGGCCTCACTGTCATGGGTGACGGGCAACGCTGTGGTCGACGTTGTCGTCAACGCCTCGTCATCCCAGGGCCATCAGACTTGGTGCCGGTCCACAAATGGCACCTGTGACCTGGTGGACCTTCGGTGTGGCCAGAACTACACTGTGCGAGCCTCTGTAGCTGGAGCAAGCTGTGGCAGTGCTGCCAGTCCTGCCTCTTACATACTTACAGGTAGGTTTCTACAATGAGGAAGCTGTCATGCACTCTTCAGGCAGAGTTTATGGGAGGTCTGGTAAGAATGTCATATGGCTTCCTCCTTGTATGAGTTAACCGACACAGAAATACAACACATAACCAGCCATTGGCCCTTGGCAGGTTCTGATTCCCTGTGATCACTGTCTCTGTTACCTTGAGTCAAGGAATCATCCTGCACTATTTCTAAAAGTACCCAGCTTTGTGTGTACTGACTATTTCAGGCTGACATTTTATTAAAATGTCTACAATGCAGCTACAATCAGGCAGATAAATATACATTGTAACTGCAAGTACACAGCATGAAAAGAAACACCTTTACTGCAGGTAAAAGGGTATTTGAGGAGGTGGCACTGGACGGAAAATGAATTTTGGAGATTGGGAAACAAGAATTCTTTACCCCTAAATCTACATTAAGTATGAATAGTGATGCCTTTTGCTTTTAAGAATCCTTTTTTTAATTCAACACCTGTGCCTGACAGTCCTCTGTGCTTCCATCAGTGTGGTGGTAACACTAGTACATGAGGGTAACATTGGTTCTGTAATCTGGGCTCCCATGTCTGGAGCAAAGTCATATCTGGCAACAGCAACAGGCACTGACAGACACACACCTTTGTCAGTCCAACAACAGCAGATGCACCTTCATCCACCTGCACTGTGGGGACACTTTCTGTGTAACAGTGGTGACCATCAAGAGAGGCTGTTAGCAAGCCCAGCCCACGTGTCACACTCCGAAGTAGTGAGATTTGCCTGCTTCGTTGCTGATTGAATGTTCTTCAGAACACCTGCCTTTTATGTGTAGTGGTGCGTTCTGTCAGTGGCACCTGCTTAAGCAGGTCCAGCAGAACCTCTCTCATCCAGCAAGGTCCACTTTTACTTATTTTATTGAATGAATGTTCATTTCGTTAGACTGCAATCTAGAAATGGGAACACTGACTTCCTCGTGTGAATTCTGAAATGCAGTGATTGAGTATTGATATGGTATGTCCACAGTGCCCTGTGTGCCCACTAATGTGACTGCAGTGCGAAACTGCCAGCAGAGCTCAGTCATGCTGAGCTGGGCAGCCAGCCAAGGAGCCAGAAATTATACTGCCACTGCCCTGAGCAACAGTGGACACAGGGTGGACTGCATCTCTAACAACACAACCTGCAACATGGTCGGCCTGCGCTGCAGTCAGAACTACAGCGTGGGAGTGACGGCTGTGGGTGACAGCTGCAGCAGCCTCTCAAGCCAGACAGTCACAGTATTGGCAGGTAAGAGTGAGGGCCTGGTATTATAGGGCGTGGCGAGGGGCACGAAGGGGGTTGTGGGAAAACAGTTGTCCTAGTGTGACCATATACTCTTCCCCCACAGCACCATGTTCTCCTACTAACTTGGGAGGATTCATTGACTGCTCATCCAACACAGCCTTGATCACGTGGAATATAAGCACAAATAGTTTGATGTATAATGTGCAAGCAGTGGGAGGGGCTGGAGACAGAGTGAACTGCAATAACACTGCCCCTAGCTGCCAACTAAGCGGCCTCCTCTGTGGTCAGAATTACAACTTCACTGTATCAGCCAGTGACACCAGCTGTCAAAGTCCAAACAGCACACCATTCACCCTGAAAACTGGTAAGATGACCTGAGTCTCCTTTATCCTGATGCTGCCATGAGTGTATGAGATGTGCTTCAACACAGTGAAGTTCAGTTACATTAAATCTCTGGAGATATGCAGACAACCCACTGCCCACTGATTTTGTATACTGAAGTGTAATCATGTGTCTTCTTCATCGTAGCTCCATGTACCCCTTCGAACGTCCAGAACCGCCTTGACTGTGGCAGCAACAACCTAACAGTAAGCTGGGATCCAAACCTAGATCTCCTGAACTACAGCGTGAGCATCAGATCAGCAGATGGCACTGTGCAATTCTGTAGCACCTGGAATACCAGTTGCACCATCGGCAGTTTGATCTGCGGCCAGAATTACACCTTAAATGTCACGGCCTCCAGTAATGACTGCCGCAGCCCTCCAAGTGTGACACAAACCGTACGCACTGGTGAGTTGACTCTCAGCTAAGGTATGCCCTACCACTTTTGCATTGTGGTCCTGATGTGAGCAGTCACACTTTTTTCCCGTAGTGCCATGTGTTCCTCAGCTTGTCCAAGGGAACGTGGATTGTGCATCGAACACACTGCTGATGTCCTGGATCAGCAGTCGTGGTGCTAGGACCTATGCTGCCAGGATTCTGGGCTCGAATGGCTACTCCAATTCATGTACCACAGCCAACCTCTCCTGCTCCTTCAGCCAGCTGCAGTGCTCCCAGCAGTATAACATCAGTGTGCTCGCCCTGGACAGCCAATGCAACAGCACCAGCAGCCCTGCCATTTCTGTGTCTACAGGTAAGCCTCTGTCCAGGTCTTCCCCGAGGGAATTCCCAAGCTTGACTTAAGGAACAGAGTTCACTCAACCTTATCTCTCTCTCCAGTTCCCTGCAGCCCAGTGAACGTGGCTACCAACCTATCCTGCAATACCAGTACAGCAATGGTATCCTGGGATGCCAGCCTGGGGGCGCGTCGTTATACAGTGTTGGCTGCGGCCAGCAGGTCATTCCAGTGTTTCACCAACAGCACTACCTGTCAGCTGAATGGTCTGCAGTGTGGACAGACCTATAACATAACTGTGCTAGCTGATGACGGTAACTGCAACAGCACTCTGCGGACAAGTGCTACCATGACAACAGGTAGGGTTATGAAGATGAGAGAATATTAGATAGAGGGGCCTGATATTAAGGGGGAAATATTTATGCATACTGTAAATGAAACATAAACAATAATGGCTCAAATAATAATCGTAATTTAGTTTTGATAGAAGTTGATCCAGGGACATTGACACCCACTTGCTTATCTGGGTTGTTGAAGAATTTACAAATAACAATGTGAATGGTTTCAGTTTTACAATGCCCCTAATGAGTATTGATATGGTATGTCCACAGTGCCCTGTGTGCCCACTAATGTGACTGCAGTGCGAAACTGCCAGCAGAGCTCAGTCATGCTGAGCTGGGCAGCCAGCCAAGGAGCCAGAAATTATACTGCCACTGCCCTGAGCAACAGTGGACACAGGGTGGACTGCATCTCTAACAACACAACCTGCAACATTACCGGCCTGCGCTGCAGTCAGAACTACAGTGTGGGAGTGATGGCTGTGAGTGACAGCTGCAGCAGCCTTTCAAGCCAGGCAGTCACAGTATTGGCAGGTAAGAGTGAGGGCTAGGCATAGAAGCGTGTGGCTAGGTGTTTGAGGGGGGTTGTGAAAGGAGAGTTCTCCTAGTATGACCATATAATTTTTTCCCCACAGCACCATGTTCTCCTGTTCGTGTCACAGGCTCACTTGAATGCTTATCCAATGCAGTCTCACTCACATGGGATGTAAGCCCTAACAGTTTATCTTACAATGTACTGGCAATCGGGAGGGCTGGAGACAGAGTGAACTGCAATAGCACTGCCCCTAGCTGCCAACTAAGCGGCCTCCTCTGTGGTCAGAATTACAACTTCACTGTATCAGCCAGTGATTCTAGCTGTCAAAGTCCAAACAGCACACCATTCATCCTACCAACAGGTATGAGGGTATGCTGTTCTTCCTTACCTTGATGTTGTCATTAGAGTATAAGTCATGCTACAACCCAATGGAGTTCATTTAAGTACATGAAGATATTCAGACAGCCTGCTGTCCTTTGAGGTAATTTACAGTCTTATTTTTTCATCTTCTTCATCACAGCTCCTTGCACCCCAACGAATGTCCAGAACCGCCTTGATTGTGGTACCAACAACCTGACAGTCAGCTGGGATCCAAATCCAGATCCCCTGAACTATAACGTTGGTGTCAGATCAGCGGATGGCATTGTGCAGACCTGTACCAGCTTATATACCAGTTGTAGTGTCACCAGTTTGACCTGTGGCCAGGATTACGCCTTCACTGTAACAGCCACTAATAATTACTGCCGCAGCCCTCCAAGTGTGACACGAACCATACGTACTGGTGGGTTGACTCACTTTTAAGGTAGACCCTACCACTTTTGCATTGTAGTCCTGATCAGAGTACTAACACACTTTTTTTCCCCAAAGTGCCATGTGTTCCTCAGCTTGTCCAAGGGAACATCGATTGTGCATCGAACACACTGCTGGTGTCCTGGATTAGCATTCGTGTTGCTAGGACCTATGCTGCCAGGATTCTGGGCTCGAATGGCTACTCCAATTCATGTACCACAGCCGACCTCTCCTGCTCCTTCAGCCAGCTGCAGTGCTCCCAGCAGTATAACATCAGTGTGCTCGCCCTGGACAGCCAATGCAACAGCACCAGCAGCCCTGCCATTTCTGTGTCTACAGGTAAGCCTCTGTCAAGCTCTTCCCCGAGGGAATTCCCAAGCTTGACTTAAGGAACAGAGTTGACTCTACCTCCTCACTCTCTCCAGTTCCCTGCAGCCCAGTGAACGTGGCTACCAACCTATCCTGCAATACCAGTACAGCAATGGTATCCTGGGATGCCAGCCTGGGGGTGCGTCGTTATACAGTGTTGGCTGCGGCCAGTAGGTCATTCCAGTGTTTCACCAGCAGCACTACCTGTCAGCTGAATGGTCTGCAGTGTGGACAGACCTATAACATAACTGTGCTAGCTGATGACGGTAACTGCAACAGCACTCTGCGGACAAGTGCTACCATGACAACAGGTAGGGTTATGAAGATGAGAGAATATTAGATAGAGGGGCCTGATATCAAGGGAGAAAATATATATGCACAGTTAATGAAAGACGAACAGTAATTGCGTGTATAATACCTATGACTTCAGAATAGGAGGAAAATGACCAGAATATATTTGTGCCTTCCAGCTCCTTGCCCACCTGTGATAGTAAACAGTACCCTGAATTGCACCACCAACGTGGCCTCACTGTCATGGGTGACGGGGAACGCTGTGGTCGACGTTGTCGTCAACGCCTCGTCATCCCAGGGCCATCAGACTTGGTGCCGGTCCACAAATGGCACCTGTGACCTGGTGGACCTTCGGTGTGGCCAGAACTACACTGTGCGAGCCTCTGTAGCTGGGGCAAGCTGTGGCAGTGCTGCCAGTCCTGCCTCTTACATACTTACAGGTAGGTTTCTACAATGAGGAAGCTGTCATGCACTCTTCAGGCAGAGTTTATGGGAGGTCTGGTAAGAATGTCATACGGCTTCTGACTTGTATGGGTTCACCCAAACACAACTGCACCTGAGAATGGACAAACACAACAGCAACGCTTAACCAGCCTTTGGCTGTTGCCAGGTTCTGATTCTTTGTGATCGCTGTTTCTGTTACCTTGAGCCAAGAGCTCATCCTGCAGTGTGTTTTTTGGTGATAGCTAGGTCTGTTACGATAATTACGTTATCGACTTATCGCAAGATAAATGGACATAACATCAATAATTTTTTCTGACCTTGATATTGGAAAATTGTGTTTACATATGTGGTTGTTAACAACAGAACAAAGGCCCTCAGCATTTTAGCTAGTTGTGTTACTTCTGCCCTCTTATCTGTTCTCTGTGCCGTAAATGTGGCTCCGGGTCGATTCATACTTTATGTGAAAGCTGCAACATAGTGCTGCACCTTCCACGGTCCTGAATGTTCCAACTTCTAGTGCCAATGCGCCAGGCAAGGTTGCTCTTAAAAATCACTTTTATGGAGTGTGGTATGGATGTTATAAAAATAAATCAGAATTTTACTAAAATTTTCTTAGCATTATGTACTTAGTATGAAAGGCAGGGTTATAATCGTTAAGGAGAACAAGTCCATGAACTGAAATAAAATAAGATATAAAAATAAAAACTACAACTAAACTACAACTATAAATACTGGTTCGAAAACCAACTAAGATAAAATCAGATGTCAAATACTCCTAGTTGCCGTTTTTAAATACTGTTCAGCTAAAGTAATAATGTGGTTATCTTTGGGTCTCTTGTGCAATAACCTTGAACCACAGAAATATAAAACCATCTTGCGACATTTTGTAGTAGCCAGCAAAGTCCTACAACTTTCCATCTATCCCTAGCAATAAAATTAAATTAAATTAAAATATACAACCACAAAACAGATTCACATCTTTAAAATAAAAACTAGCAAAACTACGCCTAAAACTAAACTAGATTTTTAATGAAAATATATATATATTTTTTTAAAATAAAAATTTAACAAAAAAGTCTAAACGATACCAACACTGACAAAAACACACACGGGAATATATGGTTTTGCAGTACTAACGTATGTTATTTTGTAGCCATCTAGGAGTCTTTATAATAATGTAGCAAGGAATCGTATAAATGCCGGTATTTCTGGACTTTCACAGTCAACCCGTCTTCAAATTCTCTAGCCATTTTTATCACTCTGATCACAGAGGTTAGAAAATGTATTTATATATGATCTGTGGTCTGACTTCTTTCTGACTTCGTGTTACTTTTCCCCTGGAAAATGAATAACGTAGGTTTGTTTGCCTCAATGAACAGAGACTCTGCAAAACTGGGTTGGCAGTATATTGCTTGTAAAAGGATCGAATGATTCTCTATACCTGTCCCAAATGTTTCATATACAGTAAAATCCCGTTATAACGGACTTTAAGGGACCTGCCAAAACAGTCCATTACATACAGAGTTGCTGTATGCCCAGAACACAACTACAGGACACCATTTACTCATGCCACACCCCAGCAGACACACTTGTGGTATAGATTATTATATTGTACATGTAGTAATCCAACTTTACCTGACCAGATGCGTGACTATTAATAATCCCGACTACGTATCTGCGCTGGATATCACCGGCAAGCCACGTGCCTTGTCGGCGGAGCTGCATGTCCGTTATAGCCGAACAAAACTACAGCTAAAAGCGGCCCTGGGGACCAAATTGTTTGTCCGTTATAAGCGAAATTCTGTTATATGCGAGTCCGGTATATCCGATGCATTTTCTGCATGTTCTTAAAGGCGCGCAGCGGAGACCAGCGGACCTCGTCCATTATAAGCAAGTAGCACTGGTATATGAGGGTCTATAGTATAGTACTCCATATAGTATAGTACTTTATAGTAGTGAGACTTGCCTGTTTCATTGCTGATTGAAGATTCTTTTATGTGTAGTGGTGCGGTCTGTCAGTGGCATCTGCTTAAGCAGGCCCAGCAGAATCTCTGTCATCCAGAAAGATCCGCTTTCTTACATTGAATAAATGTTCATTTTTATAGATTGCAATCCAGGAATGTGAACATCACTACCTTATGTCAGGTTTGAGACGCTGTGACTGAGTATTCATATGGTATGTCCACAGTGCCCTGTGTGCCCACTAATTTGACTGCAGTGCGAAACTGCCAGCAGAGCTCAGTCATGCTGAGCTGGGCAGCCAGCCAAGGAGCCAGAAATTATACTGCCACTGCCCTGAGCAACAGTGGACACAGGGTGGACTGCATCTCTAACAGCACAACCTGCAACATTACCGGCCTGCGCTGCAGTCAGAACTACAGCGTGGGAGTGACGGCTGTGGGTAACAGCTGCAGCAGCCTTTCAAGCCAGACAGTCACAGTATTGGCAGGTAAGAGTGAGGGCCTGGTACTATAGGGCGTGGCTAGGGGTACGAAGGGGGTTGTGGGAAAACAGTTGTCCTAGTGCGACCATATACTCTTCCCCCACAGCACCATGTTCTCCTACTAACTTGGGAGGATTCATTGACTGCTCATCCAACACAGCCTTGATCACGTGGAATATAAGCACAAATAGTTTGATGTATAATGTGCTAGCAGTGGGAGGGGCTGGAGACAGAGTGAACTGCAATAACACTGCCCCTAGCTGCCAACTAAGCGGCCTCCTCTGTGGTCAGAATTACAACTGCACTGTATCAGCCAGTGACACCAGCTGTCAAAGTCCAAACAGCACACCATTCACCCTGAAAACTGGTAAGATGACCCGAGTCTCTTTTATCCTGATGCTGCCATGAGTGTATGAGATGTGCTTCAACACAGTGAAGTTCAGTTACATTAAATCTCTGGAGATATGCAGACAACCCGCTGCCCACTGATTTTGTATACTGAAGTGTAATCATGTGTCTTCTTCATCGTAGGTCCATGTACCCCTTCGAACGTCCAGAACCGCCTTGACTGTGGCAGCAACAACCTAACAGTAAGCTGGGATCCAAACCTAGATCTCCTGAACTACAGCGTGAGCATCAGATCAGCAGATGGCACTGTGCAATTCTGTAGCGCCTGGAATACCAGTTGCACCATCGGCAGTTTGATCTGCGGCCAGAATTACACCGTAAATGTCACGGCCTCCAGTAATGACTGCCGCAGCCCTCCAAGCGTGACACAAACCATACGCACTGGTGAGTTGACTCTCAGCTAAGGTATGCCCTACCACTTTTGCATTGTGGTCCTGATGTGAGCAGTCACACTTTTTTCCCGTAGTGCCATGTGTTACTCAGCTTGTCCAAGGGAACGTGGATTGTGCATCGAACACACTGCGGGTGTCCTGGATCAGCAGTCGTGGTGCTAGGACCTATGCTGCCAGGATTCTGAGCTCAAATGGCTACTCCAATTCATGTACCACAGCCAACCTCTCCTGCTACTTCAGCCAGCTGCAGTGCTCTCAGCAGTATAACATCAGTGTGCTCGCCCTGGACAGCCAATGCAACAGCACCAGCAGCCCTGCCATTTCTGTGTCTACAGGTAAGCCTCTGTCAAGGTCTTCCGCGAGGGAATTCCCAAGCTTGACTTATGGAACAGAGTTGACTCTACCTCCTCATTCTCTCTAGTTCCCTGCAGTCCAGCGAACGTGGCTACCAACCTATCCTGCAATACCAGTACAGCAATGGTATACTGGGATGCCAGCCTGGGGGCACGTCGTTATACAGTGTTGGCTGCGGCCAGCAGGTCATTCCAGTGTTTCACCAACAGCACTACCTGTCAGCTGAATGGTCTGCAGTGTGGACAGACCTATAACATAACTGTGCTAGCTGATGACGGGATCTGCAACAGCACTCTGTGGACAAGTGCTACCATGACAACTGGTAGGGTTACAAGGATATAAGGTTCTAGGCTTTTAGGGGGAAAATATTTTGGTGCATAATGGCTTTTATAATAACTATAGCTTCAGCATGGTAGGGAATGATATATTTATGTTTTCCAGCTCCATGCCCACCTGTGATTGTGAATAGTACCCTGAATTGCACCAACAATGTGGCCTCATTGTCATGGGTGATGGGGAATGGTGTGGTTGACGTTGTCATCCAGGCCTCATCATCCCAGGGCTATCAGACTTGGTGCAGATCGAGAAATGGCACCTGTGACCTTGTGGACCTTCGATGTGGCCAGAACTACACTGTGCAAGCCACTGCGACTGGGGTGCGCTGCGTCAGTCTTGCCAGCCCTGCCTCTTACATAGTTACAGGTAGGCTTCCACATAGAAGCACTTCAGGTAGTTAATGTAGAGGTCCCCAGCCTTATTGTATCCATGGAACTAGTTTATGTTGTACAAAAATTTCATAGATCAGTAAAACATCGGGGGTATTTTGAAAATATATTGAAATTGTATTGTGATGACTGGCCGACCGAGGCATCACGGCAACAGAGCGAATGATGAGGAAGCTTATTTAGGGGAGAACAATGCCCTTTTATTGTAGTCCTTAACAGGACTATAACAGGCAGCCAACGAGCACCGAACCCAAATACAACAGCGAAAACACAAGGTGGTCAGACGCTGAACTGTAAGGTACACACAGGTGGGAGATTTAAGCAGAGGACATGTGAGGATCGGACAGGGTATGCATAAGACATGGTCAAACATACACGCCACATTCAGAAAACAGTCTTAGCCATAACTACTACAATAAGAACAATACAAGGGCTATTTACAATGACATACTCGGGGTTATATACATGTGTTCATGAGGTATACTGGGACGTGCAGATCTCACCAGTGCTACACTATTGTTTATTTTTGAAAATTAACCAGTCCCTTCAAAAAAAAAACCCAGCATTCCTTGGCTTTGTGAAATACTGGCCATAGTTTTATCAGCAATTTTCCTGAAGGATTTTAGGCTTTTTACCTAAGGATTCAATGGGACAGATGCATAAGGTATATATGTACGGACATGTAAGCAGTTCACCATGTTCACACTGCTACAGTGATTTCCATTTCGTAGGAAGTCCCTGAGTGCCCCCCTCCTAGTTCAGTTTCTTTAGGATTCATCAAGGATTTGTCAGGTATCAAGCATAGTTACCCTGGGAGCCAATCCTATGTGGTAGCTTTCAGACGGTCAGAGCAGTTGCACATGACATAAATGCACCTGTTGTGATAGTTACTCAATGTTCCAAATGAGACCACAGATTTTTCTGCTTCATGTTTTCTTTTCCTGCAGCACCATGCGCACCTCAGAATGTTACACGTAACCTAGACTGCATGACTAACTCTGTTTGGGTTACATGGGGCCGAGCAACTGGAGCACAAACCTATGTGGTGACAGCACTGGGCACTAGAGGAGATAATGCCACTTGTTCCACCTCCAACACCACCTGCACTGTGCCAAGCTTGCGCTGCAGTGCACTCTACACTTTTTACGTCACTGGATCTAACTTACAGTGTCGAAGCCCAGCCAGCAGCACTTTCAACATCCAGACAGGTATTGTATTATTTATTTAGCAGATGATTTCACCCAAAGCAAAGTACTTTTTTTGAGACAGCAGGGTTGGACAGTCCTTGAAAGGTGAAGGTGGACTTGCTCTTGTACTTTGGATCATTGTCTTGCTGCATAATTCAATTGACCTTCAGATTTTCTGGTAGAGAGCAAGTCACCCAGGCCTTGACGCTGAACAGCATCCCTACACCATCATGTTTGACTGTTGATATGATTTTCTTATTGTGGAATACTGTGTTAGATTTATGTTAGATGTGACAGGACCCATGTCTTCCAAAAATTTCCACTTTTGTCTCATCGGTCCACAAAATATTACTTCAAAAGGCTTCATCAAGGGAATGATCATGGTGTTTTTTGGCAAAAGCCTGTTATGTTCCTCTTGCAACTCACCCAAGAATTACATTCTTGTCCAGTCTCTTTCTAATGGTGGAAACATGAACATTAACTTTATTTGAGGCAAGCAAGGCCTACAGTTCCATGGATGGTAGTATGACTTCCAGGATGAGTCATTGGTGTATTCTTGGAGGAATTTTTGTAGACCAACCACTCCTGGAAATACTCACCTCAGTTGCAAGTTATACTAATTTTGTGTGACGATCTGAAACAATTAAGTGTGACAAGTACGCAAGAAGAAGAAGAAATCAGGAAGCAGACACACTTTTTTCTGGCGCTGTGTGCATTGCATTTTGAGTCCCTCTGAGTAGCAGGTCTGTTAACCCTCAACAGGAAGGTGGAACAATCCAAAGGAGTGGATATAACAATAACACATTTTGAAAATCTGAAGAGACACGGCACACTATTCACAAGAAACAAGCAAAACTTTCTGTTCTGTTCCCAGCTCCATGCCAGCCAACAGCCATCTCAGCAGACCTCAGCTGTGCCAACAGCACAGCGTATGTCACCTGGGCCCCGGTTGCAGCCGCAGTGCAATACCAGGCATGCGCACAAAGCACAGACAACAACCCGCTCTGCTGCCAAACAACTAACACCTTCTGCACTGTGGTGGGGCTACAGTGTGGGTCGACATACAACTTCTCAGTGCAGGCCTCCAATCAAGTATGCAGGTCTTCATTCAGCCAGCCATATAGCAAGGGAGCAGGTAGCTATTATACCCACACTCATACCCATTCCAAATAGTACCTTTAATAACCTGTTGTAGAAGGCGTAGTGAGATAAATAAAGAGACAGGTCTGTAAAACAAAACAAAGCCATGCCTCCAATTAAAATACTCTCTCCTTCACAGTCCCTTGCCCCCCCAGTGAACTGTGGACACGGCTGTACCCCATGCAGAATGGGATGCAGGTGCTCAGGGTCTCCTGGAGCGTAATTGTCTGCTGTGAGGTGGAGTACCTGGCGGAGACAAGCAGTAGCCAGCAGGGCAACGAAGATACGAGCTCTGTGATGAGATCATATTGGACAAATGGCAGAGTATTTGAGTTCCCCCTGTCCTGCAACTCCCGTTACACAGTGACAGTGCAGAGCAGGAACTTGGCAGGAACCAGCACCCCCTCAACGGCGGTCAATGGGACAACAGGTACTGGGACAAAATGTGCCAATTATGAGTAAATGTAGAGAGACTGATTAGACAAAACTAGCAAAGGGTTCACACAAAACTGGGAGCTGCTGCACTTTGTAACAGAAATACCCAAAAACACATTTTGGAGTATGCTGGAAGTTTACAAACTTGCTTCTACAAAAAACTATGCAGCAGCCAAAAAACTTGCCTCAGGACAACGGAGTATATATCTAAAATGCATTCAATAGTGATTATAAGGTGAAATAATTTAGGGAACAATTAAGTTTACAGTTTTGTGGTGTTCTTTCAGCCCCCTGTCCCCCACTGGGAATCACATACAGCATCAAAAATGGATCAGCCATGCTCTCCTGGAAAGCGTCAGTACTGGCCACAGAGTACGCTGTGTATGAGCTAAAAGGTGCAGCGCTGTTGTTAGTGTGTAACACAGTTCAGCTGCAGTGCAACGTGACAGGTGCCAATCGTAGTGCGATTGAGATGACGGCCATCAACGCCGCTGGTCAGAGCAATCCCAGTACGAACATCCAAGGTAAGAAGGACAATACAGATTAAAAGGCAAAAAAAAAAAACAACTCAATTTAAGATATGTTTTAAAAATACTAACATCTTTGATCACCACCCCAACCCCCATCATAAATCTCACCATTTCATTTTCAGCATCATCCTCTGATGTGCAGATTTCATCTAACTCAGATTTCCGTTCTAACAGATATAACACAGTACCGTATTCGAAGAGGGCTGAAAGGGACAAATTCTTTTTATGAAGATGAGACAGGTAACAGCAAAGGCCTATTCTATGTTTAATAAGACCATGCATTGTAATGAAATGTAATTAATTTATACTGAAAAAAATCATAATGAATGCAATGAACTGTACTCCCAACTCATTCCTAAAAACTTTTTTCTTTTCCCCATCAGATGTATCTATTCCAGTGCTGAAGATTGGAAATGTCACTAGCAATTCCCTGTATGCAGAATGGAATTCAGTAGAGGGTGCTACTAGCTACAGCCTTGTGGTCAGACAGCAGTCCAGTAAACAGCATTCTGTAGAGCTGTCTGTATATGGTTTTAACTCTACAGTGACAGACCTGAAACCTGCCACCAGATACTGCATCTCTGTGTATGCCAAAAAATCAATAAGCACAAGCCCCTATTCTACACCAATCTGTGTAAAAACTGGAGTTCAGATCTAAGGGTTTGTTTCAGCATGTCAGACTAGTCAACGTGGGGACAAATAAAAAATGTCAACTGTAAAGAGCAGCTTCATAGCATTAGATAAAAGCACCTAATGCAAGCAAGTCTTAGGAAATAACAACTTTTCTTGAAAATCATGTAGCAATTAATGTTTAAATTGAAAACCAAACCATCTTGGACACTTCTTTGATTTAAATGTGGTGGAGTGTGATGAAGAACAATTGCTAATTTAAAATAAATCAAACCAACAAACTTCCAAGATTACAAAAATAAACAAACACTATATAAAATGTATTCTTACTTCCATTGTTTAAATTAGGTTTAAATTACATATTTAGGTGAAGTGCAATTTGACCATGTTTCATTTCTTGTTTAATTTTATTCATTCATCTTTACCCCCTTGGTTGAAGTACAGTCTCAAACTGCCATGAGTGATTCAGAGACTAAAGAGATCAGATCAAAATAAGGGTAGAGGTAATGACTCAGCTGATGGGTGTCAGACACACTATTGTTTTTCACTGGCATTGATGATCTTTCCCAGTTTCATGTCTCAATTGCAGTTGAAATGTTTAAGTTGTGTTTTGAACTAAATAATGGTATAAACCAAAAAATAGTGTTGTATCACTTAAGGTAAACAACGTATGAGAAAAATGAGGAAATAACCGGTTAACCATAAAAAGTGTTTTAAGGATTCAACATTTTAGGTTTATTATTAAATATCTCATGCATCCATCAATCCATCGATCCATCATCTACCCACTGATCACGTATAATTTACAGCTCACAGGGGAGCTGGGGGGGAGCATTTTTATCAGACTCTGGCACACTTGAAAAAAGTTTAGTTTTAGGTTAGTGGTTCTAAGACCTGTTTCTGTGAGTTGGTTACTGGTATATTTGAGCATTTCTACTAATTATTACCTGCAACGGACACCATGCTCTGTTAGGACCACGGCTAAGAGCTGTGTATCGTCCCCAATCCTGTTAGTGTTAGGCCATAGTACACACAACAAGGGTTTGGTCCATGATTTTTAAATAATCTTAATTCTTAATACCTCAGCAAAGAAAAATGAGTAAGAACGAATAATAATATTTGGTCCTTTTAACATCCCCCGATGGCCTTTTCCCACACAAAATAACAGTTTCAATAATTCATAAAAACTAAACATTCCAAATGGATAAATTATATGCCTTACCTCAGTATGTCGTACGACCCGGGAAATTATCGCCGTTTCTGCTTCATATTTGAAATTAAAATGCATTTTTCGACGGAGATGTGAGAGAATAAAGTGACCTACCGGGAGTTTTGCGCGCCGTTTTTGAGCTACGGTTCAAACTATAGCGGCTCAAATGGGCATGTCTGTTATTTCCCTTAAGTTTCCGTAAAACGTGGAAACAATACTAATTTAAAACTTGCGAGGTGAAAACCTTACCTCTTTTTTCGTTTTGCACCGAGGACGTAAAATCTAATGGCTCGTTTATAATTCAGGGGCGGATTTCGAGTAGGACTTTTAGAATTTTAATCGACTTTTCGCCATTTTCTAATTTATTTCAAAATACTTACTGAGCTGTAGCGCCACATTTGTCAGGTCGAGCATTTATCTCGTTGATAACCAAGCGAAGACAAATCGAAGGACCGGTGCGAAACACGTAAAAACATCAAAAACTGGGGGGAAAAGTTGAATAATCAACAGAAATGTTTAGATTATTATAAATAGGGTGATGCATTTTCTTTGCAAAAAACGACAGCGGGGCATTACCCGGAGAGACTTCAAAACAACGCAAAATATGCAAACACGGTATTCTGACCGCAAAAACCGAACGCCACGCGAAGAAAAGCGAAATCCCGGTCATTTTAGTTAAGGAATGACGACTGCGTCGGACACACGTACAGGGTTGTCAACTTTGGTCAGCTGGCTGGAGTGAGATTTTCAATTCGAGACAAGTGTGCACACACATGCAAACGCGTTTAAAAAGGGATAACTACTCGATGGGATGCTGAGACCGTACATTCCTGAACGACAGGCCACATTTAAACAATCAGTCCAACTATAGTATGAAATGAGTGATGAAACCCCCAGCCCTGAACAAGTGAGACAATAGTGCTCTCTACTGAACCACACTATTCTTGCTCTGGAAATCCCAAGTAAAACTGAATCAGTTCAACTAGGTAATTAGATAATCTGTAAATATGCAGACTGTCTGTCTAGGACTGGGGAGAACTGACATGAAATGAGGAGCTTGAATTGTAGAATGCTTAGTTTAGGTGATCTCATCCAACAACGGAGCACCACCGCTAAGCCAGCCTAAACCCAGGATTATTGCATTAAAAATACAACGTAACTACCAATGCCCCCTTTCTTAAAAGTCTTTTATTATATATATAAAAAATGGCAAAGCAATCAACCAAACACAGCACAACATCGGTCAACTTAGCGTCTTGTACATTTCAACATGTTGTGGGGTCCTTCCAGAGAGTTTTAAAACATTCTCAGATGTTTATTTACAAAATTTTCCATAGCTTTTTAGAAAAGAAAATAGAATTAATGAAAAAAGGCTCATCTCTACTGTGAGAATTCTACTTAAGCAACCAAGGACTGGATGGGGAGCGTCAGTGTATATCCGTGCAAGATTTTTTTTTTCCTGGAACAAATGACATACTACATGAGCAAATTAAACCAGACGGATAAATTAAGTGGATTTTTCTCTGCTATCCTGCTTCCCATCAACCTGTTCTGCACTCGGACTTCTATTCCGGTGCTTGCTGTCACTGGTGTTGCTTAGTTCTCGGCGGTGAGTGCGCTCCTTGCTCCGGCTACGCTTGTTAGACCTCTCCCTGCTCCGGCTGCTCTTGTGAGACCTCTCCCTGCTCCGGCTGCTCTTGTTAGACCTCTCCCTACTCTGGCTACCCTTGTTAGATCGCTCCCTGCTACGGCTACGTTTGTGAGACTGCTCCCTGCTACAGCTGCCCTTGTTAGACCGTTCTCTGCTCCGGCTGCTCTTGTGAGATCGCTCTCTGCTCCGGCTGTGCTCTCTTTTCTTGGCCTTGTCCTCACTGTCTATTCTACCCCTGCTCTGGCTACGTTTGCGGGACCTTTCACTCCTGCCCTTTCTTTCCCTACTCTTACTCCGGCTAGGCTTCCTCACTGTGCGCTCCTCCCTGTGCCTTTCATCATGCTTCCTGTCTTCTGGCTCTCCTTTGGACCGTCTCTCTTTTGATCTCTCTCTCTCGCTGGCCCTGTCCTTCCTCCTGGCTCGGTCGTTCTCCACCTCCCGCTCTCGATCTTTACGGTCAATCTTCCGATCGCGGCTGCCACTACGGCTTCGCTTGCGGTCTTTGCTCCGGCTTCGCTGCCGATCCAAGGGCCGGTCAAGGCTTCGAGAGCGCCGCCGGTCCTTGTCCACCCTCTCCCTCCGGTCACGGTCTTGATCTCTTTCTGCACGGTCCCGATCCTTGTCCTTGCCTTCCCTCTCCTTCCGTTGTCGGTCTCGCTCCCTGTCCAGCTCACGGTCAAAGCTGGCGCCACGTCTGTCTCGGTGACGGCTCTGACTCCGTGATCTATTAGGTGACCTCCGAGGACTCGGGGTCCTCCTGGGACTCCTACAGTGAATTCAAAATGGAACAGTGCCTGAAATCCTCTCCCCAAAATACTTGTGCAAAACAGGAAATCTGACACAGACCTCTATGTGGAAAGCATGGTGGAATAGAGGCTCACCTGGAGCGCCGGCGCTCAGGCTGCCATGTTGTTTCCTGTGCAGTGTCCTGGTGGCCTTCATTCTCAGGAGCTTTCCTGGGTCGGCTCTTCATCTGCTGGTCAATCGCCTTCTGAACAGGCACAGGGATGCGTGGGAAAAGGGTGGAGAACCATTCTAGCTTGGTGAGGAAGGAACGCAGCATTTCGCCGATCGTCATGACGCAACCTCCCCCGGCTTTCACGTCCAGCTCCTGCAAAACACAGCACCAGGCTTGTCACAAGAAATTCAATCACCCATGTCACACTGTCTCATCTCCAAACAATAAACAGACTCAAATCCACTCCCAAAACTACCTTCCATGAACTCATCCGGTAAAAAAAAAAAAAAAAAAAAAAAAAAAGTCTAACTTGTGATGACCAAGTACCAAATATTCACCTCTGTTTTCATCAAGCTTAATATTGATAAAATAATTTTAGGATTACACAAATAATTGGTTCCCATCAGACTATATTGCATTGCAGGCTCCACAGAAACAGAACACTGTTATTTGACAATAGCAAACCAACTGCCTTTGTGTGAAGTTATGATCACTTTAAAAAGCAACTCCCAAACAGCTGTTAAAAAAATAAAAATATATAAAATGTCAATATCGCAAAATGTCCGCTAGGACATTTGTGGGTTCGGGGCATGTTAGTAAGCTATTGTAAGGAGTAAACCTACAGTGCAAGCAAACGCGACCATGAAGTTTTGCACCAGCTACCAAGAAACCATAGCTATATGGTAAAACAGTTGCTTGCACTCACACACACAAACCAACTGTGCTGAGATACAATATCCAATTCACCTGCAGCACAAGGGAGATCTAAAGAAGAAAACACTGAGATTAGCCAATTGGAAGGTGGAAAATGTGCAACATCAAAAAGAAAAAGAATGAGCCTCACTGTGCATTTCTGGATGTGACTCAGCATACCCGTGCTATAAGTCGAATCTCATTTAATGAAGTTTAGCTTACAGTGCGTAGTATTTATGGAAAAATTGCTCTTGATATCCTCATAATATTTTCTATAAGAATATCATGCCTTTTTGTAATGTGTAGCTATATTTTTGTTTCATTTACACTTACCCTGACAAGGCCGCAACAGTGGATCAATTTAACTATTTCAGTGCCAGAGGAATGAAGGGACAATTTAAGCCAAATGAAGTCAAAGGTGAAAATCAGCCATATGCATCACAAGGCAGGGTACTGGAAGTAGACTACAAACATGAATTATGTTTTAGAAAAAAATCAAGAAAAAGAAGAATTACCCTTGCTGACATACCTCCTCATCATCAAGGAACGGGTCAAACCAATCCACAAGGTCTGTGGGAGGCTGTGTGTATCTGTTACATGATTTCACAGAGACAAACCATGTTAGATACCCAATACTTCCATTATATTTGAATACATTACATAGAACAGTGTGAAATTACAACATACATCCAAACAGTTTTTTTTTAATTTGTGAAGTTAAATGAAAGTTGATGCAAACCTTATATACATGAAGCCTAGGGCTCTGATGTAGGGAGAGTCAGTATGTGTGATGAGTCCCATCACCTGCTTACGAGTCAGCTTCAGCGTGAACAGTTTGTACAGCAGGCAGAAGGCAGTGGAGACTATGCCACCAGTTCCAACACCACGGACCTTTAACAAAAAGAAGAATTCAAATTCTAGAGAATAATACCGGTCAGAATTACAACCTAGAAAAAAAAAAAACATACCGACACAAAACCACAGCTTTACCACGATGGAATGGCAGAAGACAAATGGAAGAATGCGTGCAGGACGATGAAAAGCACGTACTTCTACTTACCCCTCCACACATGCCAGTCTGACCCGCCGTTTTCCTGCTGCCTTTCTCCCACGGTTCGGCATGAGTCACCTGCAAGTCACGCATGCAGAACACGCACTTAACGGTGACACAGATCACCCAGGCACTCTGTTTTGTTCCGCACAGAGGACAATACGATGATCTAACCTACAATATCAATCACATATAGAACACAAAACACGCCACCGGCACAACTTTATCAACTTACGTCGGTACGTTAAGAAACGCTGTTAGGACCCAGCTAAGGTAATCCTCATCTTTAAATGACATTTAGCATTCAGTCCGTAGAAAAAAAACAACACTGGTTAACCATTAAATAAATAAATCGTCTGTATGGTTGCCCATCTGGGTATTAGAATGGCGTAATACATCGTCCGGGGTGTACTACACAAACGAGTTCAGGACACTAGGCCACCAAACCAGTAGCTATCTTGATAAATGGTTATGCAACCAATGTTTTTAAATTTCTCCCAGGTAACTTGCAACCTTGTCTAACAAAATAAGGACGATCAACCAGGCTATTAAAAAAAAAAAAAACCGGCGTGTACAGATACAACACATAAATCTGCTGACATTTAGCCAACCACCGACATAGCCGAGTACGGCCATTTCAGCGTTAGCCGCTTAGTTAGCATGCTAGCCGGTCGTCACTTGAAACAGTTGAAAACCACAAAAATCGTTACCCAATGCGCCAGGAAGTTAGTCTATTATCACCACTAAGTGAATATTTCACAGTAAATTAAAATAAGGTTAGCCGGCTACCCACCTACCTTGAAGTAGATCTCGTCCACAACCTCGTGGTACGTTTTCAGCTCATAGAGCTGGACCTTGAAATACGGCGACGACAGTATGTTGGTCAGAATCATCGGATTCAGGTTCATCGTCTTCTCGTTGCCCCAGAGAGGCAGCACATTGCCGTGCTTCCCCGAGCCAACGGGCTTGGCCACGACCTGCTGTTGTTGCTGATTCCCGGCCACCGCGTTGGCCATGTTGAAACGGCCCAGCTGGGTTTCAATAAGGTAACCTAGCTAGCTGACGATTTCCCGCAGTTTTACTCCATTAAAAATTCTCAAATACCACCCTGTCTGTAATTCGTTTCAGTTAATAAGCACGAAAACCGATACGTAGAATTTATCAATTCCAGAAGCGTTGGGTTAAAATTACTACAAATCACTACCCGTTCTGTACAATCAGGGGCTTTTTTTCCCCCTACAACGACAGAAAACAAGATGGCTAACTGTGCTGCCGGGAAAAAAAAAGCGGAAAAGACGATTAGCGTCGTGCGAAAGCTCAACCAATAGGACGCAGAGACCGTTCTTAAAGGGACAGGCCACCATGAGCTGCCCCGGACACCGCGTCGAAATCTGCCCGGTCCCATGCCGTTAACTTGCCAGGATGCGCAGAAATAGCATGTCCAAATACAGTCCAACCAGCAAGTAAGCAGCGATGTCCGCACTGTACAGCGTTGCAAACCTTATTGTTTAGGTATCAAGACAGGTGAAATCCCTGTTGATTTTACTCCAACTAAAATGTCTGCAATTTATGCCTAGTCGACTCCTCGAAAGCCGTATGTCTGTATTTTGCTGCTTGCCTCATCTGTACGTCTTTTTGGATGAAAGCATGGTAAAGCATGTTAAATGTTAAAGGAAAAAGCCACACATTTTCTTTAAGATTTTAATTGACTCAACGTTGTACATATGCAAGTGTGTGATATGTGCATTACAATGAAAATTCATATGAAGATTTTTTTTCCGATTTTGAAACTGATACAAGCCTTATAATACAAATGGCAAACTATTAACACTGTAAGATTACCACCCTAACCATTATAACAAATGGACTACAGACAGTTATTACAAAAATAAAAATCTGTTAAAGGTAAAAGTAATTTCACAAATAGAATAAAAAGTGGGCCAGTTGCGTAAACACTTTGTATACAAACTGCTGGCATCCGATGCCGGATGCCTTGTTCCCTGCACTGCCTGGGATACGCTCCAGGCTCACATCCCTATAGGGGATAGGAAGTTACGGAAGATGGAGAAATGTACACAGAAGTAATGATTTTATAAATAAACATAGTCTGGAGTGGTGAAATTTTAATGTGCACGAATAAAGTAAGAACCAGTCAGTTTACCAAACGCAATAGCAGGTCTAAATTGAGAGGTGCTGGATTGGCTGAGAGGAAGGTTTAAATCTCACAAGATTTAAGCCTATATAAACATTTCCATTCCAAAAGGCTTCAGAATGAGGGTTTTCTATGGGGGAACCTAGTGCAAAAGTAATGGCACTTAATGGGTGAGCTCATTCTTTGTACTGGACATCCTCCAAGCCGAAGGGATAGAGGCTTCTGCTTTGCAATGCATCTCGTCATCATTTGTGGCCTGATGGGGAAGCATTACATTCACTCCATTAAGCAATTTGTAGGCAGTAGAAGACATGCCTGCAACTCAATACACGAATTAGCACAGTGGCATACAGCATTGACAAGGGCTCTGACCTCATTTAAACTACCTTGAGCACAAAATGTTTTTAAAAATGTTGTGACACTTTTTAAAACACCATATACGTATCTGACGGACAGAATAATATTATATATTGAACTAACCTCCAACATTGAGACTACATCCCATAATCACCCATTTTACTGTTAATGACAGGATGATTTTATTATTATTATTATTTTTTTTTAGAAAAATGCAAATATCATCAGCTCAATAGTCAACTGGGCTTGAGCAGTCTGCAAGTCTGGTTCTACTTCCTCTAAAATCCAACATCACAATGTTGCCACGTCGCACAATGTAACAACACTTTTTTTCCCCCCCCCCCTTCTGCTTTTACTGTAATTTTGACTTCAAACTCTGTTTATACCCATCAATTAAGGGACATAACATTCCCTTAATACATTAACATTTGAGGCTTTCAGCCTAACAAGACCTACAATTTTTACAGTATTTCAACTTGTTGTTTGGACCCCTTAAGATACTAGTCGTGACACTAAGTAGATTTTGTTCCTTATCAGAACGATAGAGCTTCGGTTTTGGTGACCAAACCAGGATCAAAAACCTATGAATGTCAAGATGATTCCACCACTACTTTCAAATTTCTTGTTCAGTATTTTATATAAAAAAGCAAGTCAGAGATTATTAGAACACAGTATTCACCCCCCCCCCCCATTTCTAGGAAATATTATACAAAGCTGTGGTCCTCATAAATGCATTTCGGACCTTGTAGGAATCTTTGAAACCGGTGTGCAGCATGACACCGCAGTTTAAGGTGTGTCCCACGATGCCAGCTGGCTGACCATTCCTGTTCGCCCTTCCCGATTGCACTCAGGTTTTAGGTCCAACTGGGATGTTTTGGCAGCAGGGGGTGCCATTTCCATCAGTTTTCAGGCCATCACGTTTGCCGACATTCTAAGTAGGTTGAGGTAGGGCACCGGCAAAGAGAAACAAGGCACGACCATCGCCTTTACTCAGACCTTCCCCAGCACGGGAGTTGGAGGTAGCTTTTCTGGTGGGCTACCGCTTTATCACAACCTGCTCATACGCTCCAGCACCAACCCTGAAGCACAAAAACCAGCATCATTCTATATGTACTGTATAATATAGGCAAAACACAGCTAAACAGTACAGTGAAGTAATCTGAGGAACTTTATGAAATGTGCAATAAAATAATTTTTTATACTGATTGTGTAAGATTTGAAAAGTTCAATTTCAGTTTCCACACATTCTACAAAATTCTGGGCAGTATCATGCTCGACAAACGTCTGGTTAAAGTCGTCTTCTGGCACATTGGAGGGAGGATCTCACATACACACCTGGTATGATGGCTCCCAAAAGCAGTGCTTCCTCCTGGGCCAACAAACAAGCGGAGACCTTCCTCTGAGGAGGACAAACACACAGTCCAATAAAAATTAACCAAGGTCTGGGGAAAATACAAAATCCTGTATATTCCTTCATAGCAGGAAGAACTGGTTGCTAGGCAATTTGAAAACATGCAAGTGTATACAGAGGTGTTTTCTGCAGTGTGGGAGGTCTGAACTTCAGAAGGTTCCTCATTTTTATTTAATTTTTCAAGGTTTAAGGAATGAAGGGTGTTGCTGTTAACGTTTACCTTTTCATTATATGCAGTGTTGATTGATAATTTCTGCACCCGGCATGTCAACAGAATTGAGTTCAGAGTCAAGTGTGGGCGAGAAAAAAAATTGAGAATGTGGTGGATGTATGATGCCTACAGAGAGCTCTGTTGTCAATGCTTAACTTAGTCACCCCCTTATGTCCACATCCTACATAACTAGTCCATTACTGACAGAGGCGGACATTTCAGCTCCAGAAAGTCCAGACCAATATTTTGTTTCAACAAACCAGTTGAGTACTCTGTGACTGACTCTTTTTACTCAACTGGTTGGTTGAAACAAAACCCTGGTGTGGATTTTTACTTTCTGGACCTGAAAAGTCCACCTCTGATTACTGAGCCGGTCACTCTGGCTGTGTCCCAGTGCCCCCCCCTCCTGTCCAAACACACATACCTTCAGCACTGGAGTCCAGAAAGTCATGGCTGAAATCCTGGCTCTGCAGTATTTTTTCCACAATGTCGTCTGCGTCCACCCTGGTGGCGTCAACCCGCTTTAGTTGGGACTCCATGGAATCCTGTTTCATGGGATGCCTGAGAAGATGCAGTCAAAGGCTGTAGGGATGTCCGTGCCATGTCACACCGCTAGTCTGTTGTACAGATGTGCTACCACTTTTCAGCAAGATATTCAGGATCCGCTTGGCAGTCGCTAACTGCAGCTAATTGCCCCCAGCTTTATTCGCTTCAGCATGAGGAATCGTCATCGGCATTCACCTGTTAAGGCGCTCGCTGGATGAGGTGCTCTTGACGGGCGTGCCGATACCGAGCTGGGGGCCTGCCCGGGGCTCCCGTTCGTCGCTGGGCTCAGGTATGCTGCCGATTCCGGTGGAGGCACTGCCCACTGAAGTGTTCCTCCGGTGCGTGAGCTCCGACATGCTGGAGGAGCGCGAGTGATCTGTGCTGTACCCTGTTAGATGGAAGCGGAGAGGGGGCTCACGCAGACTGCATATGGAAACGTGCCACTCTTTGGCCCAAACTTATTTTGCCATACGTTTACCTCAGGGGTGTCAAACTCCAGTCCTGGGGGGCCAGAGCCCTGCACAGTTTTTGGTTTACCTTCATTTAACACACCTGGTTCAACTCCTTGTGCCAATTACCACAGAGCTCATAAGCTAAATCATTTGTGGTGGAACAGGGAAAGAGCTAAGCTACACAGGGCTCCAGCCCCCCAGGACTGCAGTTTGACACCCCTGGTTTACCGTCACTTAAATTTTTTACTCTATTTTGGTGTCGTGCTATGTGACCATCACAATGGGCAATTCCCAGTTGGCATCACTGATGTGCTGCTGTATTTTAGATCTTCTACACGCTTTGTTATTCATCGACTTTACCCCCCTCCCTGGGTGAAGACAGCCATGGCCACCCACACGGTCTATAAAAACCTTGCCTAAGGAAACCTTCAAGCCCCCAGTGCTTGGCAGTGATGCATGATTAAAGGGTTCGCATGGGGATTTCACAGCATCATCCGCTTGTACGTCTGTCACTCGCCCCCAAGGTGACTGTAGATAGTCGGGAGATGATTCTGACTGAATCTAATCAAACGTCCCGGGCATCCACTTCCCACGCTCACTGTGGCAGGCCCCGCCGAGCCAGCTCCCATCCTCTGACGATTTCTCACCACGAGGCGTACAAATGTCTTTAACATGGAGGGAGGAGGTGAGGAGATGACCATAATAAAAACCACGTAATTGGTGGGGAAGCCTGTAGGTCAGGAGCCCCCGCCAAACAGGCGACCCGATGCTGGAAATAACAGCGTGAATGTGAGCCCCTCAGTCTCATTTTCAGGAAACTGAAAACCGAGCCCAAGCGGCCATGCGGCACGTCGGCTGCTTTCAGATGATGGAAACTGAATCAATGAAAACTCAGGTCAAATTGATGGGAAGCACATCATGATAATGCGCAGATGAGCAGGACGTATGAGGAAGACGACGAGCAGCTGTAATAATGGCAGGAGTTCAGAAGAATCAAAGGTAATACTCTGTGTAACGCTGCATGGATTCAGTCCCACGCCCGTTCCCTAGAGTGGGATCGTTTGTCAGGGCGGTTTAGGTCTCCTTCCAAGGGCTACCGGGACACATACCCGACACTTTAGATTGCTGGCTGGCGTAGCTGGAGGTCCTGGAATGTCCACACATGCCAAGCTCGTCAGGAACGGAGGCGCTCTTCAGCGGTGTGTCTGCAGGGTTGGAAGACGTCCGATCGTTAAGCCTCTGCTCAGGCACAAGCCAATATTCAGACTGCTGTCAGGGTGCCGATATCACAACAGACAGGCGATAAGGACAAAAACAAGCAAAGGCCAACTGAGGCCTACTCTAGGACAGCTCACACACCAGAATCTTAATGGTGCAATAGACACGATCCCCTAAAAAGACGACCCACCAAAGGGTAGATTACAGACATCTATGTCACAGAACCAAGTGAAGTAAAATGATAATACAGCTTCACATCTCCTGCTGTCCTTTTTCACCTCACTGAGATCAATCGTTGTCGACGTACCTACGAATGGCTTGAACGTCTCTCCTCCCTTTCTGTCCTTGAGCAGGCATTCGCCCTCTTGCATTCCCACATACATGGCTGTGGAGGGGGGACTACAAAAGAGAGACAGAGAGGAAGGTGATCAGCACCCAGGGGGGGGAAAAAAAAAAAAAAAAAAAAAAAAAAAAAAAAAAAAAACAGGAAACAATGAAGGATAAACGTTTGAGTTCCCCAGCTTAAGCACAGAGTGAGAGCCGCTGCACGTACTGAGTAGTGACTACAAACTCTGCTCATTCATCGTCTGTGTTAAAGGCATTTCGCAGTTTTGAAACAAATAAGCATGTGTCAGTGCAGCTGCATGTAGTGAGACTGACGTCAGCCCACGAGCGAGACACTTCTTAATAAAGCTTCAGACTGTTCTTAGCGTCCGGTCTGCAGATTTGGCCTGAGTAAGTTTAGCGGGTAAGTTCTGTCGTTTCATAATCTGAGCTCAGTGTTGCCCGGCTGTTAAACTTCTACTTTGATCTGAGATGGTGGGCAGGATTAAAACCAGACTAAAGATGGTATTTTGAGTCATCCTGGGTTTTCCACTTTTGTATTTATGGGGTACATCGTAGAAGCTGGCCGTGTTACGGCTTCCTGCTTGTTTTGAAAAGTGAGTTGGAGTAACCCAGCAACGGCGGTGCTGTTGCGCAAGCTGCAAGACACGTCGCATTCCCCCCCGTCCCGGGGGCCAGAGTCAATGCCAGGGATTTCCTACTCCTCGATTAGAGCTGTGTGAGTCATCGCCAGGGCCCTGATGGTTGGGTACGCAATGCGCGGTCGGCCCATTGCCAAAAAAAGGACAGTGAGGGAAAGCGCACTCATGCCTCGATAGGGTGAGTGTTCAGACTCCGTGGGCTGCTCATTCACAGCAAGCGCGTGACACGGAGGGAAAACAAATGGTCACAACGCTGAAAAAGGTCACATCGTGATGGCACACCGTATTGGCTTTTGTGCCTTACTAGCAATGCCACGTCAACAACACATCCTTTCAGGAAAATGACAGAAAATCCTTGACAAAATACCATGGCAACCCACTCTTGTGGCATGACTCAAAGCAAAAGCGGGCATACAGACCACCCTCTCTCAAATTTTAAATCAGAGCTGCAATTTAAGCAGCGGGAACTGATTTCTGACACCATGCACCCCCACATTTAAACCTGCCAAACATTTCACTGCCTACGTGTCGGACAGAATATGTGTTCATCTTGTGGACAGCCTCCACACTCAACAGGAAGTCAGACAGGCAGCATAATGTAAGCATAAATTCCATTTCAACATTGCACACCCCCTCCACCTCTATTTGCAACTTTAAAGATGCATGACATGTAAGAGTGCTGTGTTCAACTGTATTATTTAACAGCCTTGTAGATCTTCTATATTTCATGGCTCCTCAGGGCTTTCAACCAATCAGGGACGCATCTTAAAATATGGCATCATCCCAAGGAACTTGTGCGCCGCATACAGAATGCTTATGGAATGTAACGATGACAGCAGATGGTAATAAGTTTATGCTTTAAATGGGCTTACGTGCCAGTTTCTGTGCAAGCTTTACTATTCAGACTGAACTACCTTTCAACCACAAAAACGCTTTCCTGAATGATAAAATGGCATCTTCGCGCCAAGATTTTCGTACACAACCAGGATCCCATAGCCTCAGTGTAAAGTATGAGCATGAAAAACTGCCATTTTCTAACACAAGCAAAGCAAAGACAGCATTTCGGGGAGCTGCCCACTCGTTTAGCAAGCTGGAAGATATTCAGTAATTCAATTCCAGCTGAAGCAATACAATGGTCAATAGTCAGGGAAAAAAAGTAACCATTTTCAGCTACATCTGATCCTTGCTCATCAGTTCCAATAAACATCAAAGGCAAGGTTAAAGGTACATAAATAGCTTTAGCATGGCACTGAGCAGGGTGCTTTGGACTACAGCTTCATCACAACGTTCGATCGAACACATCTTTCAGCATTAGTTCCAACCAAAAGCCAACACTTTGTAGCTGTTGTGGTAAATCTGAAAGAGGATACATCTACCCTGCAGACTTCCTCTGAACACAAGTTGCTTGATGTGCGGTTGATCGTTGAGCTGAAATGCTTGTCGCAATCTGTCGGCATAGTTCAACCAAACGCAGACAGTCTGCTTGTTTTGTACGGGTGGGGCCACATATTTCTAAGCCTGATAATGCATTTTTCTTCAAGGACAATCAGACTGTGCATCAGTTTAAGACAAAAAAAAAAACAAAACAAAACAAACATTCTCCTCACGTTTTAAAGCACGGGTCACCTGACATCAGCTGCGTACTGATGATCACCTAAACAAGAGAACACAGAGTCATCAGTCATGTGATCATTTTTAGCAAATCATTCTGCCGTGCAACTACACACACACACACACACATTAAAGCACATGTTCAGTTTCTATTGGCAGAAAATAACTTCCTTTGTTAAATGATCTGGCTAATGCGGTTACCATCTTTATGTACCCAATGCAAATCCAGAATGCCACATAGGCCCACTGAGGAAACATTACGGTTTGAGTAGCCGGGAGGCGGTGGATGGCTCAGAGGGTTAGGCCTCTGTGCCCGCGATTAGAAGAACGTCCAGTTCGAGGCCAGCCCCGGCAGAACAGTCACATGTCTGTGGGCCCTTATCTGCTGTGACCCCCAAGGTGAAGAGCATTCAAATGTACCTGTACTTGTGCAAATGGTAAATAAGGGGTCATATTTCACCAGTTCCACCTGTTTACCGACCTTCAGTATAGAATTATCCTGCCGCATGTGCTTGGTGTCATAGCCCTCCAGCAAACACCTGCGAATGGTGTTTCCGGAGCCAGCAAACTCAGCCAGATTAAGGTCAGCAAACCCAAGCTGCAAGACATAAGATAAACTTTCATCTGATCTTTCCAGCTCTTGCCATTCTGTGGCATGGGACACACCTTTAATGTCTACAGTTCACATAGTTTTGGCACAAAAAATGTTAATGCCCTTTGACCCTTAGCCACACATAGAATACCTGTGATGCTTTAACAGTTAAAAATTTATCACAAGTCAAGTGTTTGTTATGGATAATAAAGCAAACTAGGCAAGCAAAATGAATTACCTTTGCATATGTCTTTCCACCCTTCAGTTCCTACAGAGAAACAGATGAGAAACATTAACTTGCAAGAACAGGACGACACATTGCAGTAGCAGTGCTGAAAGGGGCAGGTCTTAGCAGGAAGTTGTACCTTGCGTACGGACACTCTGAACACGCATGGGTCCAGCACCCCTGTGCTGGCGCTGGCACTCATCTTACACAGGAAGGAGAACTTCTTCCTCCACCGTACACAGTTGGCCTGAACCATCTCCCTGGGAAGGTTGGCGATAAGACATACTTTTAAGTAAACACATAAGTAAATTTTAAGTAAATAGCCATAATCACAGTTTCCCATTTTAAAGCTTGTTAATCGCATGTTTGATACTTGACATTCAGAATGGACAATTACTGCATCAATCAAATCCAGTCAAACAAGATTATCACTCAGCTATAGCCCCATGAGCTCTGGTTTATTTACAATCATTATACATCCAAATGGGATAATAACTGTCCCTCCATTGCATTTAGACTAAACACTAAACCAATGGCAATAAGTCAAACTGGCCTTAAACATTAATATACACACCTGCACCTCACATTATGGTCTCACTGCTGAAAAAGGTCAAAAATGTCAGCTGGTTGACTGACAACGGGCCTCAGTATCAGCGAAGCCATAAAGACAGCAGTAAGAAACAGCAACAGTGGAGGTTGACAATGGCGCGTATAAATCCAGGCTCCATCAACAAAGAGGCGATATGTAAAGCTGAACACCTCATAAATCACTGGGTGTTGGGCTAAACAAATACGACCACATTAAAAAAAAGTGACACGACAACTTCTCCATTCCAGTGCATCCAAACGCTGACGCAGAGATTTTCACCATTCAAGCGAATCTCAAGGTAGCTTATCAGCAGAAACGCTGCAGCTTATCACCTACAGCATGTTTCTGCAATGAACGGTCAGCTTTCCTTAGAAACTGGGCATGGAAAGCAATCGCTGCAAGGCTGCTCTGGCCAGACATGGGAAAATCATACCAAAGGAAACCAGGAAGTCTGGCAAAAAAATATGTTCATTTAATAGCACCAATCTGACTCAATTTCTCTCATACAACACAGACATGAAATGAAACAAAGCCAGGTCTCTAGTACTTAACCCTGTAAGAGAAACTAGTAGTGTAATCCTAAATGTCGAAACACTGGAATGTAACAGAACAATCTTCATTCAATCCGGTCACCAGTTACCATTACCAACTACAGAAACTGCCTAAATCTGCCAAGGTACTGACTATCAGGACAAACATGTAAACCGTAAAGTACACGTGATAAAATGGTAGGAAAAAAAAAAGTACAACCCTGTTTTGTTGCCTTGGGTCAGAATATTGAACAAGTTGATACCAGTTAAGAATCTTAAATTAATCTTAAACTCACTAAAATCATTTTTAAAGTAGTTTTTTTCTGAATGACAAACTACTTTGTTTTTTCGAGTTTGATAAATTATACATTTATTAGGCCTAGAAGATTCTCATAAAGCAAGGAACAAATTTAATGCTCAAGAGACAACTCATTTCACATTGAGATTTTGAGTCAGAACATGCAAACTAAATATCCTTGACTCAAGAACATTAAAGATTGAGGAGACACAAACACTGTATTCCATGAACCTAAAAAAGGGCGAGAAATTGTTTGAAATGGGGTGTGTGAGTGACTCATTGGGAGTGTGACTGCTTAAAGATTGATGGTGTGTGAGGTTGAACACGTCACGCTCGCTCCAATCCCACAGATCTTCATGCACCCACTGGTACTACAAGTGGCGTCTGTCACAAGGTGTGAACTTCAGAAATGCAGCATCAGAGTCACCAAGACTGCTGACAGCTGATACTGACTCAGCAGTGACTGACGGCTGGCTGGACGGCTGAACGAGCTATGTTCTCCTGACCGTTCCCAATGCATGACACGAAGGACAACGCAACGAGGCAGTTATTATGAGCACACGATTGATTATATATATCCAATACGTCACTCTATGCATTCCTCTCTCCTGTCAAAGCCAAGTGATAGTTAAAGGATTTGAGGACACCCTGTCAATATCCTTGCTATAACCTCCAACCCAGGCAGAGCTTCTGAGTACAAAACAAACTGAATGAGCTCATATAACTGGAACCACAAAACAGGCAAACTCTGGAAATCTATCCAAACAAGTCAAGTCATTTGTCCCGAAGCTAAACCTTTCTGGCATGTAAACAATAATCCAACTTAGCTAAGGCAAATTTTTCATAAGATTGAAAACATCTAATATTCAGGCATACAGAGTAACTAATCATGGGAGAACTTATACAAAAATTTCACTATCCTGGAATGCAAAAAAAGCAAATATTATTTTCTTACACCCAGGTGCTCATCACCACTAAAACATTTGTAATAAATAAATAATAATAATAATAATAATAATAATAATAATAATAAACACATTTTGCATTCTTTACTAGACACCATTTTTTTAATGAAGCAAAAATGCTTATGACAGTAACATCTGGAATAAAGATGAATCATTGTTTGTGTTTTTATGAACAAAGTTGCTATGGCATATTCCCCCCCCACCCCAAAAAAAATATTGTCCCCCCAACCATTTTTAAACATGAACTTAAAAGTAGTTATATCATCATCAGGCTTGACTCATCAACCACGAAGATCAACTTTCACTCTTCAAAACTCTACACTTCAATACTTCACGTTTTTTTTGTCATTTTTTAAGATAATACACAATGGAACAACTTTTAGATTATGAAAGACTTTCCTTTAGGGGCATGTAGTAAATTACTCACTCATCTCTGAAGGAGTCTAAATCTCTAGTTATAAAGGTTGACCATAGAAATAAATGTTAAACCAAATGTTTCAGGACAAAAAAAAAAAACACATTCTATTCTACAGAACAGCCTTAATTTCACTTTTCCTCCAACCCATTAGTTCCAAGAATATTAGTATAAAAAACATTAAAGGCAATAGTCAGCCTTCTAGCTCAAGAAATTTCTCCTGTTTACTAGTGAATTATAAAGATTCAAAAGTAGGTCTGTAACTCTGTTGGAAAAAAAAGACTTAATATACATAGTTTCATTTATCTTTAGATTTAATAGTTTATATTTATGGTTTATATTTAATTGGCTGATAATCATGGCATTGCTGTAAAAATCTAATCGTATTCCTGACAATGGCTGTCATCCCTAATAACACGCTTTCATCTGCATCATCTGCGGTACCTGACTTGTCATTCTCCTTGGACAGCATCCAGAGAGAACCTTTACAAACCATTTCGAGCTGGGAGAGGGAATTTGGTTTCCAGCATCCCTATATTTAGATCAGTCATGACAGTCTCTATGCATCCGCTGACACATTCTGTGAGGAACAAACTGACGTATAAAGCGAGCCTAGTCTCGGTCCTGCTCTCTTCTATAGTACAGTTTCACTGTGATGCCAAAGGTCAATTATGGGAAAGTGGCTTTCAAGCTACTTCCCAATCACAATTCAACCTGATTCAGTTTCCTCTTTCATGTGTTTCTTTGGCTTACTGAAGGTGGAAATTTCAACTACCCACCTAAAGAGAACATGTCTAGTTGGCCAAACCATTTACCAATAAGTGAAGAGAACATCAAAAGCAGATAGCCTGACAGAAGTCAGTATACTGTTAATTCACCAAATCTAAACGGCAAAAGGCCAGTGTATTAGAATTAACAAGACTGACAGTGAACAATGACTTGATTTACTGTTTCATGTTAACAACTGCATGCAATTCAATAAAACAAAAGGGCAAAGGTAAAAGTTAAGACAACCCTTTTTGGTGGACCACCTAGAAAACGATTTTGCACACCTAGCAGGATTTTCACGTCACCATGCCCGCGAATGGAACGTCTTATTCAGATTCTCAGATACCTTTATAATGACAGGTACAAAGTCCTTATTCCACAGTGCAGGTTGTGCTTTACCAGTTACAAGACTGAAGCATTTACTATTAATCCATCAAATATTTACAAGCTGTGTGAGCGAGCTCAATATACGAGCAGTCAACAACATCTAAGTCAGTGAAAGGTCAGCATCAAAGACTAATACTCAGGTGCCAACATTTTCTTTTCTGAAGCAATCAAAGCTACAGACATTTCACAGAACTAAAACTCTTAATTATAATAATAGACTGTCAAGTCAAATATAAAGCTTTACATGGTATTACTAAAAGAAAGGTTTGATACTGCACATATCAAGCATTCTCTAATAAGACTGAATAACTAAATGGTACGTTCTTTTATTAGTGCCTTACGTCAAATCCACAGTTAAAAGAAATGCACCGAAAATCAAATATGCAAACAGTTCAACAAAATTCCAGTGCAACAGTATATAGTCATTCAACCGTTACAGGGCAAACACCTGCTCCTTAATCTTCGCAATCCAGTCCTTCAGTGTGTTTCAAACAGGGGTGTGTTTCTCAGTGAATACTTTTTTGCATAGAAAAGCAGGAATTTAGACAAACCATTCTCCATTTCAAACCTACAAGTGTGAGTTGAGTATATGCATTTAGTAATCCCACAAAAGAGAACATATGATGTCCATTAAATATTCAGTAGTGTTTTATAAGGATATAGAACTTTATGCTTTACAGATAACACCTGCCACAGCTACAAAATAATTTTATTCAATTTAAGGAAGTGGTAACGCTTGGCTGAGCATCTCTATCTACAACTACCTCAAATATTTTTTTCTCAGCACCTGATGCAAGTTTAAGGAATACTGCAGCTCCCACACAGCCTTTAGGTTTAGTACTGGCGAATGTACAGAAAACTATGCATTGAGGAGCATTTAAACAATTATTTACATGAAAGGTTTTAGAGTTGTCGGGTTGGAGCAAACGGTATGTTTCATCTAGCCCTGCCTGTCATCCGACGTGGCCTTTGACCGCACTTTAACTGGTTCTGGTAAAAGAAACTGAAAGATGTTTAGTCTGCTGAAAGGGAAGGTGGAAAAAAACCACCAAACCACCAAAGCCATGCTCTCAGGCAAATCGTGCAGTTTATTTGGTCCAAACGCGCCGATGCGGCACTTACGCTCGTCTTACTTTTATCAAATACTGCTATCTACTTCCTCATAAGCATGCAGTATAATAGCAAAACAAGACTCAGCCAAAGAGCACACAGCGTGCAGTAGCTAGGATATGTCTACAAAAATATATCAGCCATTGATTGTTGAGCGCTCCAAAGCTCACAAATATTTTAATCTTAAAACTGTCAGCACGACTGTCATTGTTTGACTTTGCTGTCAAGTACCACGAGCTATGGTGAATTACCATGGCAACGGTTTTTCCCCCCTTAAATTGCCAACTAATGTATGAAAACGCAATACCAATATGACGAAGTGGTTAAGTGACCACATCAACTGTTTAGGTTCTTAGTAAACTCGTTTAGCCATTGTACACTAAAAGTCAAGAACAGTTCTGGGTAAAGTTAAACATCACATTAAAACAACCAGACTACTGATTCCTTGTATTACTATGGTGAAGGACAATTATTAGACTCTGCGTAGTAAAAACATGCCGCAATTAGATTTCAGAAATCGTTAAATTTCAGAGTAAACATCACAGACACGTCAACGTTACACCGACTAGAATCTCTAGCTGCTTACCGAGATGATTCGTCTGAAAATCCACCGTCAATAAGCCTGACTTTACAAAAAAGGACACCGTTCACAATGGGAACGGCGGACAGTTCGTCCAACTCGAAATCTACTTTAAACTTAAACTTCTTTTTCTTCATCATGATGAAAGCCATCTACGTGTACAAGCACTCCGATGATACTCTCCTAATCTGAGAGTAGTAGAACAGACAACGAGGTTCAAACGCTGAACTACACCCCCACCATCAACTATTCCTACGTTGATTCGACGCAAAGACCAGAAAGCATCGTGTTCAAGGCGATACTTTATTCAACGCACTCTAGTTTGATTGGTCAGAAAGCAGCGTGGACGAACTGTGATCCAATGATAGCTCAATATGCTAATTATCTGTTTCAAACCGCCTACACGCGGACGTTGGAACATTACCTAACCATGTATGTCGTTAACTACCGCCGTGGAGTTACGTAGATCATTTGCAATAGGGCAGGGGTCTACAGCGACGGCGACGTGAAATATATAGAAAAATACAGCCAAATTGTACATTCAGATAGTTTATGCAAAATTAGATGTATCCTAGCTAGTGCTAATGTAAAATACTTCAAGATCAATAATAATAATTAAAAAAAACGCGAAACATAATGGCAATTACAAACGTTCAAATCAACTGGGTTCAGTATGACCGTGATATATCTTAGGCTAATAATATTGCTTGATTTAAAAATTGAACGTATCCATGACCATGAGTTTCTATTCATACCTCGTTTTGTGAACAAAAACAAAAGTTGTATGGGTTCATTCAGTCGCTTTTTACTTTTGCAACTTAAGAAATGTCAGTTCGGTAACACCAACTTTCCATTTATGCGTGTCTTATTCAAGTACATCATTCAATTACAATTTATGCGGTTTCTTATTCAATCAAATAATCCAATTACATCTCATGAATCCCCTAAATGACATTATATAATTTTTTTTCGCGTTCCCAAAAAACGCAAGTTTTTGAATTTGTATAATATTTTAATTGGTAGGCAAATTAGGCTCCGGACCCCCAGCGACTCTGAAAAGTATAAGCGGTTACAGAAAATGGATGAATGGATGGTAAGCAACGCGAAGTTGCTTTCTAGTCCGGCTCGATGGTTAAAGATATTTGTGACAGGCCAAAAATTTCTGTAGTTCACGTTTTGTATATGACTACATTAGCTTTGACTACATTGAAATTAAAGCAGCGCAATGCGTATTAATAACAATATAACGTAAGAACATAGTCGTGGAGCTTAATGCGAAGCAGAACATCCACCTATCCATTTTCTGAAACCGCTTGTCTCATTCAGGGTCGCGGGGGAGCCGATGCCTACGGGCGCAATGCAGGGAACAGCCCAGGATGGAGCACCAACCCATCGCAGGGCACATTCACACCTATGGGCGTGAGACCATGCTAAGCACTGCACCACCGTGCCACCGCTAAAGCAGAACAAATCGAGTTTTACAAATAAACATTTGGCTCCCTCTAGTGATTAAGTCTAACACTACATTATACTACACCCAGGCAGCTCATTTCATGACCATAAGTAAGCGCCTCAAGTGAAGCTCATGGTAAAATGAGTATTAAGACATTCAAATTCTGATTAACATTTTTTTGTATAAGTAACACAAGGCGAATGGTTTTGTTTTTTAAAAAAAAGTGAATATTTTTGTCTCAAAAATCAGTTAATTTTATTTTGGGATAGATATTCATAGTAATCTTGTCATATTTGCGGCAGCGTACCAGATATGATTCATGCATATGTGGTTATGGAAGTCGGATGGATCGATGTATGCCGGTGGATCTCCTATTTTTGTCCAAGAAAACAATCTGATTTAGAGACCCACTCTTAGGCGTAAATGATCATATGATATTTATATATTCACAGTTAAAGTAATCTTAAGGACCTGTATTTTGAATTGGCTTCTTATCTTTCTTCAGGTGCTTCAGGTACTAAGTAACTAAAAGATAATAATGTGCATTTACATTTATTATGCAGAAACTTTTGGATGGAAACATTGATTTAATGATTGCTCCATAACTATATGTAATTAGACAACCAGTGTAAAATGAGATTACCAGTTTTCTAGATTTCATAATTTCTGATTCATCTTATGATCATACATTTTGAATAGGGTTCGATGCGTTTCGTAAATATAGCTTTTTGGATCACCAGACAAGCCGTAGCGAGGTGAAATGTTAAGTGTTTGATAAGAATGTTGTCAGAATTGAAATAGCAGCTTCTGTGGTTGTGTTGGTATAGCGGTTGTCGAAGGGGTAAGTTTTACTGATTTTTACAGTTTTATGTGGGAAACATAAAACATAAAAAGCATATATGTGCTGAATTATAGGCCCATAGGTAACGCCAAATGTCACTTCATCCCAGATAGCGTAGTTAGTTGGCAGTCTAGCTAGTTATTGTTGCCGAGTGATTTTGTAACGGCTTAGGGTATTTCCGTCGTACCGCCTTAATCGCATAATGTAGTTTGTGGAGTAGTTGACCCGGAAGACTCGGCAGTTCATAGACTGCGCTGTTGTGTATCGGTTTAAGTTGTTTACTTCGTAGCTTGACCAGTGACATTAAGTGACCTGTCCGAAAAGAGGGTGTTCGGCTACTGTCCCTTTATCTGAAATCGGTTGACAGTCTCCTGGCTACGGTGACGTTTCATATCTATTGCCAAGTAAGATAACGTTAAGCGTCTATATTGCATATCATATTGAATTTTGTAGATGGATAATTTTACATGAAACTTATCGAGGTACCGTTTTTTTTGAGCTGGTAGCATAATTGCCTTATATGGGAACACTCTAGTCTGAAGCTGAAATGGGCTCCGTGGCTCGTTAAATGGCCCTTAATTTGACATTCACCCAGGACAGTTTGGTGTATAATATATATATATATATATATATATATAATCTCCGACCACACAATATTAATTGAAGTTAAAATAAAAAAATGTTCTTAAATACCGGAAATGAGAATATTCAATACTAGAAAAAAACATTTTCATTATAAATATCTAAATTATGTTATCCATCCATTTTTCTTATTCATTGCAGGGCCCGGTGAATCTTAATGCGCTATTGATCAAAGCATTGGTAACTATCTCTTTAGAGCTCCATGCATTTGAATAATGCTGCAATGAAATGCCTGCAGTCTGCATTAAAGAATTACACGTATTTATCAGACGTGTTTATCCAAAGTGATGTACAATTGAGAAAGCTGTGTCAGGTAGTCCCAGGAGCAGGGGTGCCAGTAGAGATTTTGGCCCCCAAGAAAACATATCATATTGGGACCCGGACCAATCCACCTTTGTTCCAAATTTTTTAGGGCCCCTGTCACTCAGGGGTCTTTGAAATCGTTTTCACTCTCTCCCCTTTACGATGCACCTGCCCTGGAGAAAATAAGGGCTTTACTCAGTGGTGACATCACTAGTACAAAAAGTTTGTTTAAAAAGTAATTTTAAATAGTTATTGCATATAGGTAACTTAATTGAAGGACACATTACTAGAAACATTCAGGAAGATCATTTTGCCAAGTCTTATAAAAAAGGCACACCGGTCTGTACATGGTGGCTAGACTGATGCTACTTTGTTGTTCAGGTCCGTCCTGAGCACCAAAGCATCATGGGAAACACCAGTGACCGTGTATCCAGTGACCGCCATGGGACAAAATCCCACCGCGCTGATGGCGGGAGTAGCCACAAGGAACAGGAGACGAGCAAGATCATGGTGGACAGCACCGACGATCCCAATATCTTTAACACCCACACTACAGAGTCAAAGGTACTTCACACATGCATGGTGGTACTAGGCCTGGTATGGGCAGCCCCAGTGCTCTCTAGGTCCTTTATAATGGACCCTCCAAAGAGACTATCCCCCCCCCATACCAGTCCCTGCATTATCACCCAAGGACTGGAACAGAGGTATTCAAACTGTGGGGTGCGCCAAAAAAAGTGGTGTGTGTGTGTGTGTGTGTGTGTGTGTGTGGGGGGGGGGGGGGGGCACAGGTGAGGGGAAAAAATAATAGCGAACTGTGGGGGCGACCTTTACAAAAAAAGAGACTTAGTGTCCAAAATTTCCTCTAACCTTGTTGAGAAATGTGCAGGAAAACAGTCACATCCTTCCCATTTAGTGACAAGATGTAGTTTTTTTTGGTGTGAGAGTGTGTGTGTGTGTGTAGGGGGAATCAGGACAAATATACCTACAGTGCCTCTATCTCTCTGTATTTAATTTTGTGAATAATAATGGTTGTCCTTGTCAATTTGCTACTAGTTTACAAATGTACATTTGCTGCTGACATAGACTGTTGTTCAAATTCATTGCTGTCATTTGCTTTTAGTATTTCTTGTAAGAGCTCTTTAACAGTCTCTAGAGAGCTATTCTATACCACTGTTAAAAGCATACTTATGTTTCTGTAGTGTTCATACAGCTGTAATGCAATACAATTGTAAATTCTATGAAGGTCTTGTGTTTTCTAATCAGCTTGCTTTACTTGGCATCTTTTTTTTAAAAATAATTTTCCCTGTCAGCATTTTGTTCATTGCTACACATGAGCCCCAATGAACAGTATTGCTGGTATTCAGCTTTTTGTAGAAACGTGCCACGGTAGATGCAGAATGGAGAGATGGGGGAACTGTGCAACTCAGCCAATTGCAAATACCTGTCAGCCCTCAGGGGAAAAGGAGTTTACACCCTTTGCCCAGGACCTGGAAGATTCCGGGAGGCCGGGGCCCCAGGCTAGGCCCACCGTGATCCGTTGGGCTGGTGGGGGGAAGGAGGTCTACATTGCTGGGTCTTTTAACAACTGGAGCACCAAGATCCCACTTAATAAAAGGTGGGCCAGTTCCTCTCATGCAATAAAATGTCAAGTGGACTTGTATTTGTGTACTACTGTAATAACACATTTATAGTGCCTTTTTTAACCCCTTGAATATTTTTGGCTTTTAGGGAGGAGGTTGATGGTTTCTTCCATATAGTCTAGGCTCACAAACAATTATGGAAATTGGTAGTGCTAATCAAAAAGGGATTGCCAGTATAATAGGCAAGTAATTGTACCTGGTAACAAACTGTGGCACTACAAGTAAAGAGAACTTCGCCTGCCTGCGATCTGTATCAGTAAGGTAGCCCTATAGCTTCCAGAATAACTAATTCTGTCTGCGACCACGTTTCCCCTGAGACTTTGCTGGCAAACGGCTGACACTGGTCAGGGTTCACACATCCTGCAGCCTTGAGCCTGCCTGTCTGTCAAACTCTGCATTCACAATATATGTTACGGTAGCCAGTTCCTGGCTCCCAGTTAGGATTGGAAAAACGTACTTCTGTTTCTTCAGTCTTGCTAGCTACTCATTTATCTGAGTTACCCTTGCAATCCATTGTCTGTGTGTGGTACTGAATATTCAGCACTGTTATTCCCTCTAACATATTAAAACTCTTTCTGGTGGGATTAGAACCTTTATCATACCACTGTCTCTGTATATTCTTTATTAAGTAATGCTGAAAATCCTGTAAAATCATTAAGTCATTGTGAGGTATTTAAACTTCAGAAAAGCTCATAACAAAACTATTTGTTTCTCCAGTCACAATGACTTTGTAGCAATCTTGGACTTACCTGAAGGGGAACACCAGTACAAGTTCTTTGTGGACGGACAGTGGATGCACGACCCATCAGAGGTAACCTGAAAACACGTGCTGCGGAAAGTTCTGGTATTACCTCCAAGATAGGTACAGTTACAAGTATTTGATAAATCTGTTCCTGTTTTAGCCAGTAGTTACCAGCCAGCTGGGAACCATCAACAACCTGATCCATGTGAAGAAGTCTGACTTTGAAGTGTTTGATGCCCTGCAAGTGGATTCGCTTGAATGTTCAGATACATCAGGTGAACAAACAGAGTCATAGGATTCAATAAAACATTCTTAAACAATATGACAGGCTCTCTTTCTTGAAGAATGGAAATGAAGCACTTTGCCACCAAAATCTTCAGTCTGTGGAATGTATGAATGTCTGTCCAAAAGTTTGCCTTCTTATTTGTGCTGTCAATAGTGTTATGATTTTAAAGGGAACACTGTGATAGACATGAACTGTTGGTCACAGCTGATGGCATCAAGTTAAATAGATAAATTCTTTATTTACACAACTATGTTGGAATTCTTCTACTTACCTTGCTCTCCATAGCTTGGGGGGGGGGGGGTCACAGTGCAGGTTTAGCCATCATGTGGTACCCCTGGAGCTGGGGGTTAAGGGCCTTGCTTGCTTGAGGACTCACAAACATGTGACTGTTCTGCCAAGGCTGAGGCTTGAACCTATGACCTTCTGACCATGGCTATAGAGGCTTAGCCCACTGAGCCACTCACTATCCCCCTTGTTAAGTTAACATGATACGTTATGTTATTTACGTGGAGCTTAGCTTGAATAAAAACTAATAATAGATACTTATTGATCCCTGTGGGGAAATGATCTTCATACTTCCCCCAACTTGCTCTCTGTAGGTGACAGTAAGCTGGCTACAAAGGGCAGCCACCCATGGCAGCACCAGGGAGCTGGGGGGGTTAAGGGCCTTAGTCAAGGACCTACAGATGGTCCAGGGCCAAGCTTGAACCTGCAATCTCCTGATCACAGACAGAGGCTTAGCCCATTGAGCCACATACTCAATTAATGCAATAAAAGTGCAGATGAAATAAGTGTACAAGACGAGAGCAGGGGGGCGGTATGGATGTTCACTGTTGAGGTACAAGAAGCACCAGGCTTAAACGGGTTTTTTGTTGTTCATCAGATCTCTCCAGTTCTCCACCAGGCCCCTACGGGCAGGAGGTGTACGTGTTCCGGCCTGAAGAGCGCTTCAAGGCCCCACCCATCCTCCCCCCACACCTTCTCCAGGTCATCTTGAACAAGGACACAAACATCTCAGTGAGTTTCCCGCGGCCAGACGCTGATAGGAGGGCTCCCGGTTATTTATCCCCGAGGACCAAATTTGATCACCCACACATGACCAGGGCCTGCCGGCTCCGATGTTGTTCTGTTATGCTGGTATATGTCAATAAAGTTTGCAGAGATGAGTGCTGACGGTAAATTTTAGGGGGCTGTAACGGTAAATTCACGGTTCGGTACAAACCTCTGGTTTGGGGTCACGGTTCGGTGCAATTTCGGTACAGCAGGGAAAACAGAATTTGTTTCGAAATCGTGTATTATTGAAACTGCGGACATATTTGCAGTAGGAATAGTTGTAAACCAAAGACAATGCTTCTGTCGGCATGTCTTAAACTTAAGAAACACGTATTTATTAAAAATATATATGAAAAATACATTTTAAAAATCAAAATTGTAAATCATGTCTAAAACCTGTGTTCTCTACTACTACTGGGGAAGGGGGGGGGGGTCATGGACCAGATTTGAATCATCTGTGGTCAGAAGGGTTGTCCTGATTGTGAGTTTTTCTGCAGTAAATAATGGGCTGAAAACATTTACCTTCCAGTGTGATCCTGCTCTGCTCCCTGAACCCAACCACGTTATGCTGAATCACCTCTATGCCCTCTCAATAAAGGTACGATTCATCGCAGTGCCTTTGTTATGCTGAATCACCTCTATGCCCTCTCAATAAAGGTACAATTTCATCGCAGTGCCTTTTGCTGTCATGTCAGATCTCAAAATATACAGTAAATAGTTTTTGCATCACATTTATATTAATCCACATATTATCCATATTAAATTATATAGGATCGATGTGTACTGTAAAAAAGCCTATGTATCACTTATGTTTTTGTGTTCAGGACGGCGTGATGGTTCTCAGTGCTACTCACCGATACAAGAAGAAATATGTCACCTCTTTACTGTACAAGCCCATCTAATTTTCTGCCCTCGATCAGGTCGGCATGTTTGTGTCATTCGTAACCACACATCGGCCGGGATTGCACTAAAAAAATACAAAAACAGTTTACAGAAGTGTTATAGGCCCCCCTTATGAGCTCATGTCATGTGCTCTGGCATAATCATGGTCATTCTCTGTTTCATTGTGAAGGACCAGGAACCACTAACACGAAGTGGGCAGAATTTGACAGATTTTAACTGGGTCTGTATATCTGAGGAAAGACTTTAATGACCATTTGAAATCATTGGGGGAGAAAGAGCTGATTTCACAACAACAATTTTGTTATGCCGAAACTCAACTGTGCATCTTCCATTGAACCAAATACAGTTGCTTTGACTACAAATTTTTACTTGCCAGCATCAGGCAGAAAAATAGGTTTTCAATTCAATTGACAGCATTTGAATACTGCTTTTTAACTGGGAAATGCAAGAGCCCAGAGGATTTTACCGCATCAGACATCCATTTTAGTTATTTACTATATTCAGAAATTTTGATACATAGAAAAGCAGCATGTTCTTAACTAGAACGTCCTTTAAAAAAAATAAATGTCCGGGAATTCAGCTGTATAAACGTTTTACAGCCTTATACGGCTTTTGTCATATGGTGCGATACCACACACAGCACCAGTGCAGACTCTGTTGCTGAGGGTCATCATATGGCCCACAGCATCCCAGATACGTCCTTCTCATTATTTCATACCATTGTACCCCCAGAATGCATGTGCCACTGGTTTATTTATTTTATATTTTTTTTTTGATTGGGACTTAAGCGCTTTCTTTTGTCAAATGAGCATGACCGTCCAGGTCACATGCACGGGATGAAACCACGCGATTTCGCTGTTGCCTTTTTTTCACGATGCTGCAAGCACTTTACCTGTGCATTTAATCCATGCTGTGAGTAGAACAGAAGACTATAAAGGAAGAGTATATAAACTTAAACTATGCAGAATATGAATCCTGTACTGTAGCTTTTTTTGTTATACAATCTCCAGTATCCTCTTGTGGTGATGGCAATGCTGTGATTTGTTTTTTTTCTTTTATATATATATATATATATATATTTATCAAATAGCAGTGTATTTATCTGTTACATGCTGTGTGTCTAAACAAAACTGGGAGCGATATCTTGCATGAGGATTACATTCATGCCTGAAAAGTAGCGTTATGCATGTCTGACTTTAAACGCTGGCGTCATAATTGATGTGTTCAAGTGTGCCCATTCAAAATGCCTTCATTTTACACTTATGTTGCTACTTGTTTTATCTGAGATTCCCATGCAGTTAGGCAACATATTGTCTAATGATCTCTATTGTCATGCTTGTAGGAATCAAGGAAGTTTTACATTTTATATGGTCTATCACAAATCCAAAGACGTTCCATTCATTGGAATATATTTAACCTTGGGGATTTTTCTGTACTTGACTGAGTAGGGATATAAATTATGTAAACAAAATTATACTTTGTGCAAAAACACAGAACGTCTGTATGCTTGTATACTGTAGCTTTCTGAAGCAAAAAAACTTGAATTTTTAAATGCATTTAATTTAAAATATTTTTTAATGGTAAGTAGCATTTTTGGTTTATGTTGATGATGGTTACATGTTTAATATGAATGGTTAAGCCTGGTTCCACTTGAAAATAAACTAAAAATGAATGGTTTGTAAAGGCTTTTATATGAAAAAATATTTGACTTGTTCTAAGCCAGGGCAAACATAATTCAATCACATCTATTGGCCGTTCTGACTTTCGGCAGGCTGAGCTCAAAACATCTTCCTGCACCGATATTTGCCTATAATTGAGTTCATGACATTCTAATGAGAAGAAAACATTTTGAATATCTATTTAAAACGTAGCTTGGTGTGTCTATATTTAAAATCATGGCACATCGACAAGAGATACAACTCAAATACTGTACCACAAACATAGCTGTACAAACATTATTTGTACCACTGGTTTATCTAATCGGTCCAAAACGCCAAACAGAGCAGAGACTCTTACAGCTGAGAGTGCTCCTTGTTTCTGAAGACACAACCTCCTCTGTGATCTCCTTCATTGTCTAAATTTTACCCCGCGGCACTGGTTGTTTCATCTGCAACACTACTGGGTCAACATGGTTCCACACATCAGATACTATCGCGTTCCACAACCCGATTTCCGGCATCCACATTAGAATAGCAGCAAGGACTTTGCTGGAATAGCATGAGAACTTTTTTAGGGTTGGACCATAAAAAGACATTATAAATAGTCAGCTTTTTTAAATTTAGGACTTTCACTGCCAGTGCCCCTCAGACTTACACCAAGTCCAGGCAATTATCATTGTTTCTTTGTGGCAAATCTGAATCTTGCTGTCAAGATGACTCTTGCTCCTCTAAGAACTTTTGACATGACAGAAGGACTTACAGTTTAACACACACAGCCATCTCAACCATGCTCGGTAGGTGCTAGACTGTGGTTTTGCAATAGGACTAAACGCAAAGGGACTTGTACTCGCCACTCAGACACTAGGGATACTGTCTCTCTCTTCTGAAAATAGACATATATTCTGGTAGGAACATCATGCCCTCTGCAGGGAAGCAGAACAGGCAGCAAAAACCAGAGCAGAGGCTAGACCTTGTTAAGGTTGTGGCTGCTAAAGAATGGAGAAGCTGAATGCTACTTTTCCCCATGGTGTTACACCATGTGGCACCTCCTTGGAAAACCCTGACTTCAGAGTGTCTACTTCTGGGTCGAGTGATGAATGATGAATACCTGTTTTTTCAGTTTCCTGGTCCCCATATGGGAAAACTATTTTATTTTTTTTAATCTGTGATTGCAATGAAAAAACTAAAAATGTAAAAACTCTTGTATTTTGTTTGGTTACTTATGGTTAGGGCTGGGTAGGCGTTAAGGTTGTCATAGTTAGCGTTAGCATTTTCCCCATAGAAATGAACGGTCCCCATAAAGATATGATTACATGTCGTGTGTGCGTGCATGCGTGCGTGTGTGAGCGATTGACCGATCAGAAGGACACTGGTTTGAAGCCAGTCTCAGCAGAATAGCCCCATGTCTCTGGGCCCTGCATTTCATTCACGGTTAACTCGGGTGACATCACACCCGAGTTAACCACGTTCTAGTATATCAAGTCAGAAGCCATTTAGCAATACCAGGGACCTGTTTCAAAGAGCAGGATTTCTTTCTTATCTGGACAACATCGGATATAAGGTTCCCCGGTTTAAAAGACCTTTATTTTCGCTCACTTACATTTAGCCCAGACTAACTTAAATCTGACAAGATATCTGACTAAGCAAGAACTCCTGTTTTCTGAAACAGGCCCCAGTTAGATCTAGGTTAATTGTAGTTAACTATGATGCAGCCCTTGATGCCCACAACTTGGGCATGTTGGCTTTTACATGTTTATTCCAGCATGGTTTTCCATAGGAATGATTAAATTCCTCCCCCATGTCTGGTTTGTCATCGAACCACATTAATTCACGCAACACCCAAGTCAGTACGCAGTAGTGTTTAATTCCTACTAAGCCAAAGCTTTCAAACATCTTTTTTTCCCCACCTACACCAGTGTTTCAGAACCTGGTCCTTGGTGACCAACAGACGGTCCTCGTTTTTGCTCCCTCCCAGTTCCGAGTAGGGAGCAAAAACGTGGACAGTCTGAGTGTCTCAGAGGACCGGATTGGGAAACACTGACCTACACAACACATCGATTTACAGTCAGAGCCCATAGGGTCTGAGGTGGCACGCTCACAAAAACATGTGCTTACACGCAGAATATCGCAAGGAGCCTTAGAGGTATGAACCAATCGGCACTTGCTATGTACAATTCATACAACACTAAGAGGTAGGACATCACCAAGACCCACACCGCTGATTCTTTCAACCTAGCATTTCCCAATCCAGTCCTCGCGGACCTGCAGACAGTCCATGTTTTTGTTACTGGGAGCTGGGAGGAAGCAAAAATGTGGACCGTCCATGTATCCTCGAGGACTGGGTTGGCGAAACTGCTCAAACAGCAGATGGCCGACTTTTCCTCACCTATGCGTATGGGAACTTTTAAAATCAATTTAGGATTTGTTGAAATTTGCGTATTAAAAATCCAGAATGTCTGAAGATTGTCAGATGTAATGGGAAAGAGGGAAGAGAAAAGCAGACCGTGCTGTCAGACTCCATATACACCAGCAGGGGGGCGCCAAGACACCACTGAAAAGAGTTTCACAACTAGGACCATTCAGATGACATTCAAAGCATTGGAACAGCAGCAATACATCAGGGTACAAACTTAATACCACCCCCCACCCATCAATTAAGAGAGAGGCCAGATATTTGACTGTACAGAAGACGAGAACAAAATCAGGTGGAAAACAACATGGCACTCAAAAGAGAATAACAATTTTTGCAACTCATGATGTGTCACATCAGGAGGGAGAAATAAAACAAAATCTATTGCACAGCTACCCAGGATATTTCATTTGCATCTACGGCAAACGGTTTACATACTAACCAGCATAAACCAGGAAAAAATATATACAGAAAGCTGATTATTTACAGCAGGAAAATGCAAAATATACAGCAATATACAGCTTGGAGAGAAGCAGCTCACGACACACGTTTGCGTACAACCTTTAACACGTTTTACCAGGACCCTGCCAATGTTTGCAATGTTTTTAAAAATCACACTTAAAGTGACAATTATCCACTTCAGATCCAAAATTTTGATTCAGATTTCTTTTTTTGTGTGAGAGGGGAACAAAGATTTTTCTAGCAAAAATACCATATTGGGGTTTGGCATTGTAGGGTACAGTTATTCCAGATACTCTTATTTGTGAAATGTGTAAATTATATACATTAAATGAAATGTTTGGTCCATTTATAAAGACAAGTGCAAACTAAACAATACCTAGTCAATCCCGATAAATGGACCAAACGACTAATGGTTACCGCCTCCCCGTTCAGACTTTTAGACATTTCTCCACCAAAATGTTGGAGGTGACGTTAGGCCAGTGGCTAATGGTGATACCCATCAGCATGTAAGGTACAGGCTAACAGGAAAGAGAAAGCTTGGTGTAAACAAAAATAAAAACAACAGTACGGCTTTCATTATACAAACAGCTTTTCTTTTCCACAGTACCACTGCCCCCTCATAAAAACTATATTCCAATGAACATAGATTATAGAGTGAGCTGTAGTTCATTTATATTGCACTGACGGTCTTAAAATAACACTTAGTTCCAGTGTCAGGCATAGCCGGTGTAATACCAGTTGACAAACAGCACTTATTGCACATGCTAATCTTCAGTATTGTACTCTACAAATTAATTTTGGGGCTCTTCTCCATGCCATTTATTTATAAATGGTGGCGAAACCCATTTATAAATGTTCATAAAAATGATATTATCAATACTTGAGTGTAAAGGTGTTTTGGTGCTTTCAGAAAAAAATCCCATATATTCAGTATCTTCAGCTATCATGTGCCATTAAACAAAAAGGGGAAACTTGCTGACTTAAAATATCCATATTTCATACAAACCATATAAACCAACATGCAACATCTGTGTGTAAAATACACACTTTTCAAACAGCAAAAGTCTCTGTGATCTCAAAAAAAGCAAAATTGTTTTGCCAAGCAATGTTCGTTAATTAATTTGGCCAACTGCGATTACAAAAGACAAAGGGTCTTTTCTCTGATCAAAAAAGGCCTTGATTGGGAACTCATCAGTGAGCAGCCACTGGAAGAAAACACTGCCCAGTGCGCTTCCTGACAACCTGCTGACTGACTGCCTGCAGGGGGCGATATGTCACAGATCCACAGTCTGAGCGGTGGGCTTCCCAGGGGATTCCTGGACCTTCAGCTAAGGAAGAGAATGGGGAGAATGCATCAGAAGACAGACGGACAAACTTTATTAATCCCTGCGGAGAAGTTAAGGTGCAAACAGCAGCAACACCAAACATAAACAGTTTCATAATTTTTTCCAAAAATCTCAATATGGAATATTGTAGGCTATCATGCTTGGTTAGCATTCCCATGCTTCCTGATGATCAGCAGGCCTCGACAGACACCTACAGCTTATCGGAGTCTGTTGTGAACACATAAGCCACACAAACTCAGGCTGACGTCCCAGTGTGACAGGCCTTTACAGCAAATCCTATTTCCTGAACTCTGAACTCAGCATACAACTTCACAAGATCTCAACGTGCAGCCAGTTAAACATAAGCGTGTACCACTAACGGAGCAGCCACTTATAGACGCGAGCGGTTATCCCTGTCATGGGAAGCAGCGACAAGTGGCAGGAAGTGACACGTCTAGCTACGGCACAGGAGAAGCCTGCATGCCGTACCTTTACCGGGGTCGGGAGAGGAAGAGGAGGAACATAGGGTGGAAAGCTTGTACTCGTTCTTCTGGATATATTCAATGGGAAAACAGAGGGGAAGAGAAAAAAGACCAGGAAAGGGGTCAAAGGTCAGAGGGTACAGAAAGGGCTGAGGTGAACAACGGGCAACAGTCTCGACTCAGTCCATGGAGGGCCAGTCATATGCTGCTTTCAGCTGCAACCACTCATCTCAAACTAGCAAGTGGTTCCTTGTATTTTGGTGATTTTGGAGACACAAATCAGAAAACCACAATATGCAGAGCTCCCCAGAGTTTGACACCTCTGATACAGACCGTCTAAAAAAAACTCATTTTCCAGCCAAAAACTGCTCCTTCAATATAGATTACAAAGAATGTATTTCATCATACACTGATCATACAGTATCCTTAAAATTTCCCCTCCAGAGGGATGTATAAGCTCTAAGTCTAAAATATGTTTGAATATACTGATTATTGAAGTTTACCTCCAGGTTTGTCCGGGCCTTTTTCAGAACACTGCGTGTCCTCGATACTGTAGTGGAGTACAGGAAGAAATCAGACATTATTACGGGTGACAACACAGTGCCATCTGTACCCAATCTCTCTCTCTTTCACACACACATACACACGCCACGTCAGTTTGAGACAGGGCAGATTCCGTGATTAGGAGAGCTGGGAAGGTTATCTGACAAGTAATGTTACACTGATACCAGACTGACGGAATTTGCACAGGAGGAATACAAATCTACTAGAGAGTTACATGGAATGATATCTATCCCCATCCATCCCCGCCAACATCCAAACCGTTCCTATCCCACCCCCGCATGCATGAAAATCACACCCCCTCCCTGCGTGCACCAACACGTCAGCAGTGCAGTGTAAAATTAAACATATCCGTGACTTTATAGCAGATCTAAGAATATGCACAGATGAACAATCTCATTACCATTACCATGGTGTTACCATACATTTTACTACCATCCTCACGGAAATACCGTAAAGATCATCTCCATTCCCACTGTTACCGCAGGAATACTTTTATTTTAATCCCCACTCCAGTGGATTACGGCATATATCCGTGGTACTACTGCGTTCCCCACTCCCGTGCAGCCCTCTAGTACTAACCAAGAGCACATCGCAGGGACCAGGTCAGGGAAGAGCTCAGGAACCAGGTAAGGGAACAGCTTAGGGACCAGCTCAGGGAAGAGCTCAGGGAAGGACTCAGGAACCAGGTAAGGGAACAGCTTAGGGACCAGCTCAGGGAAGAGCTCAGGGGCCAGGTAAGGGAACATCTTAGGGACCAGGTCAGGGAAGAGCTAAGGGACCAGGTAAGGGAACAGCTCAGGGACCAGGTAAGGGAACAGCTTAGGGACCAGGTCAGGGAAGAGCTAAGGGACCAGGTAAGGGAACAGCTCAGGGACCAGGTAAGGGAACAGCTCAGGGACCAGGTCATGGAAGAGCTCAGGGACCAGGTTAGGGAGTTCTTCTTGGAAGGTGTCAGAGCACACCCCACTATGAATATCTCCTGCTACTTTACTAGGGGGAAATGTGAATTTAATAGGCCAAAGGGGGGGGGACAAGGAGGAGCTTCCATACTTAGCCTAAGACGACTCAGTTATGGCTGGAAAGCCCCTCACAGGCCATCCTGAGGGACGCGGGGTTGGACTTACGCTGGCTCACAATGAAGTGCTCCATGCTCTCCTTGCTACGGTTACTGCTTCGCAGCTTATCCGCGGTGCCCTGCAGCGCCTCCTCCTGGTCACGAATCCTCTGGCGGAGCTGCTGAATCTCATTCCTCATGGACTGCTCCTGGTGCCAGCGGACGCACAGTAAGAAAACCCACCTAACAGAGGTCTCCTAATGGTAGGCTTGCACTCGTTCTCAATAAACAAAATAAAGTCAATTATACTTCACCAACAAAGGTGCTGCAGTGCGAGTCGTGTGTTTGTAATTCAAGCAATTTGGAAACAGCCAGACGGATCTCCTCTGTGCTGGAGGGGCTGGACCATCTGGCCGGGGCACTGACCTCTTTGGCCTGCTGGGCAGAGTCCTCCCTGCTGGGCAGTGCTGCTCTCCAGAACATTCTAAGCAGAGAGCTGGACTCTTCCAGGATCTGCCACAAGGTTCTGGTGTTGCCCAGGAGGCCTCTCAGGTGGCTGTGGTCCAGAGCCTGTGTGAAAAGGCTGGGGTGAGACCGCAGGGTACAGAGAGAACGGTCTGCCGGTCAGTCTGGGGGTCAGGAGGTCGAAGCGGCACTCACCTGGGTCCCTGCGGGTCCCGACAGGGTACACTTGAGGGAACGCTGCAGAACGGCCTCTATGTCCTGCACCAGGACCTTCCCCTCCAGGATTTGCTGCTGCAGGGCACTGAAGTCGCCGACGTGGCCCACAGCGTGGTGTCCGCTCTTGCTGGCACAGGAGCCGTCTGATGCGTCTCCTTCCAGGAGGGATCGTGGCTCTAGGTCTGATTGGGAACAACGATCCTTTAACGATCCTTCTTTAAGACCCAGATTCTCCATGACAAGCACCACGGTTACACAGGACTCTCATATGCACATGGCACTACTACATCATACTAATTCGTTTCATATTGCTTTGTTTGACTATATAAAATACTGAAATTCTACTTTAGAAAACGGAATTTCCACTAGTTCTCTATGGTAACTGATAAATCCATGAGGATCAGGCAGGTGAAATCGAGGAGTTATCAGCATACCATAGGCGGCAAGTTCAGACGACGCTGCTTCTGTGTAGTCGGGGGCAGGCGGGGGGGGAGCGTCACAGGGCCCAGTGTCCCTGACAGGGGGTGACAGTACGAGGTCTGTTGGGGCAGGAAGCAAGACAGACTCAGCAGAGTCAATAAAAGGCAGGTAGGGTCATACTTTGAGACCTAGATGTGTCAGCCAGCTGTCATACTGTTTAAGGAGATGCACTATTTTACCGTTGTGAATATAAATAAAGAATTTAAGCTATTTCAAAAATGTCCCATGGTGCTTAAAGCATCAACATTAGAACTTATCAACAAACCACAGTTTAGGCCAACAACCATGTAAATAAATATTGAATAAAAAGACTGTACGATAAAATTCCTAGGGAATTCAGTGAAATAATTGGGTTAAAAGGGGTTAAAATTGTACTGTGTGTGCATTTCCTTAGTTTATTTATTGAGTAAAATGCTGCCTGAGAATTAACAGGCATGTTAACGAGTCCACAGGGGGCGCTGGTGGGGGGATTGAGGGTGTCTCTTACCGTGAGAGAAATGCTTCCCATAGCCAGGGAGGTGGGATTCTCCGTGGCCCCCCGGGCTGCCAGGCTGCTGCAAAATCTGCGCACGCAGCTTGCTGTTTTCCTTGTAGCTGCTCTCTAGCTGCGTACGCAGCCTGCGCATTTCATCCAGCAGGTCTGCAAGATCTGCAGCTGCAGGCACCCCAGCTGGACAGGCGCGGCCTCTATAGGCTGGAAGGGAAAAGGGTGTCAGACTACACTGTCATGTGACTTGTGACACTGTCATGTGACACTGAGCTTGCTGTGATCAGTCCTTTCAGAGGTTATCCAGTTCTACATTTATTTCATTTTCCATCATTCCTTCCAATAAATATCCTCTCTTTTGCAACTTTACCCATTAATAGATCCATTTTCAGGATTCAGATTCCCTGTGACCCTGCCAGAGCAGTTGGAATATGACTGGATCGATGGATGGATGTATCCATTTTCCTTAATGTTATCCAATGCAGGGTCACAGTCTTTTGTCACTTTCATTACAATTTGTATTTCAAACTTATTATCCATGATATTTTTCTTATTGTCCTTTTTGCTGACTGCTGACCTGCAGGGGGCCACACTGTGCTCCGGCACATCCGGTCGTAAAACGCCAGCTCACACCTCAGCGAGTCCACAATCTGCTGGGTCTCGCTCAGCTGCTGCTGGAGCAGATAGGCCTCATGCTGCAGCCTAGAGAAATCAAGGAACAGGCACAGTACATGCGGTCAAATGCGATGCCTGCAACAACACGCACACTCCTGCAAAGCCCTGAAACAGTTACATTGCTTGTAATGCGATAAGATGCGATCACGTCTATTCATCTCACTAATGAGACCATATGCAAGGAAGTTGCATGTAAAAGTCACCTTTTAACGCGCTCCTGACTGACTTCCTGCTCCAGCTGCAGCCGCTGCATCTCCAGCGCCTGATCGCAGCTGTGTGCCTGCAGTCGCTGGAGCTCCTCCTTCCACTGCTCCGCCTCTAACTCTGCTTCCTTCAGCATGGGCCGCAGTTTCTCTGCTTCCTGGCAGGTGTCTGTATGACATGGAGGCCAGACAGACGTTAGGTACATGAACCACCTTTATGTTTTGACCCCACTAGGATGGTGGTCTTGGTTTGCTTTGGGGGTGAACTGAATCTGTTTTTGAATAGAGAGCACCATCTAGTGGTGTTAGAAAATATAGCAAATGGTTCATGAAGCTTCATTTGGTCATCACTAAGTATAGCATAATACTCCTGGTGCTTGGCTGATGGCTTGGCGCATGCTCCCCATTTCCACAGGCTAGATCACCTGACTGTGATTTTGATGACCATCTCTGCCTTATTTTACTATCAACCAGAGGTTCATCTTCCAAGCTCTTACCTCTGCTTGCCTGCAGCCGGGCCTGAAGAGCAAGGTTCTCCTCTTTCAGGGCTCTGATCTCATTGGCCAACGGGGTGAGGGATTCCAGTCCTTGGATGTAGATGTTTGTAGGTGCTACTGTAAGCGAACAAGTCATACGATGATGGACGGAAGGGATTACAGCCAATGGTCAACTGACCCGAGGTAGCCAGACCACCCTCTTACCGCCATCTCGGGAAGCTGTCGCCAATCTTTCCTCCAGCTGATGGCGAAGTCGCTCGTTGGCGCGGATGGAGTCCTCGAGCTGCTGCCTCAGACCCCGGACTTCCCTCAGGAGGCCCGACGGGTCTGGAGAGGCACTTACACACCCACCCCCCTGCACAGGACCGGTATCCCATGAAGCACTGCTCTCCAGCAGGTTAGTGAATGCATTCAATGTGGGAGTCCCTTCGGGGACCCCAAATGATGCTGGGTGAAAGGCATTATGGGACATGGGCATGTAGGTGGTGGGTTCCGGGTGGGATTGTGGGACTGGAGGGAAGCCAGGTAATGGATTTGGCTGGGACAGTGAAAAGCCTGTGAATGGAAAAGGAAAAATCAACCCAGATCGCAATGAAATAACAAGCAAATTACGTGTCAAATGCAGAAAATTCACTAAACTCGGATACCTTTGTCTACTCAAAGCTCTTGTATCATCATTCAGTGCAAGCAGTTTAGATAAAATGGGATCAGATTTTGACATGCATCACTTATCTGGACAAAAGTATTTGCCAAAAATGTAAATAGCAAATATGTAAATACCAGTAATTTTTTCCATGGTTTACATCAGATAACATGCAGTGAGTGACTTCACCCTTTTAGTGGGGCAAATTCGTTCAAATTCAGTCAGTGAGTCTTGAGGAAGGCAACACTGATTAAACTGCCCAGTATTAGACTGGGGGGTTAATGCGCATCTTCTGATCACATGACAGGTTAGTGCTTCGATGTTTATGTTGACAGAAGCAACAACACCGAGCAAACAGCAAAGTGATGAGATGATCCAAGAGTCGATCAACGGGCAATAACGTAAGATGCAATGACCCATTTGACTGACAGGTGGCAGCAGTTTGCCATGCCAGGTGTGTGTGGGGTGGGAGGGGGTGTGGGGAGAGGTGGGCATCACAGAAGCTCACTTTCTCCCAGCTGCTTCTGCAGCATCTGTAGCTCCTGGTGGGCGTCGGCCAATGAGAACAGGCCCACACCCTGAAGGGGTGAGTGAGGGTCAAAGGGCATGTTTCTGCTCTGACCTCGGGGGTTTGGGTAGTATTGAGACTGGGGAATGGGGAGGGAGCTGGAAATAGGGCCACAATATCGGCCTGGAGACAGGGAACAGAGAAAGGAATGGGCTGGGCAAGGGTTCTGCAGACTAAAGTTCTCCGAGACCAAGATAAGATCTCAGATCTAGATTCAAGTAGACCTTAGACATACAATGTATATCCTAAAGGATTGTCTTAAAGGCAACACTGGTCAAAAAAATGAGGAATACGGCTGTGCCACCTGAAATCACAGCCTACCTTCATCCTGACTCTCCACAGGCATGTACATGCTGGTACAGCTGGAGGACTGAGCCACATGAGATGGAGAAGCGGACGATGGGATGCATGGGTGCCATGTCATGCTGCCACCACAAGGGGTGGTATCTGAAAGCAGAGCGTGAAACTGGCATGGAGACGCATCCTTCACGACAATGAAATAGCCGCTTCTACTAGTTTTGATGGTAAGACTTCATTTGATGTCGGATATAACAGAGCACCTTATCCAAACAGATTATGACAGCCTACCATCTACGTATCTAATTGGTTCTTACAAACTATGAAAAAAATGTAATGCCGGTTCACCCCCAGTGGTCGGCAGAGTGATGTCACCGTTGAGCCCTTGAGCAGGGCCCTTAACTGTAACTGCTCCAGGGACTGACTGACTCAGTCACATTGGATAAAACTGTCTGCTAAATATATATTATGTAAATCTAAATGTAATGTCACCAATTGTTATTAAAAATTTTATTCAAGAATTGATGTGTTTGCAACTATTGTCAAGAAATGCCTCTTACAAGAACTAGGATACACTGATCCAGGTCTTTTTTCTAACTACATGATCCCACTTTCTACCTCTTTTTTCATATGAACTTCCATTTTTACTCAGCAACAAGAAGGCACTTCGCTACCTGTGCTGGATGTCCCAGGTCGCAACTGCCGGACCCGCTCCTCCCGGCCACACTCGCTGGCCACATCCACGTCCGAGCCAAGCTCCTCGTTCGTGGAGCCACGCTCGCTCGAAGCAAAGGAGGTCCCATCCGATTGGTCGGTGGTCTCGGAGGGGGCGTGGCAGCTGGAGGGCGTGTCGGTGCGCTGCAGCTTGGAGTGAAGAGACTCTATGATGTCATCATTCTGCTGGAGCTCCTTCCTCAGCCTGCATATTTACCGAGAAACATGGTAAATACTGGACACAAGGCCAACCCACAGGGTCATGCTGGTGAAAGGTAGTGTTGGGGAAGTCAATCACAAAAGTAATCCATTAACAATAATAATAATAATAATAATAATCCTTTATTGAACATTGCACAAGGAAGCACAGGTACATAGGGATTCATCGCCTCGCCTACCCCATCTTCCTCTTAGGGTTAGGCTTAGGGTTAGGGTTAGGGTTAGGCAGGGGACCCTCCGACCTATGAGCTCAGCTCCCATTGGTTCCTGATAACCTTACCTGCCATTTTGATGTCTCCCTCAAAGTTCAGATGAGGCCTCAGCTGATTACGAGTTTAAAGAAACTTCTGTTCCAAGTAAGGTTACTATGCTACATACGCCGAATCGTGCCAAACAGATTCACTATATAATAGATAATATGCATATTAAAACTGTAAATGCTGGCAAAGAAACACCTTCTACATCCATAATTGTCCCTGTCATCTTATGCTAATATGTATTTCGAACTGAATCAATGCAACCTAAACGCAATGATGCCAAGTAAAGCTTCATTCAAGTTCTGGTAACCAAAAGAGAAAAAATACATTTTGATCTTGGTCTGTTATTGCCTGTTTTAGCCCCTGGGGATGCTTTGGAGGTCATTTGTCAGGGCATGGTTCATTTGTGACTAAACAGAGCTGAATGAAGAAAATCAACTGTCATTGAGCGCAAGAAATGCTTCCATACTAGATGGAAGCATCTCAAATAAGACTCAAGCATTCGTGAGACATCGATATGTCAGGATAGCCCACCTACTAATGTCACGTCTACAGCAGCCCGTCTGCAGAAAGAGTGCATGACAAACCGAGAAAAAAGGGTAATCAGCTGCAGGGCGGCGCAACATGCTAAGATGTTAGCTTTAGTCAGACCCCTAGCAGACAGTGCTAACTAAAGCTACATGCTAACAGGCTCCATGACAGCGTGCTGTAAAACTCGCCTGAGCGACAGCAGCTCGGGCCCCATCTTGTCCACTTGGAGATCCAGGTCGTCCCCTGTAGGCAGAGGAAGGCAGGAAGAAAGATTTCAAGAGGTATTCATTTGGTTTTCTGCCGGTTTCATAGTGTGCCATTTCCCACCTTGTCCTCCACAAATTACATACAATATTCTAATACACAAACCTTAATTAACTACCTGTATTGCTATTTCTATTAGAAATTGAAAGCCTAAACTGTCACTCATAAAATTAATATCCTCGCCTTCTAAAATCAAATACTACTACTACTACTACTACAATAATAATAATAATAACAGCAACAACGTCCTTTGGAGGTCTTTGATTGGAAGCTTATACATCTGTGTCACTGAGGGAGGGCAGTGGGTTGCCATAGTGACTCACGGCCGCTGATCTTGGCCCTGACGCGGCTGGCCAGCGCCTGGCTCCCCGCCAGTTGCTCGCGGAAGCTCTGCCCCATGTAATAGTCGACGTCGTTGCCTCGCAGCAGCTCCTCGAAGGCCTTGGTGGTGTCGTCCAGGTGCTGGGCCAGGGCGTGGCAGATGCCGCAGCCCTCGCGCATTCGCTGGCGCAGGTGGGAGAGCTCGCGGGCCTGAGCCTGGATCAGGGTACCATACTTCCTGCAGGGGGCAGCACAGGCAATGTTAGCAAAGCAAGCTTTTGCAGTACAGATGTGAAGGGAATCTTGGACCTTATTTTTAAACCGTTTTGGAGGTCAGACTAAATTAAAATGAATGTGAGACTCACCCCGGCCAGGTGGCAGACTTGACATCCTCCATGATGCTTTTGTTCTTCAGCTGTGACTCCAGCAAAGCTACACGGGTCCCCAGCTCCTCCAGCTCTCTTCCAGGCCCCCGCTTGAACGGCACCGGCCCGTCCGACTGCCAGCCCTCATCCTCGTCCGGGCCGCCGGGGGTAGGCGAGGCCCGGAATGCCCAGTCCACCTTGCGGCGCGGCCGTTCCAGGCTGGAGGCATAGTCGCTGGTGGTGGAGAGCGAGCGCATGCGTGCCTGCAGGCTGCGGATGGTGCGGTGCGCGCGTGACAGCTGGATCCGCAGCTCCTCCGCTTCCTCGCACTTCCCACAATCCCCTGCCCACCACTGTGCCCCGTGGTCCTGCGGTGGTGGATCAGCACACATCTCCAGGTCGTCAAACTCTGAAGAGAGAGCAGAACATTATTTTGAAAATTTGTACCAATAAAATAAAGTTCTTTGAATGCAAATACAATGTGAAGCACTGCCCCTAGAGGTCATTAAGTATACTGCGACCTGTCTTACCCGGGCTGCTCATGTCCTCTCTTTCGGCTTCATTCTCACTACGGCAGGACGTCTCATAGCCCAGGTCCTGCAGGTCTACCTGGACCTGTTTGCTGTGCTGCTCCACTGAGGTCTCAGCTGAAGGCAGAGAGGATCAAAATTAGTGCGAAGACAGGACTCGTTTGACCCGTGTGTGCACGAGCGTGTGCACGAGCGTGTGCACAAGCATGTGCACGCTCACTCACACAGCAGCTCCCTGTATTCCTTCAGCTGCTCCGACTGCGCCAGCACCGTAGCCTCCGACACCATGAGTCTCTCCTGCAGTTCGCGGCTCTCCTGCCGGCTTAGTGTCAGGTCCGTACGCAGCCGCTGTACCTGCTCCTGAAGCCCCGCCTCCACGTGCTGCCAGAACCCGCCCTCAGCCACGCCGGGCTCCGCCCCCTGACACAAATGGGAGAGAGCCTCAGATCCTCTCTCCATATCTTGTTTCCATTAACCCATATCAAACAAAGATCTCGCCTTCCACAAAGCCACTAAACTCAACTGAAATACACAGAATGAGACATACATTTTCTGATATGTCATGAAATATAATTTACAGTTCACAAGATCAGGCTACATGTTAAAAAAAGCTGTCGGTCTGAAATGAGATAATGCTTTATTTTCCCATTTGCATAAGGACACGTACATTGGACACAGACCCCATCCTCTTATCCTGTGAGATATACACACATACAGCTCTGGAAAAAATTAAGAGACCACAGCAAAATTTAGTTTCACTAATTTCTCAATTTATGGGTATACTTCTATACAAAATATATATATTTTTTTGTAACCTCCAGCCTGGATATTCTCTGCTTCTCATCAATGAAGGGCTTCTTCCTTGCTTTATGGCTCTTCAGTCCTGCATTCAGGAGCCTGTTATGAACTGTCCTAGCAATTATCTTCACACCTGCACTTAATATTTCCCATTCTTTTTGAAGGTGACTTGAGGTCAATGTCCAATTTATGAGGAACTGCCTGATAAGCTGACGGTCATTAGAAAGTCGCTTCCGCCCTCTACCTGGCTGGTTTCTGGTCGTTTCCAGTGTCTCCTGCTTCACCTTGTTCTTATGTACTGCTGTCTTAGAACCTTTGAGCCTGGAAGCATCCTGCCTCACAGTATAGCCTCTGCCAGAGGAACCAGGATTAAACCAAGATTTAAAAATGCAGATTCTTAAAAAAATATGGAGTGGTCCCTTAATTTTTCCCAGAGCTGTAAATACAGTTGAGAACGAAGCCTGGTAGTTTACAATCATTCCTGGTTTAGTGACCAAGTTCTGTTCCAGCGACCGAGTCGAAACGGTCGAACAGGGAAAAACATGGTGGCCGAGACGTGACCACGGCTGTGCTACAACGCCAGCCTTCCATGACCAATGTTTTTATCCTTAATGAAGTAGACATCTTCAACAATATTCAGTATACTCAGTATCACTGCTGTATTTATGACTGGTCGCTAGGCAGGTAGTCGCTAGATGAGGGGTGACTGTGCTTGTGGCATTAACAGCTTTGATAATGTCCAGCAGAGCAGTACCCTGGCCGCACTCACCTGGGCTGTGCTCTCCACCGGGCCCTGGGACAGCAGCGCCCCCAGGTCCAGGGAATGCGGCCGGGTACACTGCCTCTTCCCCCGGCCCCTGCGTAGCTGCACCCTGGGGGCACAGCGTTTGCCCTGTGTGGGGTTGCCCTTTGTCTGCTCCCCCACATCCTCCTCCTCCTCTCCGTCCTCTTCTTCCCGGATCCCATGTCCCTCCGAGCTCCTCCTCACCGTTGCACACTTCTCCGAGCTCCACCTCTTCGCCTTCCCGCTCAGCACCCTCAGCTCCTCATTCTCCTGCCGCAGACCCAGCAGAGCAGCCCTGCGACACAGCGCCACTCAGTCTCCCCATCCCCACGCTTTTATAAAGCACCTTTCCTAAGATGTATTTTTATCTCGAACCCTGTTACCAAGCGACGACATCTCAACCAGCGGAAAACAATGGTGGACAGGAAAGCAGTACTTCCTGTGGTAGATATCCTCCTGAGATTCAGGGGAGAAATGTTTTTAATATCGATTAAAATATTCATTTGACAGGAAGTGGAAGTTGGCACGTTCACACCCCCACACATGTGATGTCATCATAAAGGCCCTAAGTGT